>NC_086448.1:546126892-546468142 GCF_028390025.1 Pseudophryne corroboree | reverse complement strand
GCAATCATGGGGCATATAGATAACTAGTATCTATAGGCTGTGCGATTGCATTGCATGTCCGTATGTTCTACACAGCACAACGTGATACCATTGTGTCATATGCGCTGTGGAAAAGCATACGCAGACGTGATTGTATAGACAAAGGGGTTTTTATTTGATAACATCGGGAAATCTCCCTGGTGGGCTTCCACTGGAAAGGGTGAACAATAGTCTAATTTCTCTGTTTTTCACCCTACAAAAAAATTCTAGTGGAAAGATCCCGAAAAGGAGTTTTTCGCTGCCTCTCTCAGGAAAATATTCCAACAGAACCTCCACCGAGAGAAATCACGGTGCTGTAAGGTCTTATAGGAGCCCTAAGTTGGGTACATCGCGATCCACTATCGACAGTGTATCGTAGTACTGGCCAGCATGGGCGAGAGCGAGTGGAAGGCGCTCAGAGATACTTCCACCGTTATTAAAAAGACCCACAAACATGGGAGCCAGTTGCTCAAGTGAGAGATGTTTATGCAGGGTTCAGGCTGAAGAATTGAGGCCAAAAGGGTCAGCAAGGTTTCATGTGTGGGAAATATGGTCCACACGCTGAAGTTTATTGTGACGAATGGGTACGTATGACTGACAAAGATAGGGTATCATTCCCAAGGGTGGACAGCTTTGAACCAGAGGTACTGCAGAATGTAGGTAGTAAAATATGTCTGATTAAATCCAGAAAACAAAGGATTAGACATAACGATTGTTTAAACCTGTGGCAACAAGAGGGGGAGGTGCAAAGGGAACAAACTCGCAAAGCAAGTTCCAAAAGGGAAGAGATGGCTACAGTCAATGGTATATCTGTAAATGATAGAGAAATGTATTAACCCTTGTATTCTACTAACTATTGCAAGTTGTATCCTGTTTTGAAGTCTCTCCAAGGTTATAGGTCACAGGAAGATGAAGGACCCAGCCAAATCGCAGCTCTCATTCAGGCAGTCACCATGCAGGAAACTCAGGTGGGGCCTGTCCATCCAGTCAGAGCAGTAACAATATTCCCCACTGAAAGAACTGGTGAGGTCACAGCTACCGGTAAGTGTGAGACGGGTCATTGCACAGAGACAACACCACCTTACAGCAAACAGATTAGGAACAGAATGGTAGGATTACATCCTGTCTTGTAAATAGTAACTCCCAATGGGGGAACCGATAGGGAGAAATCCTCACCAGGAATAATGCAATGTATTGCCCGTAGTCCAGAGCTGAGCTGCGGTCAATCATTTCAGAATTCCCCGATCCCCGGAAGCATTTAGCCAGATGTCAGAAGTTTATCAGAGATCTGGGTAATGCTCATGAACCAGCTAACAAAGAGTGGCGGATACTTTTAAAAGCGTGCCTACCCCCTAATATTGACACCCAAAAATGTAACACTGATTGTAGATTAGAGTCGGATGGTCCTATGACTGACAAACACAATCAGGAGAACGTGGAACGAATTAACATGCAACTAGAGTTGTAATTCCCCACTACTGTTAAGTGGAGAAGAATTTTCTCCATAAAAACAGAGAGAAAATTAAATGGCATCTGAATATTTCCATCGGACTTTGCAAATAATGGATAGATACATTGGGGTATTGGATACAGGGAACGATGCGAATTACAGGGAGGTGGCTGTCTCTGTGCTAATGGACGGGCTCAATAAGACATTAAGGGACAGGGTGCAAACATCTTTGCCAAATTGGAGAGGGGGTCACAGTAGCCTGTCTTAGAGAGTGCGCAATGGAACACCACAAGAATATTGCTAGGCGCAGAGAACAACAGGAGGAGAAGCTGATGACAATAAGTTTACAGGCTCTGACAGGAAAGCCCCATCAGCCCAAACCCCAGACCCCTGCTGTTTGGAAAAGACAGAGAATATGTTACATTTGTAAAAAGGGTGGACATTTTGCCAGAAATTGTAGGAGTAGTAGGACACAGTCAATATAGACCCCTAGATAGAGAAAACAAGCCACATTATTAAACACATAGACGGGATCACGGGACATATAGTAAGGAATCACGAGCCAATGCCATATAGAAAACACAGATTCGGTCAATGGGAAGAACGGAATAAATGCAACTTTACCCTTTTGACAAAACTTGGGGTTAAGATGAGGCCTCTAA
The DNA here is from genome assembly GCF_028390025.1 of Pseudophryne corroboree. Lineage (NCBI taxonomy): Eukaryota > Metazoa > Chordata > Amphibia > Anura > Myobatrachidae > Pseudophryne > Pseudophryne corroboree. Next base: position 546,466,012 of record NC_086448.1, on the reverse strand, counting down.
ACTTTTGCTTCTTTCTCTAGCAGAAATGGCCACTGATTAACTTAACAGGAGCTTTGTTAGATATGTTATACATATAGCATGCTCCCGCCCAGGAAGTACAAAGTATGTTGGATACCCACGAAGACTAATATTGCATTTCACTGTTCTAGATTCATGTCCATCACAGGTAGAGGAAATTATCTCACAGATACCGGGTTCCGTATGAACTTAGAATGGACAGGACACTGGATTGATGGCTGGGATAGTCCCAGTAGGGATATAACACACATAGAATTTTTTTTAAGGGTATAGACCTAGTAGAGAATCACTTCCCCGTAGTGCCCAATCCAGTTGTCAAATTTTATAAAATCCTCTTTGCCTCTACAAACTTATCTGTTACTAACCTCTATGTGATTTTTCTTCCAAGTTTCCTCCTCATCTCTTACGTTCACCGACAGGAGGTTACAATACATGGACCCAATTACAGTTCAAACGCCACATGTCTACTTGGTCCTTCAGAGTTCTGCCCAAAATCCAGTATATCTCACCAGCACAAGGACACCAGTATTAATGCAATGTGCCTGGTCATGCACAAAGGGTGGAGAATGAGAATACTGATGAAGGGAGACTGTGTACAGACACCGATATGCATGATGGTGTGACAGCCTGTTGGTGAATGCCAAACCTGACATTTTCTTTTTTATTTACTATTATTCCCTTCTTCTCTCATCCAGAGATGGTTTACTTCACACAACTGATAACACACAACAGTTAAAATTGAAATGCAAAATTTGTGTTCCCTACAGGAAAAGGCGGTCTGGAAATCGAAGGGGTATGGCCAGGAGTCCTCAGGACTTTGGACAGGTGGACACGGTAAGCCAGTGGCCCCCAGAGCATATCTTCCAAGTCTAGCTGAGGTGGTACACGGTCTGACTCATCTTGGCAAAGAGGGTATGTGCAAGCTGGTAAGAGCCTACTGGTGTGCGCCAGGATTCTCTTCTCATGCAGGTAAGAGAGCAATGACACGTTTTACTTGCTTGAAGAAGAATATTGGTAAGACAATACCAACAGAGCCATCCCATATCCCTCCGACAGACGGACCTTTTCAGGTAATACTAATTGACTTCATACAGTTACCACCCTGTAGGAATTTGAAATATGTGTTAGTATGTATTGATGTATTTTCCAACTGGGTAGAAGCATTCCCTGCTGCCACAAATACTGCTACGTTCACTGCAAAGAAAATTGTGCAGGAATTTGTGTGTAGATATGGTATCCCTAGAATGATTGAAAGTCATAGGGGTACCCATTTTACAGGTGAAGTCTTTCAGGTCATGTGCAAACTGATGGGAATTAATAGCAAGCTGCATACTCCGTACCAGCCGCAGGCGAGTGCAAAGGTAGAGAGAGTGAACAGCACTATTAAGAACAAGCTGAGCAAAGTGATGGCTGAAACTGGATTGCTGTGGCCAGAAGCTTTGCCACTAGTGTTGTACAGCATCAGAACCACTCCCAGGTCTCCACTTAACTTATCACCCTTTGAAATTCTTTTTGGTCGACAACCTCATGTAATGATAGACCCCCAGGATGATTTAAAATGCAATAATGAAGTGACTGTGAAAGATTTGGTTGGGATGAGCCAGCAGCTGAGAAATCAACAAAGAAATCTAAAGCTGGTGATTCCTGACCTACCGAACAGTAATTGTCATGACATTGAGCCTGGGGATTATGTGATGATTCAAATTTTTTTACGCTCAGGTTGCCTCCTAGACAGGTGGGAAGGACCATACCAAGTCTTGTTAACCAGCACGACAGCATTAAAGGTCGCCGAAAGAGAGACTTTGGTCCACTCGTCCCACTACAAGAAGGTCGCTGACGTGGAGAAAACTCGTGACAAAGAGCAAGGTGAAGAGAACCTCGTATCACTAGAGTGTTTGTTCTGGGAAAGTTGAGAGGCAGGACTGTTGAACGGCACCTGAGCGCGGAGAGCAACAAGGTCGAGGACGGTTGTCGCACCATTTTCTTTTTTCACCCCCTGCATTTTCCTTTTTTCTTCTTCTTATTTTCCTTCTTTCCCCTAACGAAATGGATCTATCACAAGAGAGTGCATTTCGGGTACTGCTAGTAATTCTGTTTTTGATCAGGACAATTTGTTTTGGTGAGGGTCCCAGAGAGGTCGAGCAAGGATCTGGAATGGGTTCTGATGACGAGTACGAATTTGTAGGATCTCAGGAGCAGCACATCACTCAAGTAAAGGCTGGTATCAGAAAGCGCTCTGGTAGTCATGGAGCTCGGAGGCAATGTGAAGGGTTATTGTCTGACGAATATTACGTGGAATAACCAGACAATGACTTTTTCACACAGAGCTGATAGGATACCTATTGACTCTAAACTTGTATGCCAGATAGCCAACAGTGGGAGGTATTTTTGGTATAGGCATACACGTGGTAGCAAGACCATGTGGGTTGGAAAGTATCGTCAGGGTATTGTGCCCATATCATCCAGCCCAATACTTGTACTGAGCAAATGAGGGAACTAGGGATTGGTTTCTTTACATGGAAAGTGTCAGGCTGTCAGGATTCTGATTTAGTCTGTTCCCGGAGGGGGCACTAGTGGGTCAGTGTTGGAATGACGTATGAAACGTGGAGACTGAATAAAGTCCTGCGCATATCCCCTGATGTTTAATAAGCACAAAAGTCACAGAACAATGATATAATAATAGATGGTACGTAGCATTGGTAGTAGCAGAAATGAAATGATAAACCGTAACTGAATCCAAGATAATAATAAAAAGTCTCTGGCAACACAAATATATATATTGGTGATAAGTTGATGGCAGAATGCAGAAGGTTTAAAGCAAATAAAGTCACTGGAAACACAAATGTGAAATAACTTGGTAGCTGGAAGTGAATGGATTTGTAAATAATAACTGAAACAAAGAAAAACTCCGGTAACGTGAAATAACTTGATAAATGCAAATGGTTTGGAAAACAGAACTCCGGTAATACTTGCAAAAGCACACAGTCTCTGTAACATAAAAGTTCTTTAGCCAAGCAAGGCACAGGCAGGAGACAGTCCTAACTCAGCATGCTCGTTAAGTGCTGGATGCAATGCACAGAATGGAATGCTGGTAATAAGGTGCACAAGTTAGGCAATGAATAACACCTGAGGAAAGTCTCTTACTGCTGATGAATTGTGGCAGGCTGTGGCTGGAATCTGAAACAAGCAGGAGAAAAGTAGGATGATGAATGGAATGAAATGATGAGAGGAACCACGGGGAACCACTGGAGACTGGAACACGGGGAACCACTGGAGACAGGGATACGGGGAACCACTGGAGACAGGGATACGGGGAACCACTGGAGACAGGGATACGGGGAACCGCTGGAGACAGGGATACGGGGAACCGCTGGAGACTGGGATACGGGGAACCGCTGGAGACTGGAACACGGGGAACCGCTGGAGACTGGAACACGGGGAACCGCTGGAGACTGGAACACGGGGAACCGCTGGAGACTGGAACACGGGGAACCGCTGGAGACTGGAACACGGGGAGCCGCTGGAGACTGGAACACGGGGAACCGCTGGAAACTGGAACACGGGAAACCACTGGAGAACTTGACACACCAAATGTGACTCGTTGTCCAAGGCGATGAGAATGAGCCAGGAACTGGATATACCCCTTGCTCTGTGATGATTGGATGAATCTCTGTGAGAACACACCCTCCTGGATTGGGTGCCAAGATCAGCTGAGAGTTAACTGGAGCTGGTGATTAACCGGGAGAATAATTCTGTAGACAGTTAATGCAATGCACTGCTGGTCGCTGGCTGGGATCAGTAGTGCACCGGGAGTTAATGCTGTTTAACTAGAAGCACTGTGTACTCCAGGCTGCTGGCTGAAACCAGTGGTTACCAAAAGATAGAACTGGTTAGGTGGAGCACAGTGAGCTGTAGGCTGCAGGAGACTGAAGACTGGAACTGCTGGGACCTGTAGTTCCACAGGTCCAATTCACAGGGGATACTCTCAGGACAGAGGACTGAAGCCAGGAGACGCCTGTTCACTGGAAGTGATGCGATGGAGAATGCAGATTCCTGACAGAAAGTTTGTAATATGGTGATGTTACATTTTGTCCCCTATGTTCTCCCAGATGATGCCTATTTCATTTGTGGGAGGAAAGCGTACAATTGGCTTGCCCCGAGCTCTGAGGGATTGTGTTATATTGGGAGAGTACTACCGGAGGTCATGACCATAACCCACGATAAAATTAAAGACGTTCACCGCAGTGCTCAGGCTCCTTATACTCATACTCACTATGAACACATCATCAAGAGACACCTCATATAGAGGGCAGAGCACGCAGCCTCTGATTTGATCCACGAATCCACCGGGATTCAGTTCCTTCTCGCATTAGACATCACCCGTACTGCCAGAGGAACTATAAATTATAGGTATATCCATGCGCTAGCGAACTTGATAGATAATATCACTGAGATGTATGATGACACCTTCAGGTATACGGGAAGGGAGTTACAAGCCTACAAGAAGGAACTGATCCAGCACAGGATGGTCCTTAATTACGTCCCAGCCGTGACAGGTGGGTATTGTGTTACTCTGGCAACTCAATATGGAGTGAAGTGCTGTACATATATTACGAACAGCACTGACGACCCCACGGAGATCATCGATCAGAAGATGGACGAGATCTTGCAGTTGAAGTGGGAGTTCAGGAGAAAGCACAACCTTACCTTAGCGACTGTGGGTAATGAACTGACCAGCTGGGTCTCATGGTTGAACCCACGCAAATGGTTCTCAGGTTTAGGAGAGTGGGCTCAAAATGTCATTATGAGTGTGGGGAAGTTTCTCCTTTGTATCCTGGGAGTCATCATAATTATTGGTTTGATATTTAGGGGTGTTCAAATTCTAACGCGGTGCAAGCGCAGCACAAATTTGATGAGTCTAAGGAGTGAGGGCGCTGTTATAGCAGCAGATTTAATTTATGACCCCTCAATAGAGACAGCGTTATGATAAGGATTGCAAATGAATTTCATGGCCTGTTTCTTTCACCCGTTTTTCTCGGTTTCCCCCTCTGCCCAGATACATCCAACCGGAAAAGACGTCAACCCTACCCAAAATGTTTATGTGAATGTATTTTTATATATGTGTCTTATCTTCATCTCTGCAACCTCCAGTTAATGGCACACATAGTCGACAGGTGATAGCTACATATACTAACACTCACATATGTTCCCCCTCCATGTATCATCTGTTATGCACACCAGTGCCTGCAGGAATGTACTGGTGTCAGAACTGTTATGCACACCAGTGCCTGCAGGAATGTACTGGTGTCTGAACGGATAGGTATGCAAAGCAAATGAACTCACAGACAGACACAGAAGGTGATAGGGTAACAAAATACACACAAAGTGAACAGAGAAGCCCAGAGGCTAAGGAACTGGGTGTCTCCCTAGTATTAGTAATGTTCAGATGGGAAAAGCAAGATGTTGTGTTTTAATACGTAGAGAACCCGAAATGCTGTTGCTAAGGGCAACAGCAAAACCCTAAAGGGTTACCAACGGGTGTGGCAGTAAACTCCTTGGTCAGAGATGGAATGATAGACACAAGGAGAGTCTCCACAATCCTAATTCTCACTTGCAGTGCACAGGTTCAGCTTACTGCCACTAAACTGACACCTGACACCTTGCACAGTGAGACAGGATTTAGGCAGGCAAGTCTTAGAATACAGCCGCAAACTTGCTAAGTTCACAGAGTAGTAAAAGAACCCCAGCAAGCTAAACGACTGACTCCAGTCTTACTGCTAGGTCTGGATTGGCAGAGTGTAGTACCAAATCCCCAGGCCTATTTGCAGTAAGCAACAAATACAAAGCTACACAGTACTGGCTAACTTTCAGGAACTGACTAACCAACAAAGATTCAGCAGCATCTGCTTAACCTGAGAAGAGGCCTTATAAAGCAGGTGCTGTCCACGCCCCACTCAGGCCTCACAGACTGTGGGCACAAAAACCAGCACCGGATCCCCTGCCGTGCACAGAGCCTGTAACCACTGCACAGCAAAAGACCCGAACCGGAGTATCAGCTGCGCTCAGGTTACTCCGCTAGCACTTGTCTCCCGGTTGCCATGACGACGTGGCAGCACAGGGCAGGAGACCCTAACATCATCAACTAAATGTGCACCCCATTTGTTGGAATAAGAAGACGAAAAGAGCTCGGTAGTGTTTGTTTGCCCATTTACAGACCCTTAATACGGGATGAGAAGGAATTAATGTATACTTCGCAATACCTCGAAGCTTATTTAGAACATATACGGCACGATGATACATGCCCCTCAGACATTGATTCATACATACATGCTTTTTACTATCTCACTAGGTCATACACTTCCCACCTACAACTCTCCCCCAATCATCCAAGCTTCTATATATATTGTATAGATATTTTTCTGTTTATTGATTAGTTAGTGGCAGTTATTGATGACTGCCAAAGGGTGGACTGTCGAAGTCGGAAAATATTACAGTACACACATCACGTACAAACACCACATAAATGGCCTCTATGCGCGTACTTATTCGGCCGTGCGTGCACATATTCGCAAATTGCGTATGATCGCTCACGCGGTCGTACGTGTTAGCGCGTGGTATGAGTAATTACGGAGGCATTAGTACTCGCATGGAAAAGCCACAAATATATATCATATATTTAATCCATATATTGCATAAATCACCCACTGTCTGCTCATCCTTCTAATAGCATGAAGATGGTTTGCACATAAATTATCCTCCCAGAAAACTCTAATACAATGTACCAGATGGCCTTGTTTACGCATAGCTTTGAAATCCTATGAAGAAGGCAAATACCTTTGGTTACCCCCATTGTTCTAGAGTTGTCCAGTATCTGTCGAAGACAACAAATACTGGATTGTCATTGTCTTATCTGAAGACAGGACAAACAGAAAGACAATATCCAGGAACCTAGGTTGACTGAAGAGAAACTCAATTAGCAATAGCTAACAAATTACAAACCAGACATTTAGAAATCTGAGGTAATAACATTCATAGTCTAAACTCTTATATATATATATATATATATATATATACACACACACACACACATATATACACACACACACATTTCCTAACAATTGTAATAGCAGGAGTATGTGTGTGTGTGTGTGTGTGTGTGTGTGTGTGTGTGTGTGTGTGTGTGTGTGTATATATATATATATATATATGTATATCTTGAGGATGGAAATAGATAATCATATCATGTGTAGGATCATATTGTTCAGAGTCACGTAAACATTAATCTGGTGGGTATAAGTATATTAACATATATTGCAACATTAAGTTATTAATAATACCAGATTTATGTATGATTAATGTGATGGGTTTAACTGGCCATGGGGCGGGAACTCAGATGCAAACAACAGAAATCACATCTCATGTCTTAGCCATCACCCACCTCTTGAGCTGACCAATGATCCCCGGTGCACAGGATATGTCCCACCCCCGAACCAATGAAAGAAGAGCACACAGTGTCTGTTGTATTATGTTTTGATCCACTGTATAAAAAGCCAAGCTGCCTAGCTGGTCGGTAATCTCTCTCTCTGAAGGGTCATCTTGCCTGATAGACCTGAGCACCGGGACTGCGTGGCGCTGGCGAAACCAAATGTATGTACCATTGACTGTAGCCATTTTTCTATTGTATTGTATTGTTGTTTATTGTATCCCCCCTTTCAGCAATTATATGTTGGTGTGTCGGAACCCAGCATCTTAAATACAATCTGGTGTCGTGTCTCTTTTCCCTGCTAAGGTTATAAGTGTATTTCAGTCACACGTGCAGCTGCAGAGTGCTCACGGCGTGTCTTTGGGTGTGTACGCACTGCATGTACTTTGTACGGCCAGCGCGGCGTTTGTACGCAAAGTGCGTACATGGTATGGGGCTTTGTATGCAAACGGTATCATAAGTACGTAGGCTAAGGTTTGATCACAGCGGCCACAGCGGCTCCATTTTAAAGTGTATTTAATGTGTTTTTGAAGTGTTGCTTTTAGTCCTGTATGGTCAATACGTAAGTAGGAATTGTGAACTGGTGAGAAAAAAAATATAGTCTCTACCAGAGGGATTATGAATGCCCCAGACATCGTATAGATCAAACTCGGTTAATACGTTACGTAAAGCCAACGATGGACCAAGCTTGGATCTGGCTGTTGCATTAGAAGGCTGAGTCGATTTATCCAGTTTCGGGTCGATTACCAAGTTAAAATCTCCCAAGAGAATTAAGAAACCGACACGAATCTTTTGAATAATTAAGCAGATTCCTAATAAAGGCTACTTGATTCGAATTGGGGGCATATAAAGAGATGATGGTAACAGGCTTAACTTCTATAGTACCTGTGAGGATCAGGTAGCGGCCTAATTATCAGCAAGCTGAGAGTGTAGGATAAAGGAAATAGTATTTCGAAATAAAATAGCCACTCCATTCCTCTTAAAAGGACCATTAGCAAAATAACCTATGGGGTATCTATGATCTTTTAATATGGGTGTAGTATGGTATGCCGGTGGCCGGGTTCCCGGCGACCAGCATACCGGTGCTGGGATCCCGACCGCCGGCATACTGACAGCGTGGCGAGTGCAAATGAGCCCCTTGCGGGCTCGCTGTGCTTGCCACTCTGCGGGCACGGTGGTGCGCTATTTATTCTCCCTCCAGGGGTTTGTGGACCCCCAAGAGGGAGAAAAAGTGTCAGTATGCCGGCTGTCGGGATTCCGGCGCTGGTATACTGTGCGCCGGGATCCCGACAGCCGGCAAACTGAAGACCACCCTTTAATATAGGTGGGTTGTGAGAGGAAAAACTGTGTCAGGCATGCTGGGATATGTAGTTTCACAACAGCTGGAGGGCCGCAGTTTGTACATGCCTGCTGTAGAGGAAGGGAAGAGGGAAAGTGGGTAAAATAGAATAAGGAATATATAATTATATACATCTGGAAAAATATAAAGAAAGGGAGAAAAAAACAAAACGACCCAGTATATCGGGTCTGCATTGCTACTGTAGGGGGGAAAAGAATACAGTAGATAAATGAGGGGGCAAGTGGCCTCAACGAGCCACCCAGGGTCAAACAGAGATATTGGGGAACATGTACAAACAAGGATAATAAAGGCACATCTCTAACTGCATAAAATTGGTAAATGGAGAGAAAACACATATATTCAGGAAAGATGCAACCGTCAGTTATAATCCCATAGAAAGTAACAATATTGTCTAAACAAAGACATATTCTAGGAATAGAGTAAAGGCATAAACATTTAGAATCAACATGAAGAATTATCAACTGTCTTAACAAGCCATATTGATCACTATCGTGAGTTCCAGGGGCGGATCCAGAAGAAAATGATAGGGGGGGGGCACCATGGAAGGGGCAAGTACATTTGCTTGTGGCTTCAGTGCATGTGAGGTGGCGCTTCTTATACAATGCCCACAGTTGTAGCGCTCATTATGCAATGTCCACTGTACTGGTAGTGCCCCTTATATAGACCCCATAGTAGTGGTGCCCCTTATGCAATGCCCGTATTGCCCCCAGTAGTAATGTTGCCTGTAGTAATGCCCCCAGTCATTTAGCACCCTAGAAGTTATGCTCCGAGTGGTAATGCCCCTGCAGTTATGACCCCAATGGTTTACCCCCACCCCCTTTAGTTTAGCCTCCCAGTGGTAATGCCCCCAGTAGTTTGCCTGCTTGTAGTTTAGCCACCAGTAGTAATGCCCCCTTGTAGTTTGCCCCATTGTAGTTTAGCCCCTGTAGTTATGCCCCCCTTGTAGTTTAGCCTCCAGTAGTAATGCCCCCAGTAGTTTGGCCCCTGTAGTTATCCCCCAGTAGTTTGGCCCCTGTAGTTATGCCCCCAGTAGTTTGGCCCCCCTGTACTTAAGCCCCCAAGTAGTAATGCCCCTGTAGTTAAGCCGCCAGTAGTAATGCCCTCCTGTAGTGTGCCCCCAGTAGTCAGCCCCTTTGTAGTTGGCCCCCAGTAATAATGTCCCCCAGTAGTTTGCCCCCAGTAGATGCCCCCCAGTAATAATGTCCCCCAGTAGATGCCCCCCCCAGTAATAATGTCCTCCAGTAGTTTGCCCCCAGTAGTAATGCCCCCTAGGAGTTTGTCCCCAATAGATGACCCCCCAGTAGATGCCCCCCAGTAATAATGCCCCCAGTAGATGGCCCCCAGTAAAATGTCCCGCAGTAGCTGCCCCCAGTAGTAATGCCCCCAACAGATGACCCCCCAGTAGTAATGCCCCCAGTAGATGCCCCCCAGTAATAATGCCCCCAGTAGTAATGCCCCTGGTTGATGCCCCCCCAGTAGTAATGTCCCCCCGTAGTTTGCCACCAGTAGATGCCCCCGCTGCACTAAGGAAGAAAAAAACCATCATACTTACCGAGCCCCGTTCCCGCTTCCAGACCACTGCGGTCCTCCAGTCATCTCTGGGCGTCCGCTCCTCAGTCAGCACTATGAGAGAGACGTCATGACTGATATCTCTCCCATAGCGCACGCCGCACAGTGACAGCACCGGAAGCCGGAGCTCAGTACTGAGCTCCTGCCTCCGGCTGCCGCTGTGCAGGGAGACGGGCGCCCGCTGGTAACACAATCTCAGGGGCACCCGTCATCTCCCTGTGCGGCGCTGGGAGGGGACGGGGACAGAGGCCACAAATGACAGGGGGGGCACGGGCCCGAGTGCCCCCCCCCCCCCCCCCCCCAGGATCTGCCACTGGTGAGTTTGAACCTGCATTAAACAGTACACCTCTAAAAGAGCATAGTAAAAATAAGATTTTACTTACCGATAAATCTATTTCTCGTAGTCCGTAGTGGATGCTGGGACTCCGTAAGGACCATGGGGATTAGCGGCTCCGCAGGAGACAGGGCACAAGAATAAAAGCTTTAGGATCAGGTGGTGTGCACTGGCTCCTCCCCCTATGACCCTCCTCCAAGCCTCAGTTAGGATACTGTGCCCGGACGAGCGTACATAATAAGGAAGGATTTAGAATCCCGGGTAAGACACTTACCAGCCACACCAATCACACCGTACAACTTGTGATCTGAACCCAGTTAACAGTATGATAACAACGAAGGAGCCTCTGAAAAGATGGCTCACAACAACAATAACCCGATTTAGTTAACAATAACTATGTACAAGTATTGCAGACAATCCGCACTTGGGATGGGCGCCCAGCATCCACTACGGACTACGAGAAATAGATTTATCGGTAAGTAAAATCTAATTTTCTCTGACGTCCTAGTGGATGCTGGGACTCCGTAAGGACCATGGGGATTATACCAAAGCTCCCAAACGGGCGGGAGAGTGCGGATGACTCTGCAGCACCGAATGAGAGAACTCCAGGTCCTCCTCAGCCAGGGTATCAAATTTGTAGAATTTAGCAAACGTGTTTGCCCCTGACCAAGTAGCTGCTCGGCAAAGTTGTAAAGCCGAGACCCCTCGGGCAGCCGCCCAAGATGAGCCCACCTTCCTTGTGGAATGGGCTTTTACAGATTTTGGCTGTGGCAGGCCTGCCACAGAATGTGCAAGCTGAATTGTACTACAAATCCAACGAGCAATAGTCTGCTTAGAAGCAGGAGCACCCAGCTTGTTGGGTGCATACAGGATAAACAGCGAGTCAGACTTTCTGACTCCCGCCGTCCTGGAAACATATATTTTCAGGGCCCTGACAACGTCAAGTAACTTGGAGTCCTCCAAGTCCCTAGTAGCCGCAGGCACCACAATAGGTTGGTTCATGTGAAAGGCAGAAACCACCTTAGGGAGAAATTGAGGACGAGTCCTCAATTCTGCCATGTCAGAATGAAAAATTAAGTAAGGGCTTTTATATGATAAAGCCGCCAATTCTGACACACGCCTGGCTGAAGCCAGGGCTAACAGCATCGTCACCTTCCATGTGAGATATTTTAAGTCCACAGTGGTGAGTGGTTCAAACCAATGTGACTTAAGGAACCTCAAAACAACATTGAGATCCCAAGGTGCCACTGGAGGCACAAAAGGAGGTTGTATATGCAGTACCCCTTTTACAAATGTCTGAACTTCAGGTACTGAAGCCAGTTCTTTCTGGAAGAAAATCGTCAGGGCCGAAATTTGAACCTTAATGGACCCTAATTTTAGGCCCATAGACAGTCCTGTTTGCAGGAAATGGAGGAAACGACCCAGTTGAAATTCCTCTGTAGGGGCCTTCTTGGCCTCACACCACGCAACATATTTTCGCCAAATGCGGTGATAATGTTTTGCGGTTACATCCTTCCTGGCTTTGACCAGGGTAGGGATGACTTCATCTGGAATGCCTTTTTCCTTCAGGATCCGGCGTTCAACCGCCATGCCGTCAAACGCAGCCGCGGTAAGTCTTGGAACAGACAAGGCCCCTGTTGGAGCAGGTCCTTTCTTAGAGGTAGAGGCCACGGGTCTTCCGTGAGCATCTCTTGAAGTTCCGGGTACCAAGTCCTTCTTGGCCAATCCGGAACCACGAGTATCGTTCTTACTCCTCTCCTTCTTATGATTCTCAGTACTTTTGGTATGAGAGGCAGAGGAGGGAACACATACACTGACTGGTACACCCACGGTGTCACCAGAGCGTCCACCGCTATTGCCTGAGGGTCCCTTGACCTGGCGCAATATCTGTCTAGTTTTTTGTTTAGACGTGACGCCATCATGTCCACCTTTGGTTTTTCCCAACGGTTTACAATCAGGTGGAAGACTTCTGGGTGAAGTCCCCACTCTCCCGGGTGAAGGTCATGTCTGCTGAGGAAGTCTGCTTCCCAGTTGTCCACTCCCGGAATGAACACTGCTGACAGAGCTATCACATGATTTTCCGCCCAGCGAAGAATCCTTGCAGCTTCTGCCATTGCCCTCCTGCTTCTCGTGCCGCCCTGTCTGTTTACGTGGGCGACTGACGTGATGTTGTCCGATTGGATCAATACCGCCTGACCCTGAAGCAGGGGTTTCGCTTGACTTAGGGCATTGTAAATGGCCCTTAGTTCCAGAATGTTTATATGAAGAGATGTTTCCATGCTTGACCACAAGCCCTGGAAATTTTTTCCCTGTGTGACTGCCCCCCAGCCTCTCAGGCTGGCGTCCGTGGTCACCAGGACCCAATCCTGAATGCCAAATCTGTGGCCCTCTAGTAGATGAGCACTCTGCAGCCACCACAGAAGAGACACCCTTGTCCTTGTCGACAGGGTTATCCGCTGATGCATCTGAAGATGCGATCCGGACCATTTGTCCAGTAGATCCCACTGAAACGTTCTTGCATGAAATCTTCCGAATGGAATCGCTTCGTAAGAAGCCACCATTTTTCCCAGGACCCTCGTGCACTGATGCACTGACACCTGGCCTGGTTTTAGGAGGTTCCTGACTAGCTCGGATAACTCCCTGGCCTTCTCCTCCGGGAGAAACACCTTTTTCTGGACTGTGTCCAGAATCATTCCTAGGAACAGTAGACGTGTCGTTGGAATCAGCTGCGATTTTGGAATATTTAGGATCCACCCGTGCTGACGTAACACTACCTGAGATAGTGCTACTCCGACTTCTAACTGTTCCCTGGACCTTGCCCTTATCAGGAGATCGTCCAAGTAAGGGATAATTAAGATGCCTTTTCTTCGAAGAAGAATCATCATTTCGGCCATTACTTTGGTAAAGACCCGAGGTGCCGTGGACAACCCAAACGGCAGCGTCTGAAACTGATAATGACAGTTTTGTACTACAAACCTGAGGTACCCTTGGTGAGACGGGTAGATTGGGACGTGGAGATAAGCATCCTTGATGTCCAGAGACACCATATAGTCCCCTTCTTCCAGGTTTGCTATCACCGCTCTGAGTGATTCCATCTTGAATTTGAACCTCTTTATGTAAGTGTTCAGGGATTTTAAATTTAAAATTGGTCTCACCGAGCCGTCCGGCTTCGGTACCACAAACAGCGTGGAATAATACCCCTTTCCCTGTTGTAGGAGGGGTACCTTGATTATCACCTGCTGGGAATACAGCTTGTGAATGGCTTCCAAAACTGCCTCCCTGTCGGAGGGAGACTTTGGTAGAGCAGACTTCAGGAACCGGCGAGGGGGAAACGCCTCGAATTCCAGTTTGTACCCCTGCGATACCACCTGTAGAATCCAGGGGTCCACTTGCGAGTGAGCCCACTGCGCGTTGAAATTCTTGAGACGGGCCCCCACCATGTCTGAGTCTGCTTGTAAAGCCCCAGCGTCATGCTGAAGACTTGGCAGAAGCAGGGGAGGGCTTCTGCTCCTGGGAAGCGGCTGCATGGTGCAGTCTTTTTCCCCTTCCTCTGCCCCGGGGCAGGAAGGAATGGCCTTTAGCTCGCTTGTACTTATGGGAACGAAAGGACTGAGTTTGAAAAGACGGTGTCTTTTTCTGCTGATGTGAAGTGACCTGGGGTAAAAAGGTGGATTTTCCAGCCGTTGCCGTGGCCACCAGGTCCGATAGACCAGCCCCAAATAACTCCTCCCCTTTATACGGCAATACTTCCATATGTCGTTTGGAATCCGCATCGCCTGACCACTGTCGCGTCCATAACGCTCTTCTGGCAGAAATGGACATAGCACTTACTCTTGATGCCAGGGTGCAAATATCCCTCTGTGCATCACGCATATATAGTAATGCATCCTTCAAATGCTCTATAGTTAACAGTATATTGTCCCTATCCAGGGTATCAATATTTTCAGTCAGGGAATCCGACCACGCGACGCCAGCACTGCACATCCAGGCTGAAGCGATTGCTGGTCGCAGTATAACACCAGTATGTGTGTATATACTTTTAAGAATATTTTCCAGCCTTTTATCTGCTGGTTCTTTGAGGGTGGCCGTATCAGGAGACGGTAACGCTACTTGTTTAGATAAACGTGTGAGCGCCTTATCTACCCTAGGGGGTGTTTCCCAACGTGTCCTAACCTCTAACGGGAAAGGATATAGTGCCAATAATTTTTTAGAAATTAGCAGTTTTTTGTCGGGGGAAACCCACGCTTTATCACACACCTCATTTAACTCATCTGACTCAGGGAAAACTATTGGTAGTTTTTTCACACCCCACATAATACCCTTCTTTGTGGTACTTGTAGTGTCAGAAATGTTCAATGCTTCCTTCATTGCCGTGATCATGTAACGTGTGGCCCTACTGGACATTACGTTTGTCTCCTCACCGTCGACACTAGACTCAGTATCTGTGTCTGGGTCTGTGTCGACCCACTGAGGTAACGGGCGTTTTAGGGCCCCTGACGGTGTCTGAGACGCCTGGACAGGCACTAATTGATTTGCCGGCTGTCTCATGTCATCAACCGTTCTTTGCAAAGTGCTGACATTATCACTTAATTCTTTAAATACGATCATCCAGTCAGGTGTCGACTCCCTAGGGGGTGACATCACTAACCCAGGCAATTGCTCCGCCTCCACATCATTTTCCTCCTCATACATGTCGACACACACGTACCGACACACAGCACACACACCGGGAATGCTCTGATAGAGGACAGGACCTCACAAGCCCTTTGGAGAGACAGAGGGAGAGTCTGCCAGCACACACCAAGCGCTATATATATATATACAGGGATAACCTTATATAAGTGTTATTCCCTTATAGCTGCTGTTTATATAGTTTTTAGCTGCCAATAGTGCCCCCCCTTCTCTTTTTTACCCTGATTCAGTAGCAAGTCTGCAGGGGAGAGTCAGGGAGCCGTCCTTCCAGCGGAGCTGTGAGGGAAAATGGCGCTTGTGTGCTGAGGAGATAGGCTCCGCCCCTTCACAACGTCCTTATCTCCCGCTTTTTCTGTAAAAAATGGCAGGGGTTAAAATACATCCATATAGCCCCAGAGCTATATGTGATGTATTCTTTAGCCAATCTAAGGTATATCATGTTATATTGCGTCTCAGGGCGCTCCCCCCCAGCGCCCTGCACCCTCAGTGACCGGAGTGTGAAGTGTGCTGAGAGCAATGGCGCACAGCTGCGGTGCTGTGCGCTACCTTAGTCTGAAGACAGGATCGTCTTCTGCCGCCGATTTCACCGGACCTCTTCGCTCTTCTGGCTCTGTAAGGGGTCCGGCGGCGCGGCTCCGGGACCCATCCAGGCTGAACCTGTGATCGTCCCTCTGGAGCTAATGTCCAGTAGCCTAAGAAACCCGATCCACTCTGCACGCAGGTGAGTCTGTTTCTTCTCCCCTTAGTCCCACGATGCAGTGAGCCTGTTGCCAGCAGGACTCACTGAAAATAAAAAACCTAAAATATACTTTTATTCTAAGCAGCTCAGGAGAGCCACCTAGCCTGCACCCTTCTCGTTCGGGCACAAAAATCTAACTGAGGCTTGGAGGAGGGTCATAGGGGGAGGAGCCAGTGCACACCACCTGATCCTAAAGCTTTTATTCTTGTGCCCTGTCTCCTGCGGAGCCGCTATTCCCCATGGTCCTTACGGAGTCCCAGCATCCACTAGGACGTCAGAGAAACCAGTAATGATAACAGTTACGAAGCTTATTCAGGTAGTAGACCATTCCGATCGAGGTGGGCGACGTCTTTCTGGAGCCGTTGGCAATTTTACAGAAATGTCCCAGTCCACAAGCAATTTGAATCTGACCTCCAAATCAGAAATAAACGAGGAACTGTCATAGGTGACCATTAATTTCACTGGAAAACCCCATCTGTAGCAGATCTCTTGAGCCTGGAGGGCAGACGTGATAGGAGCCAATTGGCGTCTCTTAGAGATGGTAAACGCAGAGAAATCAGGGAAGAGTTGTAATCCACCTAGGACTTCAGAGTCCTTTGCGTCCCATGCTGCTTGAAGGATACGCTCCTTGGTAGTAAAGAAGTGTACTCATAGTAACGTGTCTCTAGGTGAAGTAGATAGAGATCGGGGCTTAGGCAGGCAGTGTATCCGGTCAATAAGCAGTTCTGAGTCCTTCGTATCAGGTAGAAGTTTACGGAAGAGAGACATAGCGAAATCCAACAGTTCCGAGTTAGCTACGGAATCAGGTATTCCACAAATTTTTATATTGTTCCGCCTGAAACGGTCCTCCAAATCTGACATTTTGGTTCTGAACGCATCCAAGTCATTTTGTTGTTGATCAGGAGCAGTAATGAGGTCATTGTGCGACGTCACCAGCTCCTCCATTTTCCGTCCTATCGCCAATAGCTGAGAGTTCAACTTTGACTTCACGTATTGCAGCCGTCAGGTCCTGAGAAAAGTCAGATTTAAAGGCCGCCAAGACCTGACAGAGGGTTTTTACCGTGAGGGGGTCCTCAGAGGTGGGATCCACACCTGGTACTGTGAAGGAGGTGGCCGGGGCATTCTGATTAGGACTTTTCGTAGAAGGAACAGATATTCCTCAATTTGAGGGGGACGACCGAGGTTGCTTCTGAATCGGAAAAGATACTGGGAGGGGGAAAGTGTTCCTTTAGCTTTCTTTGGCGGCATAATGAGAGAAACAAAAAGGAAGCTGGTGCATAAATAAGCAGAAGGAGACCGTGGAGTCCGGTGCGTTACAGAGTTAAGGAAATGTCGGTTCTAAAATGGTGCCATATAATTAGCAATAAGACCCTGGGTGGGAAAGTATAGGTAGGAGATCACATCTCTCACTCACTGTAGGACTGTATTTCCGTACTGGAGCTCAATTGCAGACAGAGATGTACTGTAAAGACACCAGGCAGAACAATATAACAGGCAGGAACCGTTTATTCACAGAGCTGTCCAGAGAAAATGCAGTTCGTAACTAGAAAAAGGCCCACATGTGTTGCTGTTCAGCTGGAGATTATATATTGTTGAAAGAGGAGAGTAGTGGAGAAAGTCTGCAGGAGCTATATACAGGACAAAGCCACAGGATATACTACTAACCAATGGAGGCCAGCAAATGAACTATGGCACAGTGTAACAGAAACTGGGGTCAGATGTAAGGAAGACCCAGGTGGAGGGTTTTATATACAATAGGGTTCAGCAAGCCTGCTATGTGACCCTGATTCCACAGAGGGAGTTAAGGGAGCTGTGCTGTGGTGAGCTAAGATGGCTGCCGCCGCCAGTGCCACAGGCGGGGGACTCCACACTGTACCTGATGGCTTAGGAGGTCATAGAAAGGCTTCCCCTCCTCCTGACATCATCTGAGGGCCTGCAGGGAGTAGCCGCCCCCGTGAGGTGCGAAACCGGCGGCGTCAGGCCGTCTAAAGCATCCGTCGTGGCCGCACTCCGGTCCTGAAGCTCACTTCCGGGCCGTCTCCAAACTCGAGGCATCGGCTTCTGATCAGGGAGCAGGCCGCAAACTCTGTGAGCCCGAAAATGTCTCCCAGCTCCGCGGTGCTGCTCTAGTAAGTTGCCCACAGCCGTGGGCTGAACTCAGGAGGGTGAAGGCAGCCAAGGGGCACAACAGGAAGCAGGTTTATGGGCACAATGAGCCGCAACTCTGCTGCTGCACGTCCACACTGCACAGCGTCCAGGCCACGCCCCCCCAGGAGCTGCGTTTTAAGAGAGGAACAGCCTCCATCACGAGCCCCCTCCTCTCCGGCAGCATTTGACTCTGGCATAATGCCAGAGTCTACAGCGCAGATGCGCATGCGCAAATCACTCAGGAATGGCCACTGTGGCCATTTTCCCGAGTGATTTCTGTCCTCAGCGCAGGGCTCCCATCTCGGGACTCCGGAGGAGTAAGTATAATGGGGCTCATTCCGAGTTGATCGCTCGCTAGCAACTTTTTGCTGGCTTGCGATCAAATAGTCACCGCCCATCGGGGAGTGTATTTTCACTTTGCAAGTGTGCGAACACTGTGCTGCCGTGCGGGGCGATAAAAATTTGTGCAGTTCCTAAGTAGCTCTAGACTTTCTCAGCCCTTGCGATCATTTCAGTGTGTCTGGTCCGGATTTGACGTCAGACACCCGCCCTGCAACTGCCTGGACACGCCTGCGTTTTTCCAACCACTCCTTGAAAACAGTCAGTTGACACCCATAAACGCCCTCTCTCTGTCAATCACTGTGCGTTCGGCTGTGCGAATGGATTCTTCGTTAAATCCATCGCTCAGCAACAAACCGCTTTGTACTCGTACGATGCGCCTGTGCATTGCAGTACATACTCATGCGCAGTTTAGCCACGGTTGAGATGATCGCTGCGCTGCAAAAAGTTGCTAGCGAGCGATCAACTCAGAATGACCCCCAATATGTAGGTAAGTGCATACCCTCCAACATGACCCATTCCACTAGGTACAAAATGCTTTGTTCCTGGACTTCCTTGCCAGTGGCAGTAGCAGAGGCGGAGCTGGAGCACAGTCCAAAATTCAACTAGGGGAGCCACACCAACTGCCATCCCAAACACTGCCAGACATCGCCAGCTGGGACTCACTGGCAGTTGGTGTGGCCCCCCCATTTAAATTTTGGACTCTGCTGCAGACTTACCTCTGCAACTGCCAATGGCAAGGAAGTCCAGGAACAGAGCCTTTTGTACTTAATGGCATGGGTAATGTTGGAGGGTATGTGAGTGTGTGTGGTGTGGGCCGCCCTGGACCCAGGGGCCCGTGTGCACCACACACACTGCACCCATCATAGAAACGCCTATGGTGCTGCTGTACATGCAGGTGCCCCTTCAGGGCTTGGAGCAGTGAGGCAGGCGTCTCCATTACCTCTGGGAATTCAGCCCCCTGCTCATATGGCCGATGTCCACGCAAGTGACCGATTCTGCATCTTTGGACACACACAAGACACCTCCTGTGCTATTTGCATATTTTCGTACAGTAGCTGCATCAGAAGATGCAGCTGCCGTACGAGCTACGTCTATCTCTGAATCAGGCCCATGGTTAGATAAAACATCCCAATTGTAAAGTGCAACAGAATATGCTCAACCTAAACAAATAAGTCTTAAAAAACAAATGTAAACCACTCATTTATAGCAATGACAATCTGCTGTAAACAACACGGAATTAATATAACTAGTTTAATCAAAATACTAAGAAGCATCATAACAAAATAATACATGTAATAAGATATAATGTTGCCCAACAATAAAGTGCTTTTGTCATTTACCCACGATCATTTGCATGCAGCCAGGCACCTGATACCTGGAACTCCCATGGTAAAGTCGTACTATGCAGTGCCTTGATGCATTGTGTCCTGTAGGTGGCATGGCTAATCTTGGTAGGGAATGAGCCACCCCGAATCCAAGAAAAAGGAGGAGGAAGAGGAGGGAGGGGCTGGCCTGGCAGCAGCAGAGCCAGCATTGGGAACTGCTCCTGCTTGCACAGAGATGATAATGGCGACAGGAGCAGGGCTGGGATTTCTCCACTACACATAAGGATACAGAGGGAAAGTGATCTGTGCCCGGCACTGGCCGCTGCTTTCTCACCGTGATGGGCTTTATCACCCCCGGAGTTCCCCTCCCCGTGCAAGACGAACCCCGGCGACATCTGCAGCACCACTTTGGGAATTTCAATAAACACTTGCAGTTCTGAGACGGATCCTGTGGCCCCTGTGGTGCTGGGGGCAGATAATACAGCGGGACTGCCCTCCTGGGGGGTTGATCGGATAACAATGTCGGATAGCAAGGTGAAAGTGGCCGTGAGGGTCCGGCCCATGAACCGGAGAGGTAATTACCCGGGACTTATATCAGGGAGGGGATTCTGAAAACTTTTAATGAGTAGAACAAAGTAACTCGTTCAGTGCCAAGCTGCACCGAGGAGGATAGGCTAACCCATCTTCCATGTATGCGGGCCAGGGAACCTGCAGGGTCAGCCCCTCGCACCCTACATCGCTGCCAATATTGTTACATACCATGCAGAGGCATTATCTAGGCGCATCACATGCGCAGCTGTCTCTACAAACATGGCAGCACTCTATTCCCCATCATGTAACCTTCGCTGTTGGGTTACAGTGTTCTATACTCCTCTACAGAGAATAACCACTACACATGAACCATTTTGTTGTGATGTTTTTACATTTTGTAAAACAGGGACAGGTTCAGGGACACTTTTCCAGCCTTGTCCTGTCTGTGGCATTAGGGACAGTCTGCAGCTATGTATTATAATGTATCTTTACAGTATGAAGAAAGTAACACTTTAGATCACTCTCAGATATGAACCTAATGTCACCCGGGAAGACGTATTTTTAGGCAGTTGGTGCTGATCCTGCCCTTCACTCCCAAGTGTAGGACATTTGACAGATGTGTGGTTGCAGGAGATGGATCCTGCCCATAAAACCATAAACTCTGATAAAGACAGCTGCAAATGGGACTCCACTGTGGTAGAGGCCCTTCTGTAGCAGTGGTGTTTAGTTTTTCCCCATTTACTGGAGCCTCGAAGCGCAAACTAATATATTTACACAAGAAGTAAATAAATACATTGTGTTTGTGAGTGTATGTTTTAGTTTTGGTTGGGTATTTGGGTGTTTATTATGCATCATGGGAAAGTTGCTGAGTGACTCATGGGATGTCTTGGCAAGGAGAACAATTGCAAGGGTATGAAAGTACTGTATTGTCAGTGGTTTAAGGGCTTGGAACTGTAACCATATGCCAAATATTTCTTTGATTTAGAGATGGATCTGAATACAAAATGCATTGTGGAGATGGAAGGGAATCAGACAGTGCTGCAACCTCCACCTGCCAACAGCAAGCAAGGTGACAACAGGTAAAACAGCTCTGTCCTGAAAACTGAAATACTATTTGGCTTGGGGCCTTATTATGATACTATCACATGTTCTAGACTACAGTGGAGTAAATCCCTTCATTGCCAATAGGATGGAGACGATAATAAAGTGAATATTTATTGTGATATTATTTTTTTCTTTGTTTGCATTTACAATATATTTGTAAAGGGAAAAAATCATGTTCACTGTCTATCATTACTCATGTCTGTGGAGATTTGGCAATAAGGATACAGAAACTTAGCCCATTGAAGAAGCTTCATTAACCACAGTTAGCTGGAGATTTATCAAATATCACAAATAATTAGCAATAATCTCCCCCTATAATTACCTGGATACCTGCATTTGTAATCTCCAGTATGTAGGAAAATCTTTTTACCTGGACAGTTCATCCGATATAGGGGGTAATTCAGATCTGATCGCTGCCGTGCGGTTTTTGCTGTCCTGCGTTCAGATAGTCGCCGCCTGCAGTGGGAGTGTATTTTCGCAGTGCAAGTGTGTGTTCCTATGTGTACGCCGAGCTGCTAAAATTCTGTGTGTGCAGTCTGTGCGCAGCCCAGGACTTACTCTTTCAGTGCGATTGAATCAGGCTGATTGGGGCCGGAGATGACGTCTGACACCCTCCCTGAAAACGCTTGGGCACACCTGCGTTTTCCAGAACACTCCCAGTAAACGGTCAGTTACTACCCACGAATGGCCTCCTCCTATCAATCACCTTGCGAACGCCCGTTCAAACGGATTTTTAGCAACGTCCCATCACTGACTGGCGACCCCTGTTGTTGTTGTCCGACGTGTGTGTGCATTGCGGTGAATATGCATGTGCTGTTATGACCTGATCGCCCGCTGTACGAAAATGCACAGCAGCGATCAGATCTGAATTACCCCCATAGAGCTGTACCGGTGTTGTATAAACTTACGACTTTATGACCCTGAGATGTGCTGCCATAGGCTTGTGCATACGCAAGTCGCAAGTAATCGAGAGCAATTCCTTGGGATCCCTCTTCGTGGATTTTTGGGTAAAGAAGCCCATAGGCTTCTGTCTGCTTCTGACTTTTCTCTATCGTCCTAGTGGATGCTGGGGTTCCTGAAAGGACCATGGGGAATAGCGGCTCCGCAGGAGACAGGGCACAAAAAGTAAAGCTTTAGGATCAGGTGGTGTGCACTGGCTCCTCCCCCTATGACCCTCCTCCAAGCCTCAGTTAGATTTTTGTGCCCGGCCGAGAAGGGTGCAATCTAGGTGGCTCTCCTAAAGAGCTGCTTAGAAAAGTTTAGCTTAGGTTTTTTTTCTCTATCGTCCTAAGTGGATGCTGGGGTTCCTGAAAGGACCATGGGGAATAGCGGCTCCGCAGGAGACAGGGCACAAAAAAGTAAAGCTTTACTAGGTCAGGTGGTGTGCACTGGCTCCTCCCCCTATGACCCTCCTCCAGACTCCAGTTAGATTTTGTGCCCGAACGAGAAGGGTGCAATCTAGGTGGCTCTCCTAAAGAGCTGCTTAGAGAAAGTTTAGTTTAGGTTTTTTTTCTTTACAGTGAGTCCTGCTGGCAACAGGATCACTGCAACGTGGGACTTAGGGGGAAAGTAGTAAACTCACCTGCATGCAGAGTGGATTTGCTGCTTGGCTACTGGACACCATTAGCTCCAGAGGGATCGAACACAGGCCCAGCCGTGGAGTCCGGTCCCGGAGCCGCGCCGCCGACCCCCTTGCAGATGCTGAAGCGTGAAGAGGTCCGGAAACCGGCGGCTGAAGACTCCTCAGTCTTCATAAGGTAGCGCACAGCACTGCAGCTGTGCGCCATTTTCCTCTCAGCACACTTCACTGGGCAGTCACTGAGGGTGCAGAGCGCTGGGGGGGGGCGCTCTGAGAGGCAAATATAAACCTTATACAAGGCTAAAAATACCTCACATATAGCCCATAGGGGCTATATGGAGATATTTAACCCCTGCCTGACTGGAAAAATAGCGGGAGAAGAACCCGCCGAAAAAGGGGCGGGGCCTATCTCCTCAGCACACGGCGCCATTTTCTGTCACAGCTCCGCTGGTCAGAACGGCTCCCAGGTCTCTCCCCTGCACTGCACTACAGAAACAGGGTAAAACAGAGAGGGGGGGCACATTAATGGCTATATATATATATATATTAAAGCAGCTATAAGGGAGCACTTAATATAAGGATATCCCTTGTATATATAGCGCTTTGTGGTGTGTGCTGGCAGACTCTCCCTCTGTCTCCCCAAAAGGGCTAGTGGGTCCTGTCTTCATTAGAGCATTCCCTGTGAGTTTGCGGTGTGTGTCGGTACGTGGTGTCGACATGTATGAGGACGATATTGGTGTGGAGGCGGAGCAATTGCCAAATATGCAGATGTCACCCCCCAGGGGGTCGACACCAGAATGGATGCCTTTATTTGTGGAATTACGTGATGGTTTATCTTCCCTTAAACAGTCAGTTGAGGACATGAGGCGGTCGGACAATCAATTAATGCCTGTCCAGGCTCCTCAAACACCGTCAGGGGCTGTAAAACGCCCTTTGCCTCAGTCGGTCGACACAGACCCAGACACGGGCACTGATTCCAGTGACGACGGTAGAAATTCAAACGTATTTTCCAGTAGGGCCACACGTTATATGATTTTGGCAATGAAGGAGACGTTACATTTAGCTGATACTACAGATACCGTAAAACAGGGTATTATGTATGGTGTGAAAAAACTACAAACAGTTTTTCCTGAATCAGAAGAATTAAATGACGTGTGTGATGAAGCGTGGGTTGCTCCTGATAAAAAGTTGATAATTTCAAAAAAGTTATTGGCATTATACCCTTTCCCGCCAGAGGTTAGGGCGCGCTGGGAAACACCCCCTAAGGTGGACAAGGCGCTCACACGCTTATCCAAACAAGTGGCGTTACCCTCTCCTGAGACGGCCGCACTTAAGGATCCATCAGATAGAAAGATGGAAGTTATTCAAAAGAATATATACACACATGCAGGTGTTATACTACGACCAGCTATAGCAACTGCCTGGATGTGCAGTGCTGGAGTAGTTTGGTCAGAATCCCTGATTGAAAATATTGATACCCTAGATAGGGACAATGTTTTACTGTCGTTAGAACAAATAAAGGATGCATTTATCTATATGCGTGATGCACAGAGGGATATTTGCACACTGGCATCTCGGGTGAGTGCTATGTCCATTTCAGCCAGAAGAGCCTTATGGACACGACAGTGGACAGGCGATGCGGATTCAAAACGTCACATGGAGGTTTTGCCGTATAAAGGGGAGGAGTTATTTGGAGTTGGTCTATCAGACTTGGTGGCCACGGCTACTGCCGGGAAATCCACTTTTTTACCTCAAGTCACTCCCCAACAGAGAAAGGCACCGACCTTTCAACCGCAGCCTTTTCGCTCCTACAAAAATAAGAGAGCAAAGGGCTTGTCGTACCTGCCACGAGGCAGAGGAAGAGGGAAGAGACACCAACAGGCAGCTCCTTCCCAGGAACAGAAGCCCTCCCCGGCTCCTGCAAAAACCTCAGCATGACGCTGGGGCCTCTCAAGCGGACTCGGGGACAGTGGGGGGCCGTCTCAAAAATTACAGCGCGCAGTGGGCTCACTCGCAGGTAGACCCCTGGATCCTGCAGATAATATCTCAGGGGTACAGGTTGGAATTAGAGACGGATCCTCCTCATCGTTTCCTGAAGTCTGCCTTACCAACCGTCTCTTCCGAAAGGGAGAGGGTGTTGGAAGCCATTCACAAGCTGTACGCTCAGCAGGTGATAGTCAAAGTACCCCTATTACAACAAGGAAAGGGGTATTATTCCACTCTATTTGTGGTACCGAAGCCGGATGGCTCGGTAAGGCCTATTCTAAATCTGAAGTCCTTGAACCTCTACATAAAAAAGTTCAAGTTCAAGATGGAGTCACTCAGAGCAGTGATAGCGAACCTGGAAGAAGGGGACTTTATGGTATCCTTGGACATCAAGGATGCGTATCTACACGTTCCGATTTACCCCGCACACCAGGGGTACCTCAGGTTCATTGTTCAAAACTGTCACTATCAGTTTCAGACGCTGCCGTTCGGATTGTCCACGGCGCCTCGGGTCTTTACCAAGGTAATGGCCGAGATGATGATTCTTCTTCGAAGAAAAGGCGTATTAGTTATCCCATACTTGGACGATCTCCTAATAAGGGCAAGGTCCAGAGAACAGCTGGAGACAGCTTTAGCACTATCTCAAGAGGTGCTAAGACAACACGGGTGGATTCTGAATATTCCAAAATCCCATTTAATCCCGACAACTCGTCTGCTGTTCCTAGGAATGATTCTGGACACGGTTCAGAAAAAGGTTTTCCTTCCAGAGGAAAAAGCCAAGGAGTTATCCGATCTGGTCAGGAACCTCCTAAAACCAGGAAAGTGTCAGTACATCAATGCACAAGAGTCCTGGGAAAAATGGTGGCTTCTTACGAAGCAATTCCATTCGGCAGATTCCATGCAAGAATATTCCAAAGGGATCTGTTGGACAAATGGTCAGGGTCGCATCTGCAGATGCACCTGCGAATAACCCTGTCACCAAAGACAAGGGTGTCACTTCTGTGGTGGTTGCAGAAGGCTCACCTATTAGAAGGCCGCAGATTCGGCATTCAGGATTGGATCCTGGTGACCACGGACGCCAGCCTGAGAGGCTGGGGAGCAGTCACACAAGGAAGAAACTTCCAGGGAGTATGGACGAGTCTGGAAAAGTCTCTTCACATAAACATTCTGGAACTAAGAGCAATCTACAATGCTCTAAGCCAGGCGGAACTTCTCCTGCAAGGAAAGCCGGTGTTGATTCAGTCGGACAACATCACGGCGGTCGCCCATGTAAACAGGCAGGGCGGCACAAGAAGCAGGAGTGCAATGGCAGAAGCTGCCAAGATTCTTCGCTGGGCGGAGAATCACGTGATAGCACTGTCAGCAGTGTTCATCCCGGGCGTGGACAACTGGGAAGCAGACTTCCTCAGCAGACACGATCTTCATCCGGGAGAGTGGGGTCTACATCCAGAAGTCTTCAACATGTTAATAGACCGTTGGGAAAGACCAATTGTAGACATGATGGCGTCTCGCCTCAACAAGAAACTGGACAAATATTGCGCCAGGTCAAGAGATCCACAGGCAATAGCTGTGGACGCACTGGTAACTCCTTGGGTGTACCAGTCAGTGTATGTGTTTCCTCCTCTGCCGCTCATACCAAAGGTATTGAAGATCATACGGCAAAGAAGAGTAAGAACAATACTAGTGGTTCCGGATTGGCCGAGAAGGACTTGGTATCCGGAACTTCAAGAGATGCTCACGGACGAACCGTGGCCTCTACCTCTGAGAAGGGACCTGCTACAGCAGGGTCCCTGTCTTTTTCAAGACTTACCGCGGCTGCGTTTGACGGCATGGCGGTTGAACGCCAGATCCTAAAAGGGAAAGGCATTCCAGAAGAAGTCATTCCTACCTTGATTAAGGCACGGAAGGAAGTCACCGTGAAACATTATCACCGCATTTGGCGAAAATATGTAGCGTGGTGCGAGGATCGGAGGGTTCCGACGGAGGAATTCCAACTGGGTCGTTTCCTACATTTCCTGCAATCAGGATTATCTATGGGTCTCAAATTGGGATCCATTAAGGTTCAAATTTCGGCCCTGTCAATATTCTTCCAAAAAGAATTGGCCTCTGTCCCTGAGGTCCAGACTTTTGTCAAGGGAGTACTGCATATACAGCCTCCTGTGGTGCCTCCGGTGGCACCGTGGGATCTAAATGTAGTTTTAGATTTCCTCAAATCCCATTGGTTTGAACCATTGAAAAAGGTGGATTTGAAATATCTCACATTGAAAGTGACTATGTTACTAGCCCTGGCCTCTGCCAGGAGAGTATCTGAATTGGCGGCTTTATCTTATAAAAGTCCTTATCTAATCTTCCATTCGGATAGGGCAGAACTGCGGACTCGTCCGCATTTTCTCCCTAAAGTGGTATCAGCATTTCATCTGAACCAACCTATTGTGGTGCCTGCGGCCACTAGCGACTTGGAGGACTCCAAGTTGTTGGACGTTGTCAGAGCCTTAAAAATATACATTGCAAGGACGGCTGGAGTCAGAAAATCTGACTCGCTGTTTATATTGTATGCACCCAACAAGTTGGGCGCACCTGCTTCTAAGCAGTCGATTGCTCGTTGGATTTGTAACACAATTCAACTTGCACATTCTGTGGCAGGCCTGCCACAGCCTAAAACTGTAAAAGCCCACTCCACAAGGAAGGTGGGCTCATCTTGGGCGGCTGCCCGAGGGGTCTCGGCATTACAACTCTGCCGAGCAGCTACGTGGTCGGGGGAGAACACGTTTGTAAAATTTTACAAATTTGATACCCTGGCAAAGGAGGACCTGGAGTTCTCTCATTCGGTGCTGCAGAGTCATCCGCACTCTCCCGCCCGTTTGGGAGCTTTGGTATAATCCCCATGGTCCTTTCAGGAACCCCAGCATCCACTTAGGACGATAGAGAAAATAAGAATTTACTTACCGATAATTCTATTTCTCGGAGTCCGTAGTGGATGCTGGGCGCCCATCCCAAGTGCGGATTATCTGCAATACTTGTACATAGTTATTGTTAACTAATTCGGGTTATTGTTAAGGAGCCATCTTTAAGAGGCCCTTTCTGTTGTCATACTGTTAACTGGGTTTAGATCACAAGTTGTACGGTGTGATTGGTGTGGCTGGTATGAGTCTTACCCGGGATTCAAAATGCCTCCCTTATTGTGTATGCTCGTCCGGGCACAGTACCTAACTGGAGTCTGGAGGAGGGTCATAGGGGGAGGAGCCAGTGCACACCACCTGACCTAGTAAAGCTTTACTTTTTTGTGCCCTGTCTCCTGCGGAGCCGCTATTCCCCATGGTCCTTTCAGGAACCCCAGCATCCACTACGGACTCCGAGAAATAGAATTATCGGTAAGTAAATTCTTATTATTTTACAGTGAGTCCTGCTGGCAACAGGATCACTGCAACGAGGGACTTAGGGGAGAAGAAGTGAACTCACCTGCGTGCAGGATGGATTGGCTTCTTTGGCTACTGGACATTAGCTCCAGAGGGACGATCACCGGTACAGCCTGGATGGTCACCGGAGCCTCGCCGCCGGCCCCCTTGCAGATGCTGAAACGAGAAGAGGTCCAGAATCGGCGGCAGAAGACTCCTCAGTCTTCTTAAGGTAGCGCACAGCACTGCAGCTGTGCGCCATTTCCTCTCAGCACACTTCACACGGCAGTCACTGAGGGTGCAGGGCGCTGGGAGGGGGGCGCCCTGGGAGGCAAATGAAAACCTTTTTTGGCTAAAAATACCTCACATATAGCCTCCGGGGGCTATATGGAGATATTTAACCCCTGCCAGAATCCATTAAAGAGCGGGAGACGAGCCCGCCGAAAAAGGGGCGGGGCCTATCTCCTCAGCACACAGCGCCATTTTCCCTCACAGAAAGGCTGGAGGGAAGGCTCCCAGGCTCTCCCCTGCACTGCACTACAGAAACAGGGTTAAAACAGAGAGGGGGGGCACTAATTTGGCGTTAGAAATATATAAAAGATGCTATAAGGGAAAACACTTATATAAGGTTGTCCCTATATAATTATAGCGTTTTTGGTGTGTGCTGGCAAACTCTCCCTCTGTCTCTCCAAAGGGCTAGTGGGTCCTGTCCTCTATCAGAGCATTCCCTGTGTGTGTGCTGTGTGTCGGTACGTGTGTGTCGACATGTATGAGGACGATGTTGGTGAGGAGGCGGAGCAATTGCCTGTAATGGTGATGTCACTCTCTAGGGAGTCGACACCGGAATGGATGGCTTATTTAGGGAATTACGTGATAATGTCAACACGCTGCAAGGTCGGTTGACGACATGAGACGGCCGACAAACAATTAGTACCGGTCCAGACGTCTCAGAAACACCGTCAGGGGTTTTAAAACGCCCGTTTACTTTAGTCGGTCGACACAGACACAGACACGGACACTGAATCCAGTGTCGACGGTGAATAAACAAACGTATTCCTTATTAGGGCCACACGTTAAGGGCAATGAAGGAGGTGTTACATATTTCTGATACTACAAGTACCACAAAAGAGGGTATTATGTGGGATGTGAAAAAACTACCGTAGTTTTTCCTGAATCAGATAAATTAAATGAAGTGTGTGATGATGCGTGGGTTCCCCCCGATAGAAAATTATGGGCGGTATACCCTTTCCCGCCAGAAGTTAGGGCGCGTTGGGAAACACCCCTTAGGGTGGATAAGGCGCTCGCACGCTTATCAAAACAAGTGGCGGTACCGTCTATAGATAGGGCCGTCCTCAAGGAGCCAGCTGACAGGAGGCTGGAAAATATCATAAAAAGTATATACACACATACTGGTGTTATACTGCGACCAGCGATCGCCTCAGCCTGGATGTGCAGAGCTGGGGTGGCTTGGTCGGATTCCCTGACTAAAAATATTGATACCCTTGACAGGGACAGTATTTTATTGACTATAGAGCATTTAAAGGATGCATTTTCTATATATGCGAGATGCACAGAGGGATATTTGCACTCTGGCATCAAGAGTAAGTGCGATGTCCATATCTGCCAGAAGATGTTTATGGACACGACAGTGGTCAGGTGATGCAGATTCCAAACGGCACAAAGGTGTATTGCCGTATAAAGGAAGAGGAGTTATTTGGGGTCGGTCCATCGGACCTGGTGGCCACGGCAACTGCTGGAAAATCCACCGTTTTTACCCTAAGTCACATCTCTGCAGAAAAAGACACCGTCTTTTCAGCCTCAGTCCTTTCGTCCCTATAAGAGTCATATCTGCCCAGGGATAGAGGAAAGGGAAGAAGACTGCAGCAGGCAGCCCATTCCCAGGAACAGAAGCGTTCCACCGCTTCTGCCAAGTTCTCAGCATGACGCTGGGACCGTACAGGACCCCTGGATCCTACATGTAGTATCCCAGGGGTACAGATTGGAATGTCGAGACGTTTCCCCTTCGCAGGCTCCTGAAGTCTGGTTTACCAAGGTCTCCCTCCGACAAGGAGGCAGTATGGGAAACAATTCACAAGCTGTATTCCCAGCAGGTGATAATCAAATTACCCCTCCTACAACAAGAAAAGGGGTATTATTCCACATTATATTGTGGTACTGAAGCCAGAAGGCTAGGTGAGACCTATTCTAAATCTAAAAAAATTTGAACACTTACAAAGGTTCAAATCAAGATGGAGTCACTCAGAGCAGTGATAACGAACCAGGAAGAAGGGGACTATATAGTGTCCCGAGACATCAGGGATGCTTACCTCCATGTCCAAAATTTGCCCTTCTCACTAAGGGTACCTCAGGTTCGTGGTACAGAACTGTCACTATGAGTTTCAGACGCTGCCGTTTGGATTGTCCACGGCACCCCGGGTCTTTACCAAGGTAATGGCCGAAATGATGATTCTTCTTCGAAGAAAAGGCGTCTTAATTATCCCTTACTTGGACGATCTCCTGATAAGGGCAAAGTCCAGGGAACAGTTGGAGGTCGGAGTAGCACTATCTCGGATACTGCTACAACAGCACGGGTGGATTCTAAATATTCCAAAATCGCAGCTGATCCCGACGACAAGTCTGCTGTGCCTAGGGATGATTCTGGACACAGTCCAGAAAAAGGTGTTTCTCCCGGAAGAGAAAGCCAGGGAGTTATCCGAGCTAGTCAGGAACCTCCTAAAATCTGTGCATCATTGCACAAGGGTCCTGGTAAAGATGGTGACTTCCTACGAAGCAATTCCATTCGGAAGATTTCACGCAAGAATTTTTCAGTGGGATCTGCTGGACAAATGGTCCGGATCGCATCTTCAGATGCATCAGCGGATAACCCTATATCCAAGGACAAGGGTGTCTCTCCTGTGGTGGTTACAGAGTGCTCATCTTCTAGAGGGCCGCAGATTCGGCATTCAGGATTGGATGCTGGTGACCACGGAGGCCAGCCCGAGAGGCTGGGGAGCAGTCACACAAGGAAAAAATTTCCAGGGAGTGTGATCAAGTCTGGAGACTTTTCTCCACATAAATATACTGGAGCTAAGGGTAAATTTATAATACTCTAAGCTTAGCAAGACCTCTGCTTCAAGGTCAGCCGGTATTGATCCAGTGGGAAAAACATCACGGCAGTCGCCCACGTAAATAGACAGGGCGGCACAAGAAGCAGGAGGGCAATGGCAAAAACTGCAAGGACTTTTCGCTGGGCGGAAAATCATGTGATAGCACTGTCAGCAGTGTTTCATTCCGGGAATGGAAACTGGGAAGCAGACTTCCTCAGCAGGCACGACCTCCACCCGGCAGAATGGAAACTTCATCGGGAAGTTTTCCACATGATTGTAAACCGTTGGGAAATACCAAAGGTGGACATGATGGCGTCCCGTCTGAACAAAAAACGGGACAGGTATTGCGCCAGGTTAAGAGACCCTCAGGCAATAGCTGTGGACGTTCTGGTAACACCATGGATGTACCAGTCGGTGTATGTGTTCCATCCTCTGCTTCTCATACCTAAGGTACTGAGACTTATAAGACGTAGAGGAGTAAGAACTATACTCATGGCTCCGGATTGGCCAAGAAGGACTTGGTACCCGGAACTTCAAGAGATGCTCACAGAGGACTTATGGCCTCTGCCGCTAAGAAGGGACTTGTTTCAGCAAGTACCATGTCTGTTCCAAGACTTACCGCAGCTGCGTTGACGGCATGGCGGTGGAACGCCGGATCCTAAGGGAAAAAGGCATTCCGGAAGAGGTCATTCCTACCCTGGTCAAAGCCAGAAAGGAGGTGACCGCACAACATTATCACCACATGTGGCAAAAATATGTTGCGTGGTGTGAGGCCAGAAAGGCCCCACGAAGAAATTTCAACTCGGTCGATTCCTGCATTTCCTGCAAACAGGAGTGTCTATGGGCCTCAAATTGGGGTCCATTAAGGTTCAAATTTCGGCCCTGTCGATTTTCTTCCAGAAAGAAGTGGCTTCAGTTCCTGAAGTCCAGAAGTTTGTCAAGGGAGTATTGCATATACAACCCCCTTTTGTGCCTCCAGTGGCACTGTGGGATCTCAACGTAGTTCTGGGATTCCTCAAATCACATTGGTTTAAAACCAGTCAAATCTGTGGATTTGAAGCATCTCACATGAAAAGTGACCATGCTCTTGGCCCTGGCCTGGACCAGGCGAGTGTCAAATTGGTGTTTTTTTTCTCAAAAAAGCCCATATCTGGTTGTCCATTTGGACAGGGCAGAGCTGCGGACTCGTCCCCAGTTCTCTCCCTAAGGTGGTGTCAGTGTTTCACCTGAACCAGCTTATTTTGGTGCCTTGCGCCTACTAGGGACTTGGAGGACTCCAGGTTGCTAGATGTTGTCAGGGCCCTGTAAATATAGGTTCCAGGACGGCTGGAGTCAGGAAAACTGACTTGCTGTTATCCTGTATGCACCCAACAAACTGGGTGCTCTTGCTTCTAAGCAGACTATTGCTAGTTGGATGTGTAATACAATTCAGCTTGCACATTCTGTGGCAGGCCTGCCACAGCCAAAATATGTAAATGCCCATTCCACAAGGAAGGTGGGCTTATCTTGGGCGGCTTCCCTGAGGGGTCTCGGCTTTACAACTTTGCCGAGCGGCTATTTAGTCAGGGGCAAACACGTTGGTAAAATCCTACAAATTTGATACCCTGGCTAAGGAGGACCTGGAGTTCTCTCATTCGGTGCTGCAGAGTCATCCGCACTCTCCCGCCCGTTTGGGAGCTTTGGTATTATCCCCATGGTCCTTTCAGGAACCCCAGCATCCACTAGGACGATAGAGAAAATAAGAATTTACTTACCGATAATTCTATTTCTCGGAGTCCGTAGTGGATGCTGGGCGCCCATCCCAAGTGCGTATTATCTGCAATACTTGTACATAGTTACAAAAATCGGGTTATTATTGTTGTGAGCCATCTTTTCAGAGGCTCCGCTGTTATCATACTGTTAACTGGGTTCAGATCACAGGTTGTACAGTGTGATTGGTGTGGCTGGTATGAGTCTTACCCGGGATTCAAAATCCTTCCTTATTGTGTACGCTCGTCCGGGCACAGTATCCTAACTGAGGCTTGGAGGAGGGTCATAGGGGGAGGAGCCAGTGCACACCACCTGATCCTAAAGCTTTACTTTTTGTGCCCTGTTCCTGCGGAGCCGCTATTCCCCATGGTCCTTTCAGGAACCCCAGCATCCACTACGGACTCCGAGAAATAGAATTATCGGTAAGTAAATTCTTATTTTTATACATATAGGGATCCGTAAATATTGCAGTTTCTCTGAAAATGTTAATTTTATGAGGGTTTTACGGCATTTTCCTTTTGATTCACCTCACCCTTAGTGACACGAAAAAGACTTTGGTCAATCTAGTTGAATCTTTTATAAATTCTAGATGCCTAGATCCAGAGGAGGCCAGAACAATACCCCAGAAACACTGAGCAATATAACCTCATTGGTAATAACAAATCATTTTTACAGACCATTTAAAAGGCAACAGGACCATAATCCCAATTTCTTAATTTTCTCGTTATAACTAATATTATTGCTTTAGAAAGACATCCAGTTCATGATTCACTGCCCTTTAGAGTGTAAGCTCTTGTAAGCAAGCCCCTCTCTCATGTGTTATGTAATTATATATGTTTGGCAATTTGTTTATGTCTATATTGTTCAGTGTAATCCCATGAATCCTTTATGTAAGGCACTATGAAACTCTTGTAGCGTCGTAGTAATAAAAGATTTTGATAATACAGGTTGGGTATCCCTTATCCAAAATCTCACATTTATTGTTCCCCCTACTGAGATAATGACACATATATATGTATATTATCTATCTATATATCATATATCATATCATATCATATCTTTATATCTACACATAATATATATGTCATTATTTCAGTAGGGGCCCAAAAAATGTGGGATTTTGGATAAGGGACACTCAACCTGTAATTAATTCCAAGCAGCCATCACTACTGCCCACTGCAGTGCTTTCCACATCTTTACCAGCCTCACCTGAGAAATTCCTTTCTATAGTGATAGTGAGTCTTGTTTCTCCAGTGTGGTGGATGGCACTTGTGCCACCTATACAGTCCTAAGTATGAAAGCTTGTCAGATATATGTTTATATTGTATAGATATCAATTAGGTCACCTCTAGGATGCTTATGTACAGAAATAACCAACCCAAATGTATCCAATCTTTACATTTACTTCTTGTGCATCTGCTCTACTGTATGTATCATATGGTTTTATTTGCTCTTGCACTAGCTGTCTGACACTAGGGGGGAATTCAAATGTTTGAAAAGTCAGTTGGGCGTCTGTTATTTCCTATCTAATGGACAGGAAAAATCAGACACCCAACCGACTTTTCAAACATTTGAATTCCCCCCTAGGTGCGCTACTCTGCTTATTGTCTACTAGTATTCCTAAGTCCTTATTCATCTCAGAACTACCCAGTTTTATTGCAGTTTTTTACAGGGAGCATAATTATTACCATGTTCTAAATGTGGAAACTTAAGGGGGTACACACGTAGAGATGTGTCCCAGAGATGTGTGCTGAGTGATCTAGCACAGATCGCACAGCACACTTCTCAGGACGCTCAGCACACAGCGCGATGTGTGCTGAGCGAAGGGAAAAAACAAACGCTCACTTCACCCAGGGGTGAAGTGAACGATCTGACTAGATCTGGCATGCATGCAGGCCAATCTAGAGTGAGCAATAGCGCCGCGCATCGCTATTGCTATGGGGGTATACACACGGAGCGATGTGTGCTTAATTTCTAAGCAATCTAGTCAGATTGCTTAGAATTTAAGCACACATCTCTACGTGTGTACCCCCTTTACATTCTTCTATGGTAAAACGTCATCTACCATTTCACTGGTCATCCATGTCTTTCTAGAGTCATTTAATGTCCTGCTCTGTGTGTATTACCTTACAAAGCATAGCAGTATTTGCATATACTGTATACATTTTACTTGTAAGGCCCTAATACAAACAGGCAAAAGGCTAATACAGTGATTCATACTAAGGGCTGGATTCAATTAGCCGCAATTAATTACTGCAGGTTAATTGATCCCTCAGGGCTATTTAATTAGAGCCCGCGATCAGACTGCAGGCTGCAGTTAACGTGGGTTTCTGTTCGAGCTTGACGAGGCTCAAACATAAATCTGTGACAAAAGTCCTAATTGCGGGGACCGTGAACCTGTTAAAATCTACGTCCAGGAACTTTTCACAGATTCTATTGGTTAACGCGTGATATTGGGTAATTTATCATGCAAGGAAAATGGGCTGTAATTGAATAGCCCTGGATGTTACAGCCTGAGGCTACCGACCTTTTGCCCTTGTGGTAAATTACCGCTTTTAATTGAATACGGACATAAAACAGGTAAAAGATCAAGACATAAATTCATAATAAAATGTAAAAAAATACTTAGGTTCATATAGTAAAAACAGTAAAAAGGACATGATATAGGCACCGTCATACAATAAGGACATTAGGCCAAGGCATGGTCGGCACTGGATTATTCAGCTCCCCCCAGCCTGGGGCCAGTTTCTGGGCTTAATAGCACAATCGCAGAAGAGCAGAGAGAAGGCATTGGGCCTAATTCTGAGTTGATCGCAGCAGCAATTTTGTTAGCAGTTGGGCAAAACCATGTGCACTGCAGGGGGGGGGGGGGGGGGGCAGATATAACATGTGCAGAGAGAGTTAAATTTGGGTGGGGTGTATTCAAATTGAAATCTAAATTTCAGTGTTAAAATAAAGCAGCCAGTATTTACCCTGCACAGAAACAAAATAACCCACCCAAATCTAACTCTCTCTGCACATGTTACATCTGCCACCCCTGCAGTGCACATGGTTTGGCCCAATTGCTAACAAACTTGCAGCTGCGATCAACTCAGAATTACCCTCATTGTAAGGTGGAACAGCACACTGCTGACCCAACTGCACCTACTGCTCTTGCAATGTTTTTTTTTTTTTTTTTTTTGCACTGACCCAAGCAGAGATCGCATCAGTTTCCCAAAAGTAGACTGTATAAAGTTTTCTGTACACCAAAAATGATGTGGCTGATAATTATTATTGTATAAGCACAGGTTCCAATTATCTCTACTTTCATATTGACTTTTTTAGTCTCTCAATCATATGACTGACTTTTCCATAACAGTGCTATACCGTATGACGTGTGCAAACACTCCTAATGTAACACAGCAAAGGCCTCATGCATTAGTAAATCCACTTGTTGGAGTCAGGTGGCAAGCCTGAAAAAGCTCTCTGTTTGGATTACTTTATCCTATTTGTTCTTAGAGCATTTCCGCCCAGCAACCTACCCTAAATAAATGCACACCAGATCTTCATGCATGCCTTCTCACAAACATCTAAGTTAGTCGTGTGGAAAAGATTATTTTAGCCAGTATGATATATACAGCAAAGAGATTAACTGCTGGATGTAGATTTCTTTCTGTTACACATCTGTTAAAATGTAAGCGTGTGTTACCAGCACCTGAGAAATCCAACAGATAAATGTAAATTCCCTTAAAAGATGACTGCTGGATGGCAGCCAAAATACCAGTGCACCAGACTGTAAAAGTAGATCACTAGCAGAGGCCGTGGAGCTGGGAATGGATGTAATATATTGTATCATAATAAATGGATTTATGACATTTTTGCATAAGAACAACAAAAATAAGATTTTGATCTTCTTTTTGTATATGTTTCATATTTGGTATACTTCATGCACTAGCTGCTGTTTGGTTGTGTTTGTGTGTTCACTTGTTGAAGTTCACAGATGTTCTTATAATCCTGTTGGAAAATAAAACACATAATGAAGCACGCCTGGAACATATTTATTATATTTCATTATTAGATTGGTAGCCACAACTTTTGTAGCTAGTATTGGTTATGGCCCCTTACTTGGCAGAATCCGATTTCATACTGGTAATATTAACAAGGTTAATCATAGTCCCCACTTTTCCCAAAGTAGTAATTTTTTGTTTTGTTATTATTGTCGTCAGAAATGTATTTTTCACAATGCTTGTTTTCCATATTTATCATAGTCTCCATAATCATTTATTTAAAAATGTGACACCATTTTGTACATGGCTCCACAATTAGAGAACTTTATACAGACACCTTAGTCCCTGCAGTAGGGCACTTTAGCATCTAACCACCCTCCTGCTCTCTGAAGCAGGGGACAATAGTGCCTTCAGAATACTCATTACACTGCAGCTCATAGCCTGTATGGCAATCCACCTAGTCCTCTTCGTTACAGCTCTATTGAAAAGACTGGGCTGATTGTCCCAAGACTTTGTAAGCTGTGGCAGTCTAGGCTCCTGGCTTTAGGTCATAGATGGGTTCCTAGAGATAGAATTCATATTTGTTGCATAGGGATAAATTATATTAAGGTGGGTTGTCCATAACAGGACAATCCCTTTTAACATGTGGATATTATAGCAGACTAGGAAAATGAGGATGGGTGTTGAATTGGTTCTGTGGAAACCTGCATTAACCAGCTTTGTGTTTCAGTGTACTGGCACCTAGATCTGGTTTCGTGTATAAAGACAGGGATTAGGTTTGTAGGGCAGCTGCATATTTGTGTTACTACTGAATACAGTGGATAATCTGTCTAGATATAAGCAAATTGGTGTAAATGGCTCTGCTTTATGTCTGCAGCACTTGCTAGAAAGCTCCAGGCTGCTTTGTAAATAACCTACAAATACTTATTGTCTGAGACAGATACATAATGCATAACCC
The DNA here is from genome assembly GCF_028390025.1 of Pseudophryne corroboree. Classification (NCBI taxonomy): domain Eukaryota; kingdom Metazoa; phylum Chordata; class Amphibia; order Anura; family Myobatrachidae; genus Pseudophryne; species Pseudophryne corroboree. The sequence goes on along the minus strand of NC_086448.1, from coordinate 546,427,607 downwards.
CATATGGATGACCTCCCGTCACACCATCTTACTGTAGCCCTTGTTTTAAAACACCAGCCATATTTTATTTACATGCCAAGAATCTGAGACTGTCTTAAGTGTCATAGTGAAACATAATGTGCATTAAACATATAGATTACAGAAGAACAGTGTACCATCTGTTTTGTCTTATCAATTGTCACTTGAAGGTCATCAGTTTGCAATTGATACCTACCTACTTTATATTTTTAGTAATGGTGAAAACAAATTCCATAACCGTAATGTGTAGCAAACAAAATATTGATGTGTAGAATACAATTTTTCCACAGTACTATCTCTAAGTTTTGTAGCCCCAAAATGTATTAACGTACTTAGGACTATATTATCATTTATATTTAATTGTTTTAGTTATCGACTGTCAATGCATTTTTTTTCTTCAGTTGATGCTTTTCTTATTAAAAAATGCAATGGGCTAAATGTAATAAATATCCTCTGAGTTTCTGAAGGTGTGGTACTTTCTGCAATTTTGCCCGTTTTTTTTTAAGCGGCAATCGTTTTCAAGATAAAAACAGTTGGTTTTCCCTATTGCTGCTTTAAAGAAATGGGAAGACTCACAGAAAGTCCCACACCTCCGGCTATTACATTTAGCCCAATATCGTATTGCAGTGTTTGTAATCATTAGATATTTCTGATCTCAACGCCAAATTGGATGAAAGACGTAAGCATGTTATGGTTTTGTTAGAGCAAATCTTATACTTGATAAGTGTATTGGCCTTTCTTTAACTGAGACCAAACTTTGACAGTCTTCCGCCTTTTTAGGTTTTAATAAAAACACATTTATTTATTTATTTAGTTTTACATTTTTTTTTAGAATGTCGACATGTCAAACACTGTGAATGTTGATAGTTGGCATGTTGACCATGAGTTTTCCATAGATGAGGTAAGTATCCCTAAGCCTAACCCTAAAATTGTTGAAAACATGGCTGTCGACGTTCTGTCATTGTTGACATCTTGAATGTCAACATTAGAACCATGTCAACATTTTGGTGTCGATGTTCTGTAGCATACCATGTAGGACAGGGGTATTCAGCATAAAGACCAGTATGCCCTACAACAGTTTTAGCATGCCTAAATAGCAAATCTGTGGCAGGACATGCTGGAATGTGTAGTTCAACAACACCTGGAGGGGCACATATTGAATACCTCTGGTATAGGATATGTAAAACATGAGGAAGGAATAGATTTCAGCACAGACATTGTTTACGTAGGATCATTACATTAGATCAGTAAAAGACAGACAGTATCGCTTTGCCTCTCAGCTCATGTGACAGAGCCTATTCGCTATCCAGCCTTGTTAATAAACAGATGTCCATATAAACCTCAGTGACATTTGCTTGTCTGTGTATGGTATGGTTCAGTCATATTGGAGGGGTTTGTAACCAATAACATATACACCAGTAACATATACACGCCCTCTCTCCTATGCACCTGGATATGATCTTGCAGCGTGGGCTTCAAAGCAAGTGCAGTATTAATTATTGGATCATTATTAGACATGTTAGAATATGATTATGATTATGAAGGTCATTACTGTTGGCCTGTGTATGACATCATCTTGCACCTGCACTATAGGCCTCATTTGAAATGGAAGTGATCCAGCTGCTCAGCCCAATTTAAACCACCATGGCAGCTCATATGAGTGGCCAAATTGAACAGTGATCCAATCACTTGGTGCTTTCAGCAAGCAACACCACTGGCACATTTGTTGAAAGCTTCATTTGTACTACAGTTTGTCATACTCCTCTAATTGTGCATTAATTGCTGTTGGTTACTGCACATTTGAAGGAATGTTAGTAAATAACCTTTCACAATGAGGGGTGTTAATGATTTCCTTGTGTAGCTCTCACTTTGGTGACTGGTGATCCACTTCTACTGCCACCACTGGTTGGAAATGTAAGAGTAATTTAATATGATGTATATTTCTTTTGTCTAAGACTGTATTACATGTTCACATATTTTTTGAATTATGAAATATTGTTGTAATGCAGAGTTGCCTCCATGCTTCTTTGGGATGGGATTTTTGTAATATCTTTGTTATGACACATATATTACTATATATTATTCGCAAGGCCCCCATACACTACAGCGATATGTCTGAGGCTGAAGTCGGAGGCGATTTCCCTTGAACTCTCCCGGGAGCTTCCCGAGACTGGTTCCATACGATTTGGTGCATTTTGCATGCGATATATCTTATGTGATCCCAGCCATGCCTACGGGAACCGACTTATCACGAGTGCAGCACTAACGATCTAGGGGAGCCGATCTGACCCTCACGGGAACGCGCATCGGATCGTATTGGAAACACATCTGAAATGCCCGATTTCACCCGATGTATCTGCCCAAATTGGATGAAATTGGATATTATCGTTTTAGTGTATGGGGCCCTCTAGAGTGCTTACATTCTACTACACATAGACCAGATATCTGAACATATAATAACCCTATGGAACAGTTATTGTGCGTTACAGCTAGAGTAGACTTTTTCACATGTCGCCCATTAAATTTGCAGATGACTTCCTTATGTGAGTATAATGATAACTTCACACGTACAGCAGCATGCACAATGTCCTCCTCTTTACTTGGGAAACTATTCAGAACACAATTCCAAAGTATTTCTGTTATTCAGAGAATTGCCTAACCTTATTTCTATTATAGCATTTCTCATGTACTGCACTGTGAGACTGTGGAATTGATGTAAGCGATATTTGCCCCTTTTTATTGTGTACACTAAGTGCCGGTGTATTACGCTAATTTCACCTTACTTACTATGAAGAATGTACACTCCTCATGTTCTCAGTTATTATTAGTAGTGGGACAGTGCAACTGTATTGATTTAGTGAGTGTCACCTTTCTGATTCCTAATGCATAGGTTCTCAAACTCGGTCCCCAGGACCCCCAACAGTTCATGTTTTCCAGGTTTCCTCACAGACTCGCAAGAGAAATAATTAGCTTTACCTATAGATGTTTTAAAATTTTGACTACACCTGTGCACATGCTAGGCGACCTGGAAAACATGAGATGTTTGGGGTCCTAGGGCTGAGTTTGAGAAATACTGTCCTAATGAATTGAAAAGGTACTCTATAATAAACACAAATATGTAGAAAGTATAGGTTTCTTTGCAGTATTTAATTTATGTGTATATATATATATATATCTCTATCTGTCTATATCTCTATCTGTCTATCTCTCTCTCTCTCTCTCTCTCTCTCTCTCTCTCTCTATATATATATATATATATATATATATATATATATATAGCACTGTTATATAATGCAGTGTGTGCCAGATACTATGACGTTTTGCTGAACATAGGAAAATACAATTTTAATAATATCTTCTTAAAAGAAGGGGTACATGTCTCTTTAACAAGTATATCCTGACCAATGTTTAGGGACTTCGCCTACTTAGCATTTATATTCATAGCGTTCATGGCAGTTTATACAAACATGTAAAGTACATGTGTCCACATATATCTAGCCTCCTGGTATGTTAAACAGCCTTTCTAGTCACGCCATGCAATGACATAACTTGGTAACGCCAAGTTTTTTTTTGTGCGACTTTCTCCATCACTATATGAATAGGACGCACGAGCAGTTTATGCAGATTAAAATGATATGCGGCATGCCTATATTCTGTGTGCGACCGTGTCTGTATCTGCATACAAAATAATACGCTGCAGAGTTTTCCCAGTAAACACTAACGTAGCATTTTGTAAGTAGTTAAAGCCGCAGACGCACACATAATATAGGAATGTTGCATATCCTTTTAATCAGCGTAAGATGCTTGTGTGTCCTAATCACATAACGATGTGAATAAGACACTTTTTGGCAAAAAAAGATGCCCAACACTAACGGAGTTGCACAAAACCTGCCAGCTCACTTACTCCTGGCATCTACTGCTGTGTAGCGTATTGAGGCAGGTGTTTGATCACACACCTGTAGCTATAACAATTAGTTTACAGCAGTATTGGTGAGCAAGGTAAAGTAGGCAATTATCATTGTATTGAAGCGTCATGAAGCTTGGCCTCCCTCTAATAACATCTGACCGCCAGCAGTCTGTCTGCTCTGCAGCTGTTACACCACATCAGTCTGACGATCCTTCCCATGGTCCAAAGTCTGCTCTTTTATCATATGTACTTGTGTCTCTACCAACTCAAAGCAATATTATGTCATTTTCTGTTTCACTTTGTTGCTGGTCTCTATTATTTATTTAGTGGTTTCACTATTAAAATACAATATTAATGTTTAAGGTTTATGTTTCGTATAGTTTTGTCATCTTGTTATAAAATGAAAGTTTTGAGCATTGTAGATTAAGGGTATTTTAATTATTGCTCCTACAAGTCAATACTTAGATCAGTGATCTCCAACCCGTAGCTCGCGAGCTACCGGTAGCTCGCTGTAGTATTTTCGGTAGCTCACAGAGCGCATGGGCTTGGGCAGTCACTGGCACTCCTCCTCCCTTCATTTTAATATAGTGCCAGCTGTCAGCCAATCAAAGCTCACGGACCGGCAGTGGCGGCACCTGATTGGCTGCCGGACCGCGAGTTTTAATTGGCTCACTTACCGTCACCATATTTTAAATGCCCGCCACCGGAGACTCTGTCACCCTCACCGCAGCCGCTCTCTGGACTTCACAGGAGAGGCGCGCTGCGCTTTCCTCCCCTTCCGTCCCTCATACAAGAGGAGCAGCACCGGTGGCAGTAGAAGAAGCCAGCAAGGGTTAGTACTGTGTGGGGCACTGTATTGGTCACTGCAGGGGGGCATTATTTGTGTATCTGGCACTGCTGGGAGGCATTATTTTAGTATCTGGCACTGCTGAGAGGCATTATTTGTGTATCTGGCACTACGGGGGGGGGCATTACTTGTAGTTGTGAGGCCACACCCGCCTTCGCAGGAACGCACGCGCATTGGGGGGAGGGGGTAGCTCCTTCAGAGGTTTATTTTCCGAAAGTAGCTCACACCCCAATTGAGGTTGGAGACCACTGACTTAGATAATATAATTTTATTTCTGCATGATGTACAATTTGTAGAGTAAAGAAAGAGATGTATGCCAGCACACTTGGTGAACAGATAGATAGCCAGTGACTGTGTCTGCATTCATTTTGCTGACTGCAGATCTCCTATAAAATGATTACAGACAGGGATTCTGGCAGCTATACTCATATACACTACTACATTTGGCTGTGCCGAGTTACTGAATGGCTCTTTGTTTATTATTGAATACAATGGAGGGTGATCAAGTGCCATAGCCTAGGGTGCGAAGTTTGGGAGGGTGACCGAACAGCACTCATGGGTACGGACTGTAAGATGTAAAAGTTGCCCATGAGAATATAACTTCTTTCTACACCAGATACGAGATACCCAGTGGTGCAAGTAGAAAAAATGTCTTACGGGTACTGTGTGCGCGCGCGCGCGCAAAAAAATAGGTGTGGTCAAATGCCACATGGGGCGTGGCCAATGAAAATGGGGGCGTGATACACATATGGGGGAGGGGCAGATACACGTATGACCCCAATAGTGTCAGATACACGTTGCCCCACAGTGCCAGATATACATTGCCCCACAGTGCCAGATACACATAACCCCACAGTGCCAGATACACATTGCCCCACAGTGCCAGATAGACAAATGTCCCCAGAGTGCCAGATACACAAATGTCCCCAGAGTGTCAGATACACATTGCCTCACAGTGCCAGATACACATTGCCCCACAGTGCCAAATGCACATTTCCCCACAGTGCCAGATACACATAACCCCACAGTGCCAGATACACATTGCCCCACAGTGCCAGATAGACAAATGTCCCCAGAGTGCCAGATACACAAATGTCCCCAGAGTGTCAGATACACATTGCCTCACAGTGCCAGATACACATTGCCCCACAGTGCCAAATGCACATTTCCCCACAGTGCCAGATACACATTGCCCCACAGTGCCAGATACACATTGCCCCACAGTGCCAGATACACATTGCCCCACAGTGCCAGATACACATTGCCCCACAGTGCCAGATACACAAATGTCCCCAGAGTGCCAGATACACATTGCCCCACCGTGCCAGATACACATTGCCCCACAGTGCCAGATACAGAAATTCCCCCAGAGTGCCATACATTGCCTCACAGTGTCAGATACACATTGCCCCACAGTGCCAGATACACAAATGCCCCCACTGTGTCAGATATACATTGCCCCCCGTGCCAGATACAGAAATGCCCCTACAGTGCCAGATATGCTCCCAGTGCCAGATATCCCCCAGTGCCAGGTATATATGCCCCCCTGTGCCAGATATGCCCCCAGTGCCAGGTATACATGCCCCCCTGTGCCAGATATCCCCCAGTGCCAGGTATATATACCCCCCCTGTGCCAGATATGCCCCCAGTGCCAGATATGCCCCAGTGGCAGGTATAACATGCCCCCCCAGTGCCAGATATCCCCCAGTGCCAGGTATAACATGCCCCCCTGTGCCAGATATCCCCCAGTGCCAGGTATAACATGCCCCCCTGTGCCAGATATCCCCCCGTGCCAGGTATAACATGCCCCCCTGTGCCAGATATCCCCCAGTGCCAGGTATATATGCCCCCCTGTGCCAGATATGCCCCCAGTGCCAGGTATACATGCCCCCCCAGTGCCAGGTATAACATGCCCCCCCCAGTGCCAGGTAAACATGCCCCCCTCCCCTACTCACCGCTGCCGCTGCCGTCCTGTCTGTCATGTGAGGGAAGGAGAGCGCAGCCTGCGCCTCTCGTTCCCCTCAGTCTCCGGCGGGTGTCTCAGTTTAATTCAGCGCCGATCCGTGAGCCAATCAGAGCTCGCGGGTGCGAGCTCTGATTGGCTCACGGATCGGCGCTGAAGTAAACTGAGACACCCACCGGAGACTGAGGGGAAGGAGAGGCGCAGGCTGCGCTCTCCTTCCCTCACATCAGCGGCGGGGACGGCGGGTGCGGCGTGGAGCAGGGGAGGGAGGGAGGGAAGGAAGAGGAGCGGCGGCCCGTCGGTGTGGGTACGGCGTACCCACGGCTAAATTCTTACGGGTACGCCGTACCCACCCGTACCCGCCCACTTGCACCACTGGAGATACCTATTGTTGTTTGTGAAAGAAGATACAAATTAATAGCAATTGTTGTGTCTTCAATGCTTCTAAGTGCCAGTAGAGCGGCTTGGGGCACTAGATGAATGTATCTGGCTTTAACTGCATGACAGCAAGACAAATGACGGTTCATCGCTAATGTAACAATTCTGAATCCGAGCTGTGTTTTCCACTTAAAACAGTGCTAGGTCAAAGACATTACTACTAATGAGCACCTGCTTATGATGCTCTCAGTGATTCAAAGCTTCACTGGAAAGATTAGCATTTTTAGTTTGAGCGAATACATGGACTTTGAAGTTCTGCTTTCAAGAGGGAGGGGCAGGAATCTAGAACTTAAAAGAAAGCATAAAAACAAATAAACTGCAGTGTCTTTTTAATGTAAACAGATGTGTAATTAGCTACTGTTTTTGTAAGTAATCTCCATATGATACATACAGGTTTGCTAGTTTATTGAATATTTAAAAACGCATTATGTGATGCCAGACTTGGAGCTTGTTACTAGGAATGTAGACCTAGAGTCGTAATGTGCATTGCTCCTTTTTTTCTTTTCTTTTTTTACCTACGTTTTGAAATCTACAGTGTGTGTATATGTATATGTGTGTGTGTGTGTGTGTGTGTGTGTGTGTATGTGTGTGTGTGTATATATATATATATATATATATATATATATATATATATATATATATATATATATATATAATATTAAAATCTAATGCGCCAAAGTAGTAAAGAGATGGAAGAATACTGTAGATGGAGATTGAGTTGGACGTTACGCAACTATGTTACTAAATAATAACTTCAATGGGCTCCATTGTGCAAACCTCAACTTAACAGCACATTTCTTATCTGACACTGGACCAGTAGTCATCTGAGAGTGGCAGAAATAAGCACATCTGGTAAATCTATATTTTTCTGCATCCTGCGTTGCATTTGTATTTAGGAAGGAAGCAACTATAAAATCCTTCCTTGTACTTTGTATTTGTGTTGATTTTTTGGATACTTTTGGCTTGATGTGGTAACCTGCAATCCTGAATCCAATCTTGGGAATTGCTGTATCACCCTTTCTCTCAATTGTGCACTCTCTCTTTTACGCACACTGGGCCTAATTCAGGTTGGATCGCAATAATTGCGGTTGGATCGCAATAAGCGATCCAACCGCAATTTCTGAGAAAAAGATGCGGGCGCATGCGCAGCGCCCATCCTGCACATGTGCCTGCATTTTCTGCGGGGGGGGGGGTGTGTGTGCAGAAAATGCGATGGCTTCTGCCTGTCAATCAGGCAGAGGCAGGTGGGAAGGGGCAACGCTCCGTTTCCAGGGAGGAGGCGGCTGATTGGGGGGTGGAGGCGGACGAATGGGGGCGTGTCAAGGACGTGATCACAGCAGCTGATACCACATGCAGCAGCCGCGATCAGGAAGATGGCGGCAAGTCTCCTGCGGCCGCAGCTAAGCTTAGCAATTTCTGTTTGTTGAAGTGGGGGAGGCTTCGGTCAGCATGCTGGCCCACAATCTTTTCTCTTTCACCCTCACTCACTCACACTCTCTCTCTCTCTCTCTCTCTCTCTCTCTCTCTCTCTCTCTCTCATAAAAAGTACATAGAGCCTAATTCAGAACTGATCGCAACAGCAAACTTTTTCTCTAATGGGCAAAACCATGTGCATTGCAGGTGGGGCCCTATATCATTGGTACACTCTACAGTAGGGGTGGGCAAAATACGGCCCACTGCCTCCCACCAGCAAGTAATGACAAGCGGCCCGACCGGCTGAGCTGCTTGTCATTGCTCTGCACTGCAGTACCTCCTAGCTGCCGGCGGCGCCTCTCTCCCCTGCTGCGTTGTAGCAGCCTCCTCCTCCTCCCATCCACAGTGACAACGGCTGTGTTCAGCCAAAAGGGGGCGGAGCTATGTGCCGATGGGGGGGGGCTACACGGGACCTCAGGGGGAGGAGCTACACGAGGCAAACTGCTACAGTTCAATCCTTCCTTCCACTGCCAGCCAAATCAGTAAGTAAATGGGAAAAGTGAAAGAAAATGTGTGTGTGAGAGAGTGTGTGTGTGTGTGTGTGATAGTGTGTGTATATTTGTGTGTGCGGGCAGTGGCGTCAGACTATTTTTAGGTTGCGGGGAGAGAACTTTAGCTCTTGCTGTACCATCCCCTCCTGTGTTCAGTCACCATGTCACCCCTGTGTTCTGTCACGTGTCACCCCCCCCCCATGTACTGTCATCGTGTCATCCCCGTGTTCTGTCACTGTCCCGCCCCCCCCCCGGTGTTCTGTCACTGTGTCACACCCCCCGTGTTCTGTCACTGTGTCACCCACTTGTGTTCTGTCACTGTGTCACCCCTCCGTGTTCTGTCACTTCGTCACCCCCGCCGTGTTCTGTCACTGTCAAACCCACTGTGTTCTGTCAGCGTGTCGCACAGAGGCATCACCGGGTGTGGTGACACCCGGAGCGCACTCTGTACTATTACACCCCCCCATTCGCTCGGGCCGCGTGGCGCCCGAAAAGTGGGTGTGAGCTAATTTAGAAGGGGCGTGGCCTGGTGGGTCTTTTCTCTTTCGCTCCGGGGGCATGTCCAGCTTCCCCAAAGATGCTGGCTGACCACGGAGACTGGACTGTGTGTGTGCCGGCTCTTGAGGTTTTTTTGCATAGAGGCAAAAGAGTACTGTTTTGGTGTCTCTCTGGGGCACACTTTTTATAAATTTGATTGATGAAGATAGAATGTTGTGAAATGTAAATTATAGGGATAAAACGTAACTTTTATTTCATATCAGACGAAAAAAAGACAGACAAAATACAACGGCTCTTATCTGTGACAGGAGCCGAGTGCTGCAGGAGATTATCTCACTGCAGCACTCGGCTCCTGTCACAGCAGAAGAGCTGGCACTTTGGTGTCACCCCGTCCAAAGGGGACACCCGAGTGCCGGTCGCACCACCCGCACCCGCCTTCTGACACCACTGGTGTCACCCCCCATGTTCTGTCACTGTGTCACCCCCACCGTGTTCTGTCACTGTGTCACCCCCCCGTGTTCTGTCACTGTGTCACCTCCACCATGTTCTATCACTGTGTCACACCTTTCCTCAGGGGCTATAAGACACTGGATAATTTGCTTGCTGCGCAATAATTATCCTAAATAAAATGTTAATGTGTAAAAGGGGGCTCTACCTGCTGTAATGTGTGTAAAAGGGGCTCTACCTGGTGTAATGTGTGTAAGTGGCGCTGTGTGGCGCAATTTGAATAATGGAGACTATTGTGCAGCCTAATATGAATCTATATTATTTGTTGCCCACACTCCTTCCACATGAAGCCACGTCCCTATATTTTTGGCAAGTGGGGGGAGCTGCTATTTTGTTTGTGGCCCTCGGATACTGACAGGAAATGTGAAGTGGCCCCTCAGCTGAAATAATTGCCCACCCCTGCTCTACAGGAACCTGTTCTATTAAATGACATCAGAGTTAGCAAGTAGGAAATCATTAATTGCCTTGTTTTGACCTTTTTGGTTGTAATTGTTTTCCTGTTTTATTAGATGTGTTCCGTTTTCTATATATACTTATTTTCATTCCAGTTCTAAAGCGTTGTTTGTTTAGCATACTGTTAATTCAACAACACTCAACACATTCTAGATGAAGTGACAACACATTTGCCTGTATATTGAGCTGCTTCCTGCTGGCTTGTCTTGTGCTCTGAGACAACAGTGATTTTGCTGTTGAAATGTGCTGCAGTCTGACAAATGTACATTAGCTAGTGTAGATTAAGAATGCAGAACGCTCAGCACACATCTCCCCCTCCTTGCTCAGCACACAGCGCTGAGCGAGGGGGGGGGGGGGCACACACTTCTCCCAGCGGTGAAGTGAGCCATCTAACTAGATTTGGCAAACATGCATGCCAAATCTAGAGCTGGCGATAGCGACACGCGGGACTGCGCATCGCTGTCGCTGGCATCCTACACATGGAGCGATGTGTGCTTCATTTCTAAGCAATCTAGTCAGTTTGCTTAGAAATTAGGTAAAAATCGCTGTGTGTGTACCCATCTTATAAATGTGATGTTAGCAGAGATTTAGACCAGTATCCAATTAGCCGTGGTAATTTACAGTGGCTAAGTGATCCCCGGGGGCTATTCAATTAGCCCTATAAACCAGCAGATATTGGGGATTTTTTTCACCTGCCCAAGGCAGAAGAAAAAAATCCCAGATAATTGACCCATTACCATGATTGAGGCTGCGAAAACACATGGGTCCAGGAAATAATCCTGGATTTTGTGTGGTTTTGCTTGAAAACTGGTAATTTTTCTCGCAAAAAAAATGACTCTTGTTGTATAGCTCAGTATTGGCTCTCCAGCAAAAATTGTGACGACAGCCTTTTTTTTGTATTTTTTTTTGTGGGGGGGGGGGTGTAATTGAATACCCCCATAGCCTCTTTTATGCTTTTTGGGGAAAAATATTGTGGTTTCTATAGAAGGACAAAATAGGTGGCATATGTGTGCTCCCCACATTATTAATTTAATATTTCAGATTTTTAGACTTTTTTTAAACATCACTGGATTGTTCATCCATAATGTACCTGACTGAGATATATAGCACAACTTCAGGGGTGAAACCGTGTACCACTGAGCAGGAGTCTGGTGAAGTTGCTGTAGTCTCTCCTGCCTCCCCCTTTGAACACCCCCCACCCCCACACTTAGTCTGATCATATTCTTTCCTCATAAGAAGCCTCTCTTCAATCTTTTGAGACCATAGTGGGGGTGAGTGGGGGGACCCATCACTTCCAAGCCTGCCTCACCTCTGTGGCTCGTAGTGGCCACACATCATGCATCTGGTGCAGTTCCACCTGTGACATTCTTGTGTTTATTCCATATATATTGTACAAGCAACCCCATCCCTCTGTTATTACACTTAATGAAGAGTTATTGTGCCCGTCACATTAAATGTTACTGTATGTTTTAACAAGTGCACCTCCACCCATCACACTCAGAAGTTAATTGAATAGTTCTCTGGTGTTCACTCAGTGGAGTATTTGAAGATTCTGATTTAATGTGCAGTGGATTTGCTGACCTCCATTCCTGTATCTTGCTTCCTCTACAGTATTTGGACATTGTTACAATCTCTATATAAAGGCTTATATTGTGAGTCTGGGTGCCTTGGTCAGGAAATCTTTAATACGGTAAGAACTAGCACATGTAGGAGCTCATCTGTCAGCACCTGGCCTCCTGTGGTCTCTAGTGCAGCTGTCTGAGCTTCAGAACACATGCCAAGAAAGGTCCGACCAAAGCCATGATTTTAGGGACAAGGGTCTTCGAATCAATGAAATGTACTTTCATTACTTAATTTTTCTATACATTTCTTATAACTGTACAATGAATGATTATGGTACGGAGTCATATATAGGTCCAACACTGAACTGCCCCGACTGTCTGATCCCTTGGCCTGTGTGTCATGTGACCAGCTAATATAGGGGCCTATTATTGGTTGCACACTGACTACTCCTATTCATTAGTCAACTGGATTTTCTGGCTTTGCTGATGGACGTCTAATAAGCTGATAGAACCGATTATGTTCAGATGCACAGAAAATGTAAATACATTGTCACACTTTTAAAACTGGCATGGTCAGATTTCATGCAACTGCGCCGTCCCCCCCTGCCCCCCCCCCCCCCGTTTTTGATGAGGAGATCCATTCTGCAGATTTGCATAATATAATGTTTAAATATTTAGAAAAATACTTTTTAAACTTTATTAAATAAAATGTAAAAAAAACAAAAAGATGTTATTAACAGTTTTGAAGGGAAAAATCGTCAGTTAAGTGGTTAAACTTCTGTTTAGGTATCCAGACCTTTTACTGATCTAAAGATAAGTCAATAAATAATACACGTTTATGCAAAAAGGTAGGGACACCTTGTCAAAATCCAGGTTTTATTCCTTATATAATTCATAGGGGTCAATTCTATTCAGCGACAGTTGAATAGCGCCGGGAGTTAGCCCCCGTCGCTATTCAGTTTAGCTCATGTTAAGTCGGCGAAGGCCCGTTCTTGCCAACTTAACAGGTAGAATTGTCGGGAGAACAGGCATTCTCCGACTTAACTCCCCGGTGCGATGCCGATTCCCGACAGAATCAGCTTCGAGCCAGCCGTGCGTCAGCACTTTTGTTGGATTTCCTCTCTCATCCCCCGAGAGAAGAACTCCCGACAATTGGTGTCACTTGGCGCTGTATTGAATAGTGCCCGGAGCTAACTCCCGGCGCTATTCAACTGTCGCTGAATAGAATTGACCCCATAAAGTGAAAACAAGTAAACACAGCCTCTTTGGGAAACATTCTAAGGGCCAGATGTACTAAGCCTTGAAAAGTGCTAAATTGCATGGTGATAAAGTGCCAAGCAATCAGTTCCTGACTGTCAATTTTTAAACCCAGCCTGTAACACTGCAATTAGGAGCTGGTTGGCTGGTACTTTATCACTCTCCAAGGCTTTAGTACAACTCCCCCTAGACATTACACATTTTATGCACTCTCTCTGTTCAGTTGTTGAATTTAAAGAATTGAAAGAAGAAATAAAACCCTGACTGTGTCAAGTTTGCGCATCATCCCAGCTGATTCATGCAGACCTTAAATTAGGATAAATCTGCAACTGAATAAAAATTCTGGGGGAAATTCACTGTGCTGCGGGTTTGAAATCCTGGTGGTTTTACGGAAGTTTACCGGCAGGATTGTATACAACCTAGACTAGAATAAAACCTTGAATGACCAGCAGTTCTTTTTTAGAAGCCCTTGAGTTACTACCCTGCCCAAATAATCCACCTGCTTCTTATAGGCGGGATCTGTGCAGGATTGGATTATAGGTAAAAACATATAAAATAAAAGTACATTTATTTTGGGTCCTCATTTTCCTGGGGAATCCAGTTGTTTTGAAGCGTCCTTTAGTAATGGGCGCCTGATGGAGAGCAGAAATCTGCAAAAACTCGGCTGCCCAGTACTTTTCACGTTTTAGACGCATACAGCTCCATTTGAACTACTTTAGGACTCTAGGACTATGTTTTGTAGGTATTTTAATAAATAACGAAATTTAGGTTAAAACCTATTTTATTAAAGTGTTTTTTTTTTTTAAACTACTGTGGTTCTCCAAGTGCCAGCTTGCCCTGAGCCATGTGGAATTTTTGTTTACCCAAGGCAAAGCGTTAATTCTGTTTTTTACTATTACCCAAAATTCACTAGACATTAGGCGAGGGAACTGTCCTTGTGCTAGCTATTTGAACCAGGGCTGATTGTACACATCGTTGTGGACTCGACCCCAATAGAAAAGCCCTCCCTGGTGCCAACTGGCCCGGGGCTGGCTGGAATCATGTTGGGAGGACCTTCATGCTGCAGCTACCAGGCTGGCAAAGCTTAGTGCTGGTTGCCCTGAAAATAAGGGGGACTCAAAATCCGTTTTTCCCATTACTTTTTGGTAAACAAAACTATTATTATTTATTTGTATTCTGTTTGCCACATACAGAAGTAGGCAGACAGTGTCCACCTACTTCTGTGATATCAGGAGATCATGCAGGTGAAGAGAAGTTGTATAGTTGGCTGTTCTGATGAGAAAGTTGGATAGTGTTTGGAGTCAGACTTCATGATCGTATAGTATAGTGCACAGGTTCTCAAACTCTCCTCAGGAACCCCGACAGTGCATGTTTTGCAGTTCTCCTCACAGAATCACAAGTGAAATAATTAGCTCCACCTGCGGACCTTTTAAAATGTGTCAGTGAGTAATGAATACACCTGTGCACCTGCTAGGTGACATGCAAAATGTGAACTGTGTGGGTTCCTGAGGACCGAGTTTGAGAACCACTGGTATAGTGGAACAGATAATCATTCATTTGGTTGATTGGATGAAAAGTTAGAGTATGGTCAGCTTAAGAATGTTTTGTTCAAGTTTCAGGTAAGCACTGACTTACGCTTTGATCACATTTTAGCATTTTTCAGCAAAATAGGCTATAACTAGCATTGCTAGCATACACAGACCACTAGGGCTTATGACATTTGTACATCTGTGTGCGACTGAGGCCTGAATATGTATAAAAAGGCTCTGATGTATGCAGCCACTGGTTTTCCTCATGCCAAGTTCTGTTGCTCTTCATCTGTAACTGTATGCCAATTCTTGTGTGGGTAAAGTTGCAGCCTAACGTCTCTGGTATACTTTGAGCATCTTTTCACTGCATCTGCAGTGCAACTAAGATGCGCAATTTAATGATGGTGCGCCAATTGTCTTGGAGCTTCTCAGCCACATCAGGCGTCTCACGCCATATGGGTTGTAAGCTTGCGAGCAGGGCCCTCCTACCTCTGTGTCTGTCTGTTTTTGCCCAGTTTGTTCTATTACTGTTGTTCTAATTGTAAAACACAAAGGAATATGATGCGCTATATAAGAAACTGTTAATAATAAATAATAAAATATTATAACAACTTGTGTATTTATAAAGGCATATTGTTTTAACTTCTTCCATCACATCTATTGCATATTCCAACTATTTCCGATTTCAGTAATTAATTTGGGGCCTTGAGCAGTTTAAAGCTGGACATTTCCGTCTATCCAATTCTAGGGTATGGATACACAAGCATTTTTGTACTGTTTGTATCCTGCCCCTTACGTTGTAAGATAAAGGGACTGAGGCGGCAAGTCCATTTTGTGTGGAGTTAAAACATGTTCTTGCCTGCCAAGCTGAATACTTTTAACACTGTGACAATAGACTGCCTGTTTTTCCTACTTATATACCAATTACAATGACCTTGACTGCATTACTTAGCTCAGGACTAGATATTTTCTGGACAAGAGAATTGTTGGGCTGGTTACATTTCAGTCCATGGTGAACTCTGGCCTGCACTAGCAGCAGTTTCATCACAGCCTGTAGGGTAGAGGTACCGTAGGAGCCAAACTGATGCAAGTTTGCATCAGCCATGCCAGTTATAGTGACACTGAGCCAAAACAGAGCTCAACATGTCTTTCTGATTCTGCTTTGAAGTACCACCAGTCTCTAATAATATTGTTTCAGTTTTGCTTTGCAGTTAGTAGCTTCTTGCATGTTAAGCAGAGAATGAGTAGATGTCTGCTTGTATTTGATTTGACTGCAGGCACATGCTGGGCAGGGGTGGTTTTCAGTATGCCGGCGGTCGGGCTCCCGGCGCTCAGTATACCGGCGCCGGGAGCCCGACAGCCGGCATACCGACACTTATTCTCCCTCGTGGGGGTCCACGACCCCCCTGGAGGGAGAATAAAATAGTGTGGCGCGCGTAGCGAGCCCGCAAGGGTCTCATTTGCGCTCGCCACACTGTCGGTAAGCCGGCGCTTGGGCTCCCGGCGCTGGTATGCTGGTCGCCGGGAGCCTGGCCGCCGGCATATCGTAGTGAACCCCTGGGCAGAGCTGGTGGGCATCCAAGCTGGGCTGAGCTGCTGGGCACTTGAGGGTAATATTTCTCTGTGATACAGGCACGTATTGGGCAGTGCTGAGTAATTGTTATGTGTGATACATGGCAGTGAAGAGTAATGATCCTCTAATATAGGCACACATTGAGTAATGCTAGTATTTGTTACTGTGTGCTATGGCAGTGTTCATTGTGGGTAAATGTCCGGTATTGCTTGTACATATTTGGTAAATGTAGGCACCGATGCTGCACACTGGGAAAAATCTGTTACTGCTGGTACATGCTGTACTTGGTTTAAATTGCAGCTAACAATGTTGTTACATCGCGCAGCTCTGCACTACATGATTTCCTCTATTATAATTGCAGACTTCTTATTTTGTCTCTGGCGTCTTAGGTTTAGAGATATTTGGATAGGGAAACCAAGAGAAACCTTGGTGCTGTGCTCTCGAATCTACCAGTGTATAGGTAGCTTCAGCTTTTTTTTTTCCCTTACAACATACACTCACTTAATTTCCGGCTTCATCAGATCTGGGATATCAATTAGTGCTTAATCGGTTTTAATGTGTGGAAGGGAATATGTCTGCTTTCTACAATTTAACTAATGCAAGTTATGCAGCAGAACTTGATTTATTGTCATTTGTTATAATGCATTAGTTCAGTTCCCATTTACTGGAAGTCCTGAACTATAGGGGTTATTCAAGTTTCTTAGCAAACCAAAAAAGTTAGCAATTGGGCAAAACCATGTGCACTGCAGGTGGAGCAGATATAACATGTGCAGAGAGGGTTAGATTTGGGTGGGTTATATTGGGGGTAATTCTGAGTTGATCGCAGCGGCAAGTTTGTTAGCAATTGGGCAAAACCATGTGCACTGCAGGGGGGGCAGATATAACATTTGCAGAGAGAGTTAGATTTGGGTGGGTTATTTCGTTTCTGTGCAGGGTGAATACTGGCTGCTTTATTTTTACACTGCAATTTAGATTTCAGTTTGAACACACCACACCCAAATCTAACACTCTCTGCACATGTTATATCTGTCCCCCCTGCAGTGCACATGGTTTTGCCCAACTGCTAACAAATTTGCTGCTGCGATCAACTCAGAATTAGGCCCATTGTTTCTGTGCAGGGTAAATACTGGCTGCTTAATTTCTACACTGCAATTTAGATATCCATTTGAACACACCCCACCCAAATCTTTCTCTGCACATGTTATATCTCTCTCTGCACATGTTATATCTGGCCCACCTGCAGGGCACATGGTTTTGTCCAATTGCTAACTTTTTTGGTTTGCTAACAAACCGGAATAAGGGCCAATGAGCAAAATTGTGTATTTTTCATGTTTAAATATAGCTTTGAAGACTTCTCTACAGTTTATACATTTTAATACTATATTCTT
Organism: Pseudophryne corroboree; assembly: GCF_028390025.1. NCBI lineage: Eukaryota > Metazoa > Chordata > Amphibia > Anura > Myobatrachidae > Pseudophryne > Pseudophryne corroboree. The sequence continues at coordinate 546,409,703 of NC_086448.1, read as the reverse complement.
TGCAGCTTTTTCAATACTTTGACCCATATTTTGTAGCATATTCTGACATCCTTAATTGATGGAGGAATGTGCTGTAAAACAGAGCATTTTTCCTCTCTGACAGTGGTCATAAAGACTTTTTATGTAGCGTACAACTTTGTGTAACATGTCACAACAGAGATAACTTTATGCCTATTCAAGTAGTCCCCCTTCTTTTTTTTACTTTTAGCTGGTTCGCAGTATCATGGTTACATTTATATGAAATAAGTACAGAAACCTACATTAAATTATTATGTTAAACATTTTCAGTTAAACCCCTTTCACACCGCAGCTTTAACCCGGTAAATTGCCGATTTTTCAGCCTTCCTAAACGGTTCTAGCTGCGGTGTGAAAGGTCCACCCTGAATTTACCGTTTTCAAAATACTGGTATTTTGAAACGGTTAAAAAGCAGGGTCCTACCCGGTTCAGACCCGTTTCATTGTGCAGTGTGAAAGGCTCAGAAACTGTATTTCCAAGCCACAGAAGGTGATAGGCTGTCTCCATGCATGATGTCACCAGGCAGAAGCAGGAAGCTGGAGGAAAAACACATGAGAGTGGGTTTAGAAGCGTTTTATTACACAAAATATATTATACAATGGCAACTTGGAGTGATGAAGAGGTGAGGGAGCTGCTAAGAATCAGAGGGGATGAGGAAATCTGCAGACAAATCACTAGGACAGTCAAGGATGAACTCATATATAAAAACATGGTTAAAATGCTTCAAGCTGCTGGGTTCCATCGTACGACTATCCAAATTATTAATAATTAATTAATAATTATTAATAATGTGTGGGCCAGAAAAGTCCATTTACAATGACAACCACTATTTTCTATGGGTGAAACGGGTTCAGTGTGAAAGGTACCAAAACGGTAATGAAATGGTAATATAATGGTTACAACATGCGATGTGCAGGGGGTTTAACTGCTCAGACCCGTTTTAAGAACCGTTTAAAGAACCGTTTCAAAAGCAGGTTTTGCGATGTGAAAGCAGCATTATTGATTCCTTCATGGCTGAAGTAGCTGGTTTTTTTTTCTTTTCGTATTTGGAATGTATATGTGAAAATTAGATCTTGCCCACTCACTTGCATGGATGATACAGTACAGTTAAGGCCCCCATCCACTAGTCAGATTTGGGCAGTTTTCTTCAGATTTCGATGCATCTGACCATCATATCTGAAGAAAAGTGTCGCATCGGATGGCTCTTCAGATCCAATGCTCACTCCCGTGTCAGATATGTCTGAACTACAGATCTCTGAGGCTGCCCCAACTATTTATCTGAATCTGAAGAAAGCAGGTGCACATCGGATTGTTTTTTTTACTTCAGATGTATCTGATCAGATTCATCTGAAGCGTCACTTGACTGGCATCTCCCTGACCACTCCCACCCACCAAGAGGGGGAACAGCGGCAGCAGCAGCATCAGATCAATCACATGTAGCATGTGTGCATCAGATATATCTGATGCGATCTGGCACATGATATAGTGCATCAGATATATCTGAAGTGAATGTAATGAAAATTAAAGCCAGGGTCTGATCCGATTCCTGGGACGCTCCCGGGAGAGTTCAAGAGAAATCTGATGCTATCTGCAGTTCAGACAAGTCTGAGTAGTGGATGGCCACCTTAAGTCTGGAAATCTAATTGTGTCTATTTAGTGCTATTGATTCAGAATGCAGGCAATGTTCTAACAATGAAAACTGTGGATATCACATCTCAATCAGTTTCTTAAAGGACCCCTAACCTAAAATGCAGGTAACCTTCTGTAAAAAAAGCTAGTAATGACTTCCTTAACTATATACGTATCAGGTCCCATATCTTCACAGATATTGAGTTCTTTGACGTGGTATTCATTTTGGCTGTGCAGCAGAGAGTGCAAGCTATTGTTCAGCGTTACCAGTCGTATTGAGAACTGGCGCTTATAGAAAGCTCTCTGCAGTGGACGTGTTTTGTCGACATTCGTAATCTTGACATTCATGAGAATGTACACATAGTCTTACGATCAACTTTCTTAACATTCATCTTGATGAATCTGATGAAAAGTCACCATGATTAGAAGTTTGCCAAAAACCGTTGGTGCAGCGGCTTCACTTACCTGGTAACGGCTGTGAGCGCTCCGGCGATGGTGAGTACGGCACCCCTATACCTAACCCTAACTCTTCCCCTCAGCTTAACCCTCCCCTGCCGCATTTCAACAATGCCGCATTTCAACATTTCGACATAGTGGTGTTGGCAATATGATTGCTGACATGATGACTGCATCCAGTGCAGTGCCAGGAAGTCTGCGCTGTGTCTATTAGAACCCCCCGCCCTCAGTTGCACACCTTTTCTCAAATGTCTTCTGCTCTAATAAGCTTCGACATTTATATCTGTAAATGTTCATATAAGGGGTGGTAGTCATGTGACCGCCGGTCGGCTGACCGACAGTCACATGACCTCCTCCGTGAGCCCGACGGCTCACTATCCCGATGGTCGGCATGCCGACCAACAGGGACTATTTCCACTCGTGGGTGTCCACGACACCCATAGAGTGGGAATAGAACCCGTCGCCACCGAGCCCGCAGCGTGGCGAGCGCAGCGAGCCCGCAAGGGGCTTGCTGCACTCGCCCCTCCCCGCCGGGATCCCGGCGTCGGTATGCTGCCGGGATCCCGGCGGCGGTAAGGTGACCGGCGGTCAGGAGACCGCCGGTCACCCGTACTACACCCCTTATAAGTTCTGTTAAGGAAACCAACTCGTACAGTAGGTTAATGAGACAATTCAGTAGAAGGCCCTCCACTTACATTTTCTTATGCTGTTAGCAATAGTAACTTCAATAACAACTCCCAAATCTAAAAGTCTTGATAGTCCTGTATAGTAATGAAACCAAGGCTTCTTCTGCAAAGTTGTATACCCTCAGATTTCGTTCATTGTGCATGAAATATAATGATGTGGGTGGCAATTGATTTCTATAATCCTAACCTTTGTGAGCATGCACATGCTTGTTTTGCGCTTTCATACACATTAGGTAAATTCCTGTTTGTTACCGGTTTTGTGTATAGAACAATAAGTAAGGGGAAAAGCTGTGTATATTGTGATAAGAAATGTAATGTGTGCATGCGCTGAGTGCTTACCTGGTAATCCTGGACACCAATAGAACTACAGTAGTCTTTTGTTATGCCTCTAGCAGACTGCACAGGCTCATCAGATTGTGTAACACATGCTACCCAGATTACAATATGCTGGCCATACACTAGGTCGATATTGTGTGCACATCGTGCATGTTTTATTTACGATTCGATGCGCGTCCCCGTGGGTCGAATGTCGTATCCACAGAACATACCTTCAGCACATATTATCCATCGTAATTGTATGCACATCGTACCATGGACCTAATTCAGACCTGATCGCAGAAGCAACATTTTCTCTAATGGGCAAAACCATGTGCATTGCAGGTGGGGCAGATATAACAAGTGCCGAGAGAGTTAGATTTGGATGGGGTGTGGTCAAACTGAAATCTAAATTTCAGTGTAAAAATAAAGCAGCCAGTATTTACCCTGCACAGAAACAAAATAACACACCTATATCTAAATCTCTCTGCACATTTTATTTCTACCCACACCTGCACTGCACATGGTTTTGCCCATTAGAGAAAAATGCATCGTATTATTTTGAGTGGCATTTCTCTGGACTTTTTTTTTGTAAGGCACACAATCGATCGTATAATGACTGGTCAGTACATTGTGTATCACTCGTGTGTCTGGTGCTGCCGGGGAGGTTGAGGGGAAATTGCGATACGACTCACAGCGGGTTGTCCTGATGTATGGCCAGCATTATTGGGCGATCTGTCCAATGTCATAGTGTGTGTGGCTTCTAATTGCCTAAGATACAATGCTGAATACCTAATCTATGACCCTGCTGCTTGGCTCAAAGAAACAAGAGACAGAATCACAGACTAATTTGGCTGCATATGTGTGTGGCCATCCATACAGTACATAGGCCAAATGATCAGTGACCAATTTGGTTGTATATGTGGGCGGCCAAATGCTGCTCGGTCTGAATCAGTTGTGCTGTCAGTGGGGCCCATTAGTATGGTCGGAAGATGACCACACAAATAAGCTAGCAGCAGTCATAGCGCAGCGACATCAACACAACCTATAATGACCCTATAAACTGCTTTGGGGCCTGTTGCTTGGGATAATTAATTTTTGCTCTGCAGTAAAAGCAAGGAAAGGACTCCTGTATCATCACTGAATCATTAAATAGAAAGCCATAATAAAAGATTTATTAAAGTAAAATGATATGTTTGTGTAGCAGTTAATTATATGGCTGCCACTTGACTGTCATTCCAAGGAGGATGCGGTTTTCCAATGGATTGCAGAAGATATCCAAACTGACAGAAGGGTGGAGTAACAGACTATACTACTGCACATGGGAGTTGAACATGTTTGCCAACCTATACTGAATGTCAGGGAGACTCCATAGTAGTAATCTTCCTAACTTCCAGAAGAGTCTAGAAATCCCCCTGAGGCTGATCCAGGTGGCTGCAGCAATTAAGGATACCGGTTGAGAAGAATAATATCCCTTGCAGTCCGCCAGTAATAGCCCGGGCTATCACACGTAAACACGCAGCGACCCGGGTTGTGTCGCAATCTGAAAGGGGCCAGTTGAAATAACCCGGGTTGAGCAATGCGGTATTTCAACGGGTAGCGAGCAGGGTTGAACCAGCTTGCAGTGGCAATAGGTAAGCCTGGTCGATGCAACCTGACACCTGCTCACTCAATACAAAGAGGCGGCGCTTGGAGATCATTACATCTCCAAGCACCAGCTTGGAACGCGCCAGCGGTTACGTTACCAACTCAGTAATAAGCCAGGCCGCCTGTCTGAAAGAGGTCTCAGCCGGGCCCTGTACAAATCCTCGGTGTAACTCGGCATATCAGTCTGAAAGGCGGATAACTGTGTGTTACAAGAAAGGATGCTACTCTCATATATGTCACTTATTACAGGGGATTTGTTCCTAAGTCGTAGTATGCACCATATTTTTAATTCATAGACACATCTATGGTAAAACATTTTGCATTAGTGGGTTCTTAGGCTAAAGAGCAGACAGATTGACCATCTGTGCAGGCTCTTTCTGTGACTATTGAAAAAATGTAAATACACTGCTCAAAAAAATAAAGGGAACACTTAAACAACACAATGTAACTCCCAAGTCAATCACACTTCTGTGTGCAACACTGATTGACAATCAATTTCACATGCTGTTGTGCAAATGGAATAGACAACAGGTGGGAATTCTAGGCAATTAGCAAGACACCCCCAATAAAGGAGTTGTTCTGCAGGTGGTGACCACGGACCACTTCTCAGCTCCTATGCTTTCTGGCTGATGTTTTGGTCACTTTTGAAAGCTGGCGGTGCTTTCACTCTAGTAGTAGCATGAGACGGAGTCTACAACCCACACAAGTGGCTCAGGTAGTGCAGCTCATCCAGGATGGCACATCAATGTGAGCTGTGGCAAGAAGGTTTGCTGTGTCTGTCAGCGTAGTGTCCAGAGCATGGAGGCGCTACCAGGAGACAGGCCAGTACATCAGGAGACGTGGAGGAGGCCGTAGGAGGGCAACAACCCAGCAGCAGGGCCGCTACCTCTGCCTTTGTGAAAGGAGGAACAGGAGGAGCACTGCCAAAGCCCTGCAAAATTACCTCCAGCAAGCCACAAATGTGCATGTGTCTACTCAAACGATCAGAAACAGACTCCATGAGGGTGGTATGAGGGCCCGACGTCCACAGGTGGGGGTTGTGCTTACAGCCCAACCCCGTGCAGGACGTTTGGCATTTGCCAGAGAACACCAAGAGTGGCAAATTCGCCACTGGCGTCCTGTGCTCTTCACAGATGAAAGCAGGTTCTCACTGAGCACATGTGACAGACGTGACAGAGTCTGGAGACGCCAAGGAGAACGTACTGCTGCCTGCAACATCTTCCAGCATGACCGGTTTGGCAGTGGGTCAGTAATGGTGTGGGGTGGCATTTCTTTGGGGGGCCGCACAGCGCTCCATGTGCTCGCCAGAGGTAGCCTGACTGCCATTAGGTACCAAGATGAGATCCTCAGAACCCTTGTGAGACCATAAGCTGGTGCGGTTGGCCCTGGGTTCCTCCTAATGCAAGACAATGCCAGACCTCATGTGGCTGGAGTGTGTCAGCAGTTCCTGCAAGACAAAGGCATTGATGCTATGGACTGGACCGCCCGTTCCCAGACCTGAATCCAATTGAGCACATCTGGGACATCATGTCTCGCTCCATCCACCAACACCACGTTGCACCACAGACTGTCCAGGAGTTGGCGGATGCTTTAGTCCAGGTCTGGGAGGAGATCCCTCAGGAGACCATCCGCCACCTCATCAGAAGCATGCCTATGCGTTGTAGGGAGGTCATACAGGCACGTGGAGGCCACACACACTACTGCGCCTCATTTTGACTTGTTTTAAGGACATTACATCAAAGTTGGATCAGCCTGTAGTGTGTTTTTCCACTTTAATTTTGAGTGTGACTCCAAATCCAGACCTCCATGGGTTAATAAATTTGATTTCCATTTATAATTTTTGTGTGATTTTGTTGTCCGCACATTCAACTATGTAAAGAACGAAGTATTTTATTAGAATATTTCATTCATTCAGATCTAGGATGTGTTATTTTAGTGTTCCCTTTATGTTTTTGAGCAGTGTACATAGTACAAAGGGGATCCGGTCTGAAGATCGACAGTGTCTAGGTCGACCACTATAGGTCGACAGTCACTAGGTCGACATGGATGGAAGGTCGACAGGGTTTCTAGGTCGACGTGCTAGGTCGACAGGTCTAAAGGTCGACATGAGTTTTTCACTTTTTTTTTTCTTCTTTTTTTTTTCTTTTTTCATACTTTACCGTTCCAATCGTAGTTCACGTGGATCGTTAAGTGTGCCGAGCGAAGCGAAGGCACCATGCCCGAAGCATGGCGAGCGAAGCGATCCCGGTCACTTTACGAAGAAAACGACACAAAAAAAAATAAAAATCCTCATGTCGACCTTTAGACCTGTCGACCTAGCACACGTCGACCTAGAAACCCTGTCGACCTTCCATCCATGTCGACCTAGTGACTGTCGACCTATAGTGGTCGACCTAAACATTGTCGACCTAGATACTGTCGATAAAACGAACCACACCCAGTACAAAGTACAGGCCACTATCACATTTACCACCTGTATTATCTAGCTGTTAAACTGCTTTCTTGGCAAATAAATAAACATTAGAGCTCATATAAAATGTAATATTTCGTAAAATGTCATCGTTATGACACTCCTCTCAGGTGGAGCAGTACTCTCACTCTTCAGCACTGTGCACATAGGTGTTGCTTTCACAATCTACCTAAAGGTGCATGGAAAACGGTGCAACAGGGTGTCGCGCCGATACTGACTATATTGTGCCCGGACGCATGTAGTCAGTATTGGCCCTGCCTGCACCCACTATATTTCTCTGACGTCCTAGTGGATGCTGGGGACTCCGTAAGGACCATGGGGGATAGCGGCTCCGCAGGAGACTGGGCACAAAAGTAAAAGCTTTTAGGTCACCTGGTGTGCACTGGCTCCTCCCCCTATGACCCTCCTCCAAGCCTCAGTTAGATTTTTGTGCCCGAACGAGAAGGGTGCACACTAGGTGGCTCTCCTGAGCTGCTTAGTGAAAAGTTTAAGTTTAGGTTTTTTATTTTCAGTGAGTCCTGCTGGCAACAGGCTCACTGCATCGAGGGACTAAGGGGAGAAGAAGCGAACTCACCTGCGTGCAGAGTGGATTGGGCTTCTTAGGCTACTGGACATTAGCTCCAGAGGGACCGATCACAGGCCCAGCCATGGATAGGTCCCAGAGCCGCGCCGCCGGCCCCCTTACAGAGCCAGAAGACAGAAGAGGTCCGGAAAATCGGCGGCAGAAGACATCCTGTCTTCAACAAGGTAGCGCACAGCACTGCAGCTGTGCGCCATTGCTCTCAGCACACTTCACACTCCGGTCACTGAGGGTGCAGGGCGCTGGGGGGGGGGGCGCCCTGAGACGCAATAAAACACCTTGGATGGCAAAAAAAAAAAAAAAAAAATGCATCACATATAGCTCCTGGGCTTAATGGATGAATTTAACCCCTGCCAGAATACACAGAAAACGGGAGATAAGGCCGCCGAAAAGGGGGCGGAGCCTATCTCCTCAGCACACTGGCGCCATTTTCCCTCACAGCTCCGTTGGAGGGAAGCTCCCTGGCTCTCCCCTGCAGTCACTACACTACAGAAAGGGTTAAAAAAGAGAGGGGGGCACTAAAGCAGCTATAAGGGGAAAAACACTTATATAAGGTTATCCCTGTATATATATATATATATATATATATATATATATATATATATATATATATATATATATATATATATATATATATATATATAGCGCTCTGGTGTGTGCTGGCAAACTCTCCCTCTGTCTCCCCAAAGGGCTAGTGGGGTCCTGTCCTCTATCAGAGCATTCCCTGTGTGTGTGCTGTGTGTCGGTACGTTTGTGTCGACATGTATGAGGAGAAAAATGATGAGGAGACGGAGCAGATTGCCTGTAATAGTGATGTCACCCCCTAGGGGGTCGACACCTGAGTGGATGAACTGTTGGAAGGAATTACGTGACAGTGTCAGCTCTGTATAAAAGACAGTGGTTGACATGAGACAGCCGGCTACTCAGCTTGTGCCTGTCCAGACGTCTCATAGGCCGTCAGGGGCTCTAAAGCGCCCGTTACCTCAGATGGCAGATATAGACGCCGACACGGATACTGACTCCAGTGTCGACGGTGAAGAGACAAATGTGACTTCCAGTAGGGCCACACGTTACATGATTGAGGCAATGAAAAAATGTTTTACACATTTCTGATAATACGAGTACCACCAAAAAGGGGTATTATGTTCGGTGAGGAAAAACTACCTGTAGTTTTCCAGAATCTGAGAAATTAAATGAGGTGTGTGATGATGCGTGGGTTTCCCCCGATAACAACTGATAATTTCTAAAATGTTATTGGCATTATATCCTTTCCCGCCAGAGGTTAGGGTGCGTTGGGAAACACCCCCTAGGGTGGATAGAGCGCTCACACGCTTGTAAGAACAAGGGCTCTACCCTCTCCTGAGATGGCCGCCCTTAAGGATCCTGCTGATAGAAAGCAGGAGGGTATCCTAAAATGTATTTACACACATACTGGTGTTATACTGCGACCAGCAATCGCCTCAGCCTGGATGTGCAGTGCTGGGTTGGCGTGGTCGGATTCCCTGACTGAAAATATTGATACCCTAGATAGGGACAGTATATTATTGCCTATAGAGCATTTAAAAGATGCATTTCTATATATGCGTGATGCACAGCGGAATATTTGCCGACTGGCATCAAGTCTAAGTGCGTTGTCCATTTCTGCCAGTAGAGGGTTATGGACACGACAGTGGTCAGGTGATGCAGATTCCAAACGGCATTTGGAAGTATTACCTTATTAAGGGGAGGAGTTATTTGGGGTCGGTCTTTCAGACCTGGTGGCCACGGCAACAGCTGGGAAATCCACGTTTGTACCCCAGGTCGCCTCTCAACATAAGAAGACGCCGTATTATCAGGCGCAGTCCTTTCGTGGGCAAGCGGACAAAAGGTTCCTCATTTCTGCCCCGTGACAGAGGGAGAGGAAAGAGGCTGCAGAAATCAGCCAGTTCCCAGGAACAGAAGCCCTCTCCCGCCTCTGCCAAGCCCTCAGTATGACGCTGGGGCTTTACAAGCAGAATCAGGCACGGTGGGGGCCCGTCTCAATGAATTTCAGCGCGCAGTGGGCTCACTCGCAAGTAGACCCCTGGATCCTTCAGGTGATATCTCAGGGGTACAAATTGGAATTCGAGACTTCTCCCCCTCGCCGTTTCCTAAAGTCGGCTTTACCGATGTCTCCCTCTGACAGGGAGGCAGTTTTGGAAGCCATTCACAAGCTGTATTCCCAGCAGGTGATAATCAAGGTACCCCTCCTGCAACAGGGAACGGGGTATTATTCCACACTGTTGTGGTACCGAAGCCGGACGGCTCGGTGAGACCGATTCTAAATCTAAAATCTTGAACACTTACATACGGAGGTTCAAATTCAAGATTGAGTCACTCAGAGCAGTGATTGCGAACCTGGAAGAAGGGGACTACATGATGTCTCGGGACATCAAGGATGCTTACCTTCATGTCCCAATTTACCCTTCTCACCAAGGGTACCTCAGGTTTGTGGTACAGAACTGTCACTATCAGTTTCAGACGCTGCCGTATGGATGGTCCACGGCACCCCGGGTCTTTACCAAGGTAATGGCCGAAATGATGATACTCCTTCGAAGGAAGGGAATTTTAGTTATCCCTTACTTGGACGATTCCCTGATAAGGGTAAGATCCAGGGAACAGTTGGAGGTTGGTGTAGCACTATCTCAGGTAGTGTTGCGGCAGCACGATTGGATTCTCAATATTCCAAAATCGCAGCTGATTCCGACGACTCGTCTTCTGTTCCTAGGGATGATCCTGGACACAGTCCAGAAAAAGGGTGTTTCTCCCGGAGGAGAAAGTCAGGGAGTTATCCGAGCTAGTCGGGAACCTCCTATAACCGAGCCAAGTCTCAGTACATCAATGAAAGGGTTCTGGGAAAAATGGTGGCTTCCTACGAAGCAATCCCATTCGGCAGATTCCACGCAAGAACTTTCCAGTGGGACCTGCTGGACAAATGGTCCGGGTCGCATCTTCAGATGCATCAGCGGATAACCCTGTCACCAAGCACAAGGGTGTCTCTCCTGTGGTGGTTGCAGAGTGCTCATCTTCTAGAGGGCCGCAGATTCGACATTCAGGACTGGGTCCTGGTGACCACGGATGCCAGCCTGCGAGGCTGGGGAGCAGTCACACAGGGAAGGGATTTCCAGAGCTTATGGTCAAGCCTGGAGACATCACTTCACATAAATATCCTGAAGCTAAGGGCCATTTACAATGCTCTAAGCTCAGCAAGACCTCTGCTTCAAGGTCACCCGGAGTTGATCCATTCGGACAACATCACGGCAGTCACCCACGTAAACAGACAGGGTGACACAAGAAGCAGGAGGGCAATGGCAGAAGCTGCAAGGATTCTTCGCTGGGCGGAAAATCATGTGATAGCACTGTCAGCAGTATTCATTCCGGGAGTGGACAACTGGGAAGCAGACTTCCTCAGCAGACACGACCTCCACCCGGGAGAGTGGGGACTTCACCCAGAAGTCTTCCACATGTTTATAAAACTCGACAAGTATTGCGCCAGGTCAAGGGACCCTCAGGCAATAGCTGTAGACGCTCTGGTAACACAGTGGGTGTACCAGTCAGTGTATGTGTTCCCTCCTCTGCCTCTCATACCCAAGGTACTGAGAATCATAAGATGGAGAGGAGTAAGCACTATATTCGTGGCTCCGGATTGGCCAAGAAGGACTTGGTAACCGGAACTTCAAGAGATGCTCACGGAGGATCCGTGGCCTCTACCTCTAAGAAGGGACCTGCTCCAGCAAGGACCCTGTCTGTTCCAAGACTTACCGCGGCTGCGTTTGACGGCATGGCGGTTGAACGCCGGATCCTGAAGGAGAAAGGCATTCCGGATGAAGTCATTCCTATCCTGATCAAAGCCAGGAAGGATATAACCGCAAAACATTATCACCGCATTTGGTGAAAATATGTTGCGTGGTGCGAGGCCAGTAAGGCCCCGACGGAGGAATTTTCAACTAGGTCGATTCCTACATTTCCTGCAAACAGGAGTGTCTATGGGCCTGAAATTGGGGTCCATTAAGGTTCAAATTTCGGCCCTGTCAATTTTCTTCCAAAAAGAACTAGCTTCAGTCCCTGAAGTTCAGACGTTTGTAAAAGGGGTACTGTATATACAGCCTCCTTTTGTGCCTCCAGTGGCACCTTGGGATCTCAATGTAGTTTTTGGGTTCCAAAAGTCACATTGGTTTGAACCACTTAAATATGTGGAGTTAAAATATCTCACATGGAAAGTGGTCATGCTGTTGGCCCTGGCCTGGGCCAGGTGCGTGTCAGAATTGGCGGCTTTATCCTGTAAAAGCCCTCATCTGATTTTCCATTCGGACAGGGCGGAATTGAGGACTCGTCCTCAGTTTCTCCCTAAGGTGGTTTTCAGCGTTTCACCTGAATCAACCTATTGTGGTGCCTGCGACTACTAGGGACTTGGAGGACTCCAAGTTGCTAGACGTTGTCAGGGCCCTGGAAATATAGGTTTCCAGGACGGCTGGAGTCAGAAAATCTGACTCGTTGTTTATTCTGTATGCACCCAACAACCTGGGTGCTCCTGCTTCTAAGCAGACTATTGCTCGTTGGATTTGTAGTACAATTCAGCTTGCACATTTCTGTGGCAGGCCTGCCACAGCCAAAATCTGTAAAAGCCCATTCCACAAGGAAGGTGGGCTCATCTTGGGCGGCTGCCCGAGGGGTCTCGGCTTTACAACTTTGCCGAGCAGCTACTTGGTCAGGAGCAAATACGTTTGTAAAATTCTACAAATTTGATACCCTGGCTGAGGAGGACCTGGAGTTCTCTCATTTGGTGCTGCAGAGTCATCCGCACTCTCCCGCCCGTTTGGGAGCTTTGGTATAATCCCCATGGTCCTTACGGAGTCCCCAGCATCCACTAGGACGTCAGAGAAAATAAGAATTTACTTACCGATAATTCTATTTCTCGTAGTCCGTAGTGGATGCTGGGCGCCCATCCCAAGTGCGGATTGTCTGCAATACTGGTACATAGTTATTGTTACCAAAAAATCGGGTTATTGCTGTAGTGAGCCATCTTTTCTAGAGGCTCCTCTGTTATCATGCTGTTAACTGGGTTTAGATCACAAGTTATATGGTGTGATTGGTGTGGCTGGTATGAGTCTTACCCGGGATTCAAAATCCTTCCTTATTGTGTACGCTCGTCCGGGCACAGTATCCTAACTGAGGCTTGGAGGAGGGTCATAGGGGGAGGAGCCAGTGCACACCAGGTGACCTAAAAGCTTTTACTTTTGTGCCCAGTCTCCTGCGGAGCCGCTATCCCCCATGGTTCTTACGGAGTCCCCAGCATCCACTACGGACTACGAGAAATAGAATTATCGGTAAGTAAATTCTTATTTTTCTTGTGATGCCGATCTCGCTGGACCGCACATTGGCATCGCAAGTTTATACACACGGTGCAATATGCACTATGTTTCCATGCGATATGGACTATATAGTCTATATTGCACGGAAAATCACACCATGTTTAGGCACCTTTAGATGCCTTTTCAAAAGTAAGCAAGTATGGAGTTAAGTGGCTGGCATAGATTAAAACATTTCTATCCTTGTATAACTCAATGGGGTCAGTTCAATTCAATGCAAATTGAATAGCGCCTAGAGGAAGCTCCCGGACCTATTTAGTGCAGCGTTAAATCAGAGCTTGCCGGTTCTTACGCGTTAAACATGATGTTTAGTCGTGAGAGTCGGCATTCTCCGACTTAACGGCCGGGATGGTGCTACGTGCACAAAACAGCATTGTGCCATGCGTTATGTTGGATTTCTGCCCGCACCCCAGGATGGGTGCGAGAAGAAATCGTCAGCTCCCGGAGCTATTCAATTCGCGTTGAATTGAATTGACCCCATGGTTAGGGTTTCTAATATGACCATGTAATATTGTGGGCATTGTACTACACAATTACAGTGGACCAGTTATCTAGAAACAGTAGACAGCCATTTAATATGATGAACCACTATTTAGCCTAAAACTGGTCACACGTCTAACCAACTTTCATCCAGCTAACCAACTGTCCAACTTTTCTGACCAACTGCACAACAATCATTGTACTCCAAAATGATCATTGTACTCCACACACCTAATCAACCTTTATATCCGACCAGCCAACTGCCCAAGCATTTGTACTGCCTGTACCTTTGAATCCAGCCCAAAGTCTCTGTGATATCACTAGTTCCTAGTTAATTTATGCCCTCATTATTATCTCTGTTAGTGTATCCCACATAATCGCTGTAGGTTTGCGAAGCAGACATAGGGCCTCAGTTAGAGATGGATGCAAATGCATCGCAACTGCGATTAAGTACACAGTGGCTGTTCGAGCAAAGTTTGTTTCCTGCAGGTGTTTTGTTGTCATATTTTGGCACCTCAGAATCACTGCGCCAATTGGCTTCTAATTGACTCAGCAACATTCTGGTCTTCATGACACAACTTGCTTGTTGGCAGCCTGTTCCTTTGTCTGTTGTTGAGCTTCATTATCATGGTGCATAACTCATGCAGCTTGACTCACGTGAAACTCTGGAAACATCTAAGAATTTTGCAGTATAAGATCAGCAGGTCATAGCTTGCTAGCACCAAGTGAAATCATTAGGACAATTATACTGTAAGTGCTGTGGGGAAGGGCTCATTCATAAGTATTTTTATTGCGTTAGAGGTGTCCACCTTGTTTTGTCATCTGTTTTTTTAATTATTTATGAGGTATTATGTATATAAGCATCTTATTACATACACGTATCCGGTACACATTGTGGGTCACAATACTCATTTGTAAAGCTTATTAAAGTGATGTGAATTCCAAGTACAAAAATATTTTGGATGTGTTTAATACAATTGTCATCTCCCATTTTTAATAATCGTAAAAATCTAGAGTATAGAACCTCATTGTGAACAGCCTACACATTTCCAAGTGTTTCATGTTCCATAAACACTCCTCATTCCCATGTACTGACTGGGCTGCTGCCTGTGTATATAAGTACTTCAGGAATACCCCTTCTCTGTGGCCTTTACTTCCTTTTCCTGTTATTTTCGCTCCTCTGTGTTGTAGTTCTGTGTTCACCACTGAGTGTTGAATTACATTCCACCCCGCCGCGACTCCTCATCTCATACCTGTATGTATACAGTGAATCTCTGAACCATCGCCTTATCTGCGTCCTGCATAGCTTGTCAGTCATTTACTTTCTGTTGTTCCGGTGTTATGTCAGATGACATTTATTGTGCTACTGAAGTCTGTTTTCAGCGATACCTATATATTGCCTGTACAGTGCTGCGGAAACTGTGGGGTGCTATAAAAAACATATGACAACAACAACAAAATAATAATAATAATGAATAATCAGAGAAGGTCATCTATATCTCGAAAAAGTTCAAAACCTTCCCTGTCAAATCTATATTATGTATATTGGGCTTTATCACCGTGAAATGTATCACTTTTCAAGGCTTAGTACATCTGGCCCTATCAGATAAAGGGCTAGATGCACCATCGCTTGGAAAGTGATAAAATGGAGAGTGATAAATGACCAGCCAACCAGCTCCTAACTGTCATTTTTCAAACCCATCCTGTGATATCGTAGTTAGGAAGCTGATTGGCTGGTCATTTATCACTCTTTATCCGTCTCTACTCTTATCACTTTTTAAGGCTTAGTACGTTTGGGCCTTTATTGTATACATTTTCTTTATCTATATTAGTCTGGAAGATTTGTCATTTAATTGTCTCATTTCTCATAAAAGCATGTTTTCTCTGTTTTGGAATGTTTAATTAGTAAGTGGCTTCCAAATGAGTAAAGGTCTGTGATTAATGTACTGTATATGTGAGCATTCCACATGTTGGTGGCATAGGACTAACACCTGTGGCTTGATTTTCTATCCTAAGTGCTGCACAGTATAATGGGACCCTGAGGATTTTCTACCAACATAGCTAAAAGATAAATATTAGGGTTGTGCTCCTCTTGTTTATCTTGCGCTAGATCGATAAAAGCTACCCGGTGATTGGTTTTAGTGGCGATTTCTACCTTTTCATTGTGATTACAACTTTTTAAATAATTTAGTAAATATTGAGGGCTACATATTTCAAAAATTGTTTGTAAAAATAATTTCAAATAATGTTTCTGGTGTATGCTAACCTTACTTGCAGAAATATTCTTGTGCCAGAAAGACTGTTTGTGAAAAGGAAAGGTAAATAGCTAATAAATAATTTCTCTGACGTCCTAGTGGATGCTGGGAACTCCGTAAGGACCATGGGGAATAGCGGCTCCGCAGGAGACTGGGCACAAAAGTAAAAGCTTTCTGACTAGCTGGTGTGCACTGGCTCCTCCCCCTATGACCCTCCTCCAAGCCTCCGTTAGATTTTTGTGCCCGGCCGAGAAGGGTGCATGCTAGGTAGCTCTCCAGAGCTGCTTAGAGTAAAAGTTTTAAATAGGTTTTTTTATTTTCAGTGAGACCTGCTGGCAACAGGCTCACTGCATCGTGGGACTAAGGGGAGAAGAAGCGAACTCACCTGCATGCAGAGTGGATTGGGCTTCTTGGCTACTGGACATTAGCTCCAGAGGGACGATCACAGGTTCAGCCTGGATGGGTTCCGGAGCCGCGCCGCCGGCCCCCTTACAGAGCCAGAAGAGCGAAGAGGTCCGGAAAAATCGGCGGCAGAAGACGTTCCTGTCTTCAATAAGGTAGCGCACAGCACTGCAGCTGTGCGCCATTGCTCTCGGCACACTTCACATTCCGGTCACTGAGGGTGCAGGGTGCTGGGGGGGAGCGCCCTGAGACGCAATAAAACATGTTTTAAACCTTATATGGCTAAAGAAATGCATCACATATAGCTCCTGGGCTATATGGATGCATTTAACCCCTGCCAGTTTTCCTAAAAAAAGCGGGAGAAAAGGCCGCCGAAAAGGGGGCGGAGCCTATCTCCTCAGCACACAAGCGCCATTTTCCCTCACAGCTCCGCTGGAAGGATGGCTCCCTGACTCTCCCCTGCAGTCCTGCTACAGAATCAGGGTAAAACAAGAGAGGGGGGGCACTAATTGGCAGAAAATACATATACAGCAGCTATAGAAGGGAGAAACACTTATATAAGGTTATCCCTGCATATATATATAGCGCTCTGGTGTGTGCTGGCAAACTCTCCCTCTGTCTCCCCAAAGGGCTCGTGGGGTCCTGTCCTCTATCAGAGCATTCCCTGTGTGTGTGCTGTGTGTCGGTACGATTGTGTCGACATGTATGAGGAGGAAAATGATGTGGAGGCGGAGCAATTGCCTGTAATAGTGATGTCACCCCCTAGGGAGTCGACACCTGACTGGATGGTAGTACAGATGGTCGACACAGACCCAGACACGGATACTGACTCCAGTGTCGACGGTGACGAGACAAACGTAATGTCCAGTAGGGCCACACGTTACATGATCACGGCAATGAAGGAGGCTTTGAACATTTCTGATACTACAAGTACCACAAAAAGTGGTATTATGTGGGGTGTGAAAAAACTACCCATAGTTTTTCCTGAATCAGATGAATTAAATGAGGTGTGTGACAAAGCGTGGGTTTCCCCCGATAAAAAACTGCTGATTTCTAATAAATTATTGGCATTATACCCTTTCCCGCCTGAGGTTAGGGCGCGTTGGGAAACACCCCCTAGGGTAGATAAGGCGCTCACATGCTTATCAAAACAAGTGGCGTTACCGTCTCCTGATACGGCCGCCCTCAAGGAACCAGCTGATAGAAAGCTGGAAAATATCCTAAAAGGTATATACACACATACTGGTGTTATACTACGACCAGCAATCGCCTCAGCCTGGATGTGCAGCGCTGGAGTGGCTTGGTCGGATTCCCTGACTGAAAATATTGATACCCTGGATAGGGACAGTATATTATTGACTATAGAGCATTTAAAGGATGCATTACTATATATGCGAGATGCACAGAGGGATATTTGCACCCTGGCATCAAGAGTAAGTGCGTTGTCCATTTCTGCCAGAAGAAGTTTATGGACACGACAGTGGTCAGGTGATGCGGATTCCAAACGGCATATGGAAGTTTTGCCGTATAAAGGGGAGGAGTTATTTGGGGTCGGTCTGTCAGACCTGGTGGCCACGGCGACGGCTGGGAAATCCACCTTTTTACCCCAGGTCACCTCTCAGCAGAAAAAGACACCGTCTTTTCAAACTCAGTCCTTTCGTCCCCATAAGGGCAAGCGGGCAAAAGGCCACTCATTTCTGCCCCGGGGCAGAGGAAGGGGAAAAAGACTGCAGCAGGCAGCCTCTTCCCAGGATCAGAAGCCCTCCCCCGCTTCTGCCAAGTCTTCAGCATGACGCTGGGGCTTTACAAGCGGACTCAGGCACGGTGGGGGCCCGTCTCAAAAATTTCAACGCGCAGTGGGCTCACTCGCAAGTGGACCCCTGGATCCTGCAGGTAGTATCACAGGGGTACAAATTGGAATTCGAGACGTCTCCCCCTCGCCGGTTCCTGAAGTCTGCTCTACCAACGTCTCCCTCCGACAGGGAGGCAGTATTGGAAGCTATTCACAAGCTGTATTCCCAGCAAGTGATAATCAAGGTACCCCTCCTACAACAGGGAAAGGGGTATTATTCCACGCTGTTTGTGGTACCGAAGCCGGACGGCTCGGTGAGACCGATTTTAAATCTGAAATCATTGAACACTTACATAAAAAGGTTCAAATTCAAGATGGAATCACTCAGAGCAGTGATAGCGAACCTGGAAGAAGGGGACTATATGGTGTCTCTGGACATCAAAGATGCTTATCTCCATGTCCCAATCTACCCTTCTCACCAAGGGTACCTCAAGTTTGTGGTACAGAACTGTCATTATCAGTTTCAGACACTGCCGTTTGGATTGTCCACGGCACCACGGGTCTTTACCAAGGTAATGGCCGAAATGATGATTCTTCTTCGAAGAAAAGGCGTCTTAATTATCCCTTACTTGGACGATCTCCTGATAAGGGCAAGATCCAGGGAACAGTTAGAGGTCGGAGTAGCACTATCTCAGGTGGTGCTACGTCCGCACGGGTGGATTCTAAATATTCCAAAATCGCAGCTGATTCCAACAACACGTCTACTGTTCCTAGGGATGATTCTGGACACAGTCCAGAAAAAGGTGTTTCTCCCGGAGGAGAAGGCCAGGGAGTTATCCGAGCTAGTCAGGAACCTCCTGAAACCAGGACAAGTGTCAGTGCATCAATGCACAAGGGTCCTGGGAAAGATGGTGGCTTCTTACGAAACGATTCCATTCGGAAGATTCCATGCAAGAACTTTTCAGTGGGATCTGCTGGACAAATGGTCCGGATCGCATCTTCAGATGCATCAGCGGATAACCCTATCTCCAAGGACAAGGGTGTCTCTCCTGTGGTGGTTGCAGAGTGCTCATCTTCTAGAGGGCCGCAGATTCGGCATTCAGGACTGGATTCTGGTGACCACGGATGCCAGCCTGAGAGGCTGGGGAGCAGTCACACAGGGAAGAAATTTCCAGGGCTTGTGGTCAAGCATGGAAACGTCTCTTCACATAAATATCCTGGAACTAAGGGCAATTTACAATGCCCTAAGCCAAGCAAGGCCTCTGCTTCAGGGTCAGTCGGTATTGATCCAATCGGACAACATCACGGCAGTAGCCCACGCAAACAGACAGGGCGGCACAAGAAGCAGGAGGGCAATGGCAGAAGCTGCAAGGATTCTTCGCTGGGCGGAAAATCATGTGATAGCACTGTCAGCAGTGTTCATTCCGGGAGTGGACAACTGGGAAGCAGACTTCCTCAGCAGACACGACCTCCACCCGGGAGAGTGGGGACTTCATCCAGAAGTCTTCCACATGATTGTAAACCGTTGGGAAAAACCAAAGGTGGACATGATGGCGTCCCGCCTCAACAAAAAACTAGACAGGTATTGCGCCAGGTCAAGGGACCCTCAGGCAATAGCTGTGGACGCTCTGGTAACACCGTGGGTGTACCAGTCAGTGTATGTGTTCCCTCCTTTGCCTCTCATACCCAAGGTATTGAGAATTATAAGACGGAGAGGAGTAAGAACTATACTCGTGGCTCCGGATTGGCCAAGAAGGACTTGGTACCCGGAACTTCAAGAGATGCTCACAGAGGACCCGTGGCCTCTACCTCTAAGGAAGGACCTGCTCCAGCAGGGACCTTGTCTGTTCCAAGACTTACCGCGGCTGCGTTTGACGGCATGGAGGTTGAACGCCGGATCCTGAAGGAAAAAGGCATTCCAGATGAAGTCATCCCTACCCTGGTCAAGGCCAGGAAGGATGTAACCGCAAAACATTATCACCGCATTTGGCGAAAATATGTTGCGTGGTGTGAGGCCAAGAAGGCCCCTACAGAGGAATTTCAACTGGGTCGTTTCCTGCATTTCCTGCAAACAGGACTATCTATGGGCCTAAAATTAGGGTCCATTAAGGTTCAAATTTCGGCCCTGTCGATCTTCTTCCAAAAAGAACTGGCTTCAGTGCCTGAAGTTCAGACGTTTGTCAAAGGGGTACTGCATATACAGCCTCCTTTTGTGCCTCCAGTGGCACCTTGGGATCTCAATGTAGTGTTGAGTCTCCTAAAATCACATTGGTTTGAGCCACTCACCACTGTGGAATTGAAATATCTCACATGGAAAGTGGTCATGCTGTTAGCCCTGGCTTCAGCCAGGCGTGTCTCAGAATTGGCGGCTTTGTCATATAAAAGCCCTTACCTAATTTTTCTTTCAGACAGGGCAGAACTGAGGACTCGCCCTCAATTTCTCCCTAAGGTGGTTTCAGCGTTTCACATGAACCAGCCTATTGTGGTGCCTGCGGCTACTAGGGACTTGGAGGACTCCAAGTTGCTGGACGTAGTCAGGGCCCTGAAAATATATGTTTCCAGGACGGCTGGAGTCAGAAAATCTGACTCGCTGTTTATCCTGTATGCACCCAACAAGCTGGGTGCTCCTGCTTCTAAGCAGACGATTGCTCGTTGGATTTGTAGTACAATTCAGCTTGCACATTCTGTGGCAGGCCTGCCACAGCCAAAATCTGTAAATGTTAGGGTCTCCTGCCCTGTGCTGCCACGTCGTCATGGCAACCGGGAGACAAGTGCTAGTGGAGTAACCTGAGCGCAGCTGATACTCCGGTTCGGGTCTTTTGCTGTGCAGTGGTTATAGGCTCTGTGCACGGCAGGGGATCCGGTGCTGGTTTTTGTGCTCACAGTCTGTGAGGTCTGAGTGGGGCGTGGACAGCACCTGCTTTATAAGGCCTCTTTTCAGGGTAAGCAGATGCTGCTGAATCTTTGTTGGTTAGTCAGTTCATGAACGTTAGCCAGTACTGTGTAGCTTTGTATTTGTTTGTTGCTTACTGCAAATAGGCCTGGGAATTTGGTATTACACTCTGCCAATCCAGACCTAGCAGTAAGACTGGAGTCAGTCGTTTAGCTTGCTGGGGTTCTGTTACTACTCTGTGAACTTAGCAAGTTGGCGGCTGTATTCTAAGACTTGCCTGTCTAATCCTGTCTCACTGTGCTAGGTGTCAGGGGTCAGTTTAGTGGCAGTAAGCTAAAACCTGTGCACTGCAAGTGAGAATTAGGATTGTGGAGATTCTCCTTGTGTCTATCATTCCATCTCTGACCAAGGAGTTTACTGCCACACCCGTTGGTAACCCTTTAGGGTTTTGCTGTTGCCCTTAGCAACAGCATTTCGGGTACTCTACGTATTAAAACACAACATCTTGCTTTTTCCATCTTAGCAGTTCTAATACAAGGGAGATACCCAGTTCCTTAGCCTCTGGGCTTCTCTGTTCACTTTGTGTGTATTTTGTTAACCTATCACCTTCTGTGTACGTTATGTCATATCCCCCAGTTTGTCTGTGAGTCCATCTGTTTTGCATAACAGTTCAAACACCAGTACATTCCTGCAGACACTGGAGTGCATAACAGTTCTGACACCAGTACTTTCCTGCTGGCACTGGTGTGCATAACATATTCAGCAGCCTAATACTCCTGTTGAAATTTTGTGGGAATATGGAGCATACCCCTCAAAATATGTTGCAACAGGTGGTCGATCAGGTGCAGGTCCTGACTCGACAATTTAATGATTTGTCCATTAAAATGCACACCTCCCCAGGCTGCTGGCGGAGCTCCCGCAGCAGCAGCACCTGCAGGGGTTAAGGAGCCGAAAGTAAATCTCCCGGATCGTTTTTCTGGAGATCGCTCGCAGTTCTTTTGTTTCAAGGAGAGCTGCAAGCTATACTTCCGGCTTAGGCCTCAGTCTTCTGGGTCGGAGATTCAGCGGGTGGGCATAGTGATTTCCTTGCTACAAGGAGACCCACAGGTCTGGGCATATGGGTTGCAGCCTGACTGTCCGTCGCTTAAAAGTGTTGATGCTTTTTTTACGGCACTGGGCATGTTGTATGATGACCCTGACAAGACGGCCTCAGCCGAGGCTCAGATTTCGATCCTTAAGCAAGGGCGAAGGCCAGTTGAGGTTTACTGTACGGAGTTTCGGAGGTTGGCCCATGATACCCAGTGGAATGACCCAGCCCTGAGACACCAGTACCGAAGAGGTCTTTCTAACCAGATAAAGGACCAACTGGTACAATATCCCTTGCCTGATAGCTTGGATCAGCTCATGCAGTTATCCATCCGGGTGGATAGACGGCTGAGAGAGCGTAGGCTTGAAAGGGAGACTGAGATTTCCTTCCTTCCCAAGGGAACCTCAGACTCTGAGGAATTTTCTGAGGAGCCTATGCAGATTGGGGCTACCCGCCTCTCCTCGCGTGAGAAGACGCGGAGGAGACAGCAGGGGTTGTGTTTGTACTGTGGGAATAAAGGTCATGTGGTAGTATCATGCCCAGAAAAGCCGGAAAACTTCAGGGCCTGAGGGTGATGGGAAATATCCTGTCAGGCCAGAAGTAAGAATTTCCCAAGAAGACTTTTATCATTCCGGTGACCTTGAAGATCCTCGGTCAAACTGTCAAGACTGAGGCCTTTGTGGACAGTGGGGCCGACGGGGTTTTTATGGACCGCCAATTCGCCCTGAAACACTCTGTTCCCTTAGTACCCTTGGCATCGGAAATTGAGATTTGTGGGTTAAACGGGGAACCATTATCCCAAGGTAAAATTACCTCTTGCACTAGCCAGATTTCTTTGTTTATTGGAGCCACACACTCTGAAAAATTGTCCTTTTATGTGACTGTCTGTACTTTTGCCCCATTGGTGTTGGGGTTACCCTGGTTAAGGGCCCACAATCCTCAATTTGACTGGGTCTCTGGGGAGATTCTTAGTTGGGGTACTGATTGTTTCAGGAGTTGCTTGAGCCTTCCAGTCAGGCTCTCGCAGCTAAGTTTGCCAGGATTGCCAGGGTGTTATGCAGATTTTGCGGACGTGTTCTCCAAAAAAGTTGCAGAGGTACTACCTCCCCATCGCCCCTATGACTGTGCCATTGATTTGTTGCCAAATGCTAAGCTTCCCAAGAGCAGGTTGTACTCCCTGTCACGTCCTGAGACTCAGGCTATGGCAGAGTACATTCAGGAGAACTTGGCTAAGGGATTTATCAGACCTTCACAGTCTCCAGTTGGGTCGGGGTTCTTCTTCGTGGGTAAAAAGGACGGTTCGTTGCGACCCTGCATCGACTTCAGGGAATTGAACCGTATCACGATTAAAAACTCATACCCACTGCCTCTCATTTCGGTCTTGTTTGACCAGCTTCGTACTGCCACCATTTTTTCTAAGATTGACCTACGCGGTGCGTACAATCTAATCCGAATAAGAGAGGGGGATGAATGGAAGACTGCCTTTAATACCCACTCAGGGCATTATGAATATTTGGTGATGCCTTTTGGGCTCTGTAATGCCCCGGCAGTCTTCCAGGATTTCATGAATGATGTGCTCTGGGAATATTTGGATAGATTCTTAGTTGTATACTTAGATGACATCCTAATCTTCTCCCATTCCCTGGAGGAACATCGGAAGCATGTACGCTTAGTCCTCCAGAAACTCAGAGACCACCGGCTTGGGGCGAAGCTGGAGAAGTGCGAATTTGAAGTTCAGCAAATCGCATTTCTAGGATATATTATCTCCCCAGAAGGTTTCCAAATGGAGGGTTCCAAGGTACAGGCAGTCCTGGATTGGCTGCAGCCCACTAGTTTGAAGGCGCTTCAGCGTTTCCTGGGCTTTGCGAATTTTTATAGACGATTTATCGCTGGATTTTCGTCTATAGTGGCGCCCTTGGTGGCACTCACTAAGAAAGGGGCGGATGTTGCTCACTGGTCTTGTGAGGCTAAAGCGGCTTTTGCCCGTCTCAAAAGGGCATTTGTTTCGGCCAAGGTGCTGCGACACCCAGATCCAGAGCGTCCTTTTGTGGTGGAGGTGGATGCCTCTGAGATGGGTATTGGGGCAGTGCTTTCTCAGATGGGAGTGTCTGATAATCGCCTTCATCCCTGTGCTTACTTTTCCCGTAAATTTTCGCCTGCCGAGATGAATTATGACGTGGGTAACCGGGAATTGTTGGCTATTAAGGATGCACTCGAGGAGTGGAGACACTGGCTTGAGGGGGCTAAGTTTGTGGTCTCAATTCTCACTGACCATAAGAATCTGGCATATTTAGAGTCAGCGAAGCGTCTCAATGCCAGGCAGGCACGATGGGCTTTGTTTTTTGCTCGCTTTAATTTTTTGATAACATATCGCCCTGGGTCAAAAAACATCAAGGCTGATGCGCTCTCGCGGAGTTTTGCTCCAATCCAGGAGACCACCGAGGAGCCGTTGCCCATTGTTTCCCCATCATGTATTAAAGTGGGCATTACCCAGGACCTCTTATCATTAGTCCTTAGAGCACAGGAGCAGGCTCCTCCAGACCTTCCGGTAGGTCTTTTGTTTGTGCCTCCTAGGTTAAGACAGCGAGTGTTCCTGGAATTCCATGCCAAGAAGTCGGCAGGTCACCCGGGTATTGCCAGAACTCGGGAGTTGCTATCTAGGGCGGTGTGGTGGCCCTCGGTGGCTAAGGATGTGGATCAGTGGGTTCGGGCATGTGACATCTGTGCCCGAAATAAGACTCCTAGAGGGGTTCCTGTTGGCCCATTACATCCACTCTCTATCCCATCTAAGCCATGGACCCACATTTCAATGGATTTTGTGGTGGACTTGCCCAAATCCTCGGGGATGACAGCCATCTGGGTTGTCGTTGACAGGTTTTCGAAGATGGCGCACTTCGTTCCACTGGTTGGGCTGCCATCAGCCAGACGCCTGTCTGAATTATTTATGCTGCATGTTGTGCGTCTCCACGGGTTGCCACTTGATGTGGTCTCTGACCGCGGATCCCAGTTTGTGGCCAAATTCTGGAGGGCATTTTGTTCCGATCTCCAGATTTCTGTCAGCTTGTCGTCAGGCTACCATCCGCAGTCTAATGGGCAGACTGAAAGGGTGAACCAGTCCTTGGAGCAGTTCCTCAGGTGTTATGTCTCCAAGTGTCAGACTGACTGGGTTGCTCATCTGTCCATGGCGGAGTTTGCCTATAACAACGCGGCTCACTCTGCTACAGGGATCTCTCCCTTCCTTTGTGTGTATGGGCATCATCCTAAGACCAATTCTTTTGACCCCCTGGACTCCACGCCTGGTGGTTCCTCTGTGGTTTCGGTCCTTAGAGGTATTTGGCGGAAAGTGAAGAAAGCCCTTGTGTCTGTGTCATTAGTGACCAAAAGGGTTTTTGATAAGCGGAAAAGACCCTGCAGCTTCAAATTAGGAGACTTCGTCTGGTTGTCTACCAAGAATTTGAAGTTGAGACAGCCATCTCATAAGTTAGGGCCCCGGTTCATCTGCCCTTATAAGATCACCAGGGTTATCAATCCGGTGGCATTTCAGTTAGATCTGCCCCGTTCTTTGGGTATCAATAAAACATTTCATTGTTCCCTTTTAAAACGGGCGATTAGTAATCCTTCTTCCAGTGGAAGACCTTCCCCTCTTCTGATACGTGGCCAGAGGGAGTTTGTTGTTGAAAGGATTCTTGACTCCAAGGTGGTTCGGGGTCGGCTGTCATTTTTGGTGCACTGGAAGGGGTATGGCCCGGAGGAGCGGTCGTGGGTGCGCAGTTGTGATCTTCATGCCCCCAGACTGATACGCTCTTTCTTCTCGCAGTTCCCCGATAAACCCGGTGGTAGGGGTTCTTTGACCCCTCGTCAGAGGGGGGGTACTGTTAGGGTCTCCTGCCCTGTGCTGCCACGTCGTCATGGCAACCGGGAGACAAGTGCTAGTGGAGTAACCTGAGCGCAGCTGATACTCCGGTTCGGGTCTTTTGCTGTGCAGTGGTTATAGGCTCTGTGCACGGCAGGGGATCCGGTGCTGGTTTTTGTGCTCACAGTCTGTGAGGTCTGAGTGGGGCGTGGACAGCACCTGCTTTATAAGGCCTCTTTTCAGGGTAAGCAGATGCTGCTGAATCTTTGTTGGTTAGTCAGTTCATGAACGTTAGCCAGTACTGTGTAGCTTTGTATTTGTTTGTTGCTTACTGCAAATAGGCCTGGGAATTTGGTATTACACTCTGCCAATCCAGACCTAGCAGTAAGACTGGAGTCAGTCGTTTAGCTTGCTGGGGTTCTGTTACTACTCTGTGAACTTAGCAAGTTGGCGGCTGTATTCTAAGACTTGCCTGTCTAATCCTGTCTCACTGTGCTAGGTGTCAGGGGTCAGTTTAGTGGCAGTAAGCTAAAACCTGTGCACTGCAAGTGAGAATTAGGATTGTGGAGATTCTCCTTGTGTCTATCATTCCATCTCTGACCAAGGAGTTTACTGCCACACCCGTTGGTAACCCTTTAGGGTTTTGCTGTTGCCCTTAGCAACAGCATTTCGGGTACTCTACGTATTAAAACACAACATCTTGCTTTTTCCATCTTAGCAGTTCTAATACAAGGGAGATACCCAGTTCCTTAGCCTCTGGGCTTCTCTGTTCACTTTGTGTGTATTTTGTTAACCTATCACCTTCTGTGTACGTTATGTCATATCCCCCAGTTTGTCTGTGAGTCCATCTGTTTTGCATAACAGTTCAAACACCAGTACATTCCTGCAGACACTGGAGTGCATAACAGTTCTGACACCAGTACTTTCCTGCTGGCACTGGTGTGCATAACAGTAAAAGCCCATTCCACAAGGAAAGTGGGCTCATCTTGGGCGGCTGCCCGAGGGGTCTCGGCTTTACAACTTTGCCGAGCAGCTACTTGGTCAGGGGCAAACACGTTTGCTAAATTTTACAAATTTGATACCCTGGCTGAGGAGGACCTGGAGTTCTCTCATTCGGTGCTGCAGAGTCATCCGCACTCTCCCGCCCGTTTGGGAGCTTTGGTATAATCCCCATGGTCCTTACGGAGTTCCCAGCATCCACTTAGGACGTCAGAGAAAATAAGAATTTACTTACCGATAATTCTATTTCTCGTAGTCCGTAGTGGATGCTGGGCGCCCATCCCAAGTGCGGATTGTCTGCAATACTTGTATATAGTTATTGTTACAAAAATCGGGTTGTTTATTGTTGTGAGCCATCTTTTCAGAGGCTCCTACGTTTATCATACTGTTAACTGGGTTCAGATCACAAGTTGTACGGTGTGATTGGTGTGGCTGGTATGAGTCTTACCCGGGATTCAAGATCCTTCCTTATTATGTACGCTCGTCCGGGCACAGTATCCTAACTGAGGCTTGGAGGAGGGTCATAGGGGGAGGAGCCAGTGCACACCAGCTAGTCAGAAAGCTTTTACTTTTGTGCCCAGTCTCCTGCGGAGCCGCTATTCCCCATGGTCCTTACGGAGTTCCCAGCATCCACTACGGACTACGAGAAATAGAATTATCGGTAAGTAAATTCTTATTTTTTCTAATGACTGATTTGCCAGTAGCTGCACTTTTCATGGCAGTCTGGTATACAGTAATTCACCAATGCTATTAAATAAAAAAAATTCAAAAGTTAGGCTACATATGAAGTTTAAATAATTCCTTTTAAAATGGATCTTACTTCTATTTATATTGTACTGATAAAACTCCAAATTGTTTAGTGAATAATATTCAAAAATAACCGGGATATGTAATATATACCTGTATACTGCCTCATTATGTTCCCAATGACCACCAAGTTAGAGTCATTTGCAAAATAGTATTTTTGTATACAGAATACTGCAGAAGTACTATTGCTGACTATTAGGGATCAGTATGATTTTCCGGCGGGCTGGATGCCGGCTGTCCATATAACGACAGCGGCATCCCTCCCGCCAGAATGCCAGCAGCGGGGCGAGTGCAGAGAGTCCCCTTGCGGGCTTGCCATGCTGCGGGCTCGGTGTGGATAATACGGGATTAGTCCTGTTCTGCCTGTATGGCATTGTTGGCTGATGGGATTCCGGCGTCGGTATGCTGACTGACGGGATCCTGACAGTCGGCAAATTGAATGGATCCCGACTATTAGAATCTGTGTATGTGTGTGTATGTGTATATATATTTCCTGCGCGTTGGCAGGGAGCTACCCATCAGTGTCCGGGTCGCGGCGGCTGCGTGTGACGTCACGCAGCCGCCGCGGCCCGCCCCACATATGGTCTGGGCACGCTTGCATTGCCCACGCCGTGCCCCCAAAATGGCGGCCAAACGCCGCTGGCCTGCCACCTCCCGCCCAGCGACCGCCTCTGCTTGTCAATCAGGCAGAGGCGATCACTGGGCTGAGATGGCCAGATTCTGTCTGGCATGTGCTGGCATGTTTGATAGAAGGCAAAAAATACCTGTACACAGGAAGCAGCTACAGTATGCAACACCAAGCACCTTAATGTCAAATGAGCCATATTATATCTCTTCTAACAACCAAATCTTACAAGTTAGGGCCTAATTCAGACCCGATTGTAGCAGCAAATTTGTTAGCAGATGGGTAAAACCATGGGGTCGTTCCGAGTTGATCGCTCGCTGCCGATTTTCGTAGTGCAGCGATCAGGTGAAAAATCGGCATTTCTGCGCATTCGTATGGACCGCAATGCGTATGGACCGCAATGCGCACGCGCGTCGTACGGGTACAAAGCTCGTTGTGGTTGTGCACAGGTCCTAGCGAAGTTTTCAGTCGCACTGACGGCTGCAAGAAGATTGACAGGAAGGGGGCGTTTCTGGGTGTCAACTGACCGTTTTCAGGGAGTGTTTGCAAAAACGCAGGCGTGTCTGAAAAAACGCAGGCGTGGCTGGGCGGGTGTATGACGTCAAATCCGGACACGAATAGGCTGAAGTGATCGCAAGCGCTGAGTAGGTTAAGAGCTGCTTTGCAACTGCACAAACTTTTTTTGCAGAGCTCGGCTGCACAAGCGTTTGCACTTCTGCTAAGCTAAAATACACTCCCCAGTGGGCGGCGGTATAGCGTTTGCACGACTGCTAAAACTAGCTAGCGAGCTTTCAACTCGGAATGACCGCCATGTGCACTGCAGAGGGGGCAGATATAACATGTGCAGAAAGAGTAAAGGGCCATATACACGGGAGAGATGTGTGCTGAGCGAACCACTCAGCACACATCTCTCCCGTCGCTCAGCACAGTGCGATGTGTGCTGAGCGATGCGGGAGAAGACGGGGAGCCGCTCATTTCACCCAGTGGGTGAAGTGAGCGACCTGCTAGATTGGCCTTCATGCAGGCCAGTTAGCACCGGCGATAGCAATGCGCGGGGGCGCGCATCGCTATCGCTGTGGGGGTACACACGAGTGATCTGTTCTTAAAATCTAAGCAATCTAGTCAGATTGCTTAGATTTTAAGCATGGATCTCTCCGTGAGTACCCCCGTTTAGATTTGGGTGGGTTATATTGTTTCTGTGCAGGGTAAATACTGGCTGCTTTATTATTACACTACAATTTAGATTTCAGTTTTAACACACCTCACCCAAATCTAACTCTCTCTCTACACATGTTATATAT
The DNA here is from genome assembly GCF_028390025.1 of Pseudophryne corroboree. Lineage (NCBI taxonomy): Eukaryota > Metazoa > Chordata > Amphibia > Anura > Myobatrachidae > Pseudophryne > Pseudophryne corroboree. Next base: position 546,380,023 of record NC_086448.1, on the reverse strand, counting down.
GCCCCCCCTGCAGTGCACATGGTTTTGCCCATCTGCTAACAAATTTGCTGCTACAATCAGGTCTGAATTAGGCCCGAATGTGACAACAAAGAAAATAAAAAATAATATGTACTTAAATCTTCACTCTCACCCCTCACTAGGAGTTCTATTGAGCAGACACTAGTCACCTATTTGCAATAGTCACCATGCTTAAAAATTCCTCACCATGGGCGGGATGTACTAGGCCTTGAAAAGTGATAATTTCACTGTGATAAAGTAACAGCCTATCACCTCCTAACTGTCATTTTTCAAACCCAGCATGTGACATGGCAGTTAGGAGCTAATTGGCTGGTACTTTATCACAGTGAAATTATCGCTTTTCTAAACTTAGTACATCCCGCCCCATGTGAAGTGTCTATTACCCAAAGGGTAATGATGGAGACACCTGTTGCAGGCTGCACAACCCTTCTCCTCTGTTCTCAGATGGGGAGGCATTTGATATGCCTGCTGTCGGGTACCCGGCGCTCAGCATACCGGCGCCGGGATCCCGACAGCCGGCATACCGACAACTATTCTCCCTCATGGGGTGTCCACGACAATCCTGGAGGAGAATAAATAGCGTGGTGCGCCAGCGTGCCTTCAAGGGGCCCTTTTTCGCTCGCCCTGCTGCCGGCATGCTGGTTGTCTGGATCCCGGCATCGGTATGCTGGGCGCCGGGATCCCTGACAGCCGGCATTTTGTAGTAGACCCCTCAGATGTGCTGCTGGTGCCACGTGATGCAGACTGGGTCATGTGATGTGAAAGTTGGCTACTCTGTTCAAAATTATCATGCCTTATTTTCTGCTTTATGACTTCACCCGATGGCTCCCGATTGTATGGAATTATGGAGGTAATTTAGACCTGATCGCTGGGCAGTGATTTTTGCAGCCCTGCGATCAGATAGTCGCCGCCTACAGGGGGAGGGTATTTTAGCTGTGCAAGTGTGCGAACGCATGTCTAGCAGAGCTGCACAAACTAATTTTGTGCAGTCTCTGCACAGCCCAGGACTTACTCAGCCAGTCGCTGCGATCACATCAGACTGATCGTGGCTGCATTTGACGTCAGACACCCTCCCTTCAAACGCTTGGTCACGCCTGCGTTTTTCCAGACACTCTCTGAAAATGCTTAGTTGCCACCAACAAATGCCCTCTTCCTGTCAGTCTCCTTGCGACCGCCCGTGCGATGGATCCTTCACACAAACCTGTCGCCAACCGGCGAACCACTTTGCAGCTGTTTGCCGCGCCTGCGCATTGCGGTGCATATGCATGCGCAGTTCAGATCTGATCGCCCACTGTGCGAAAACACACAGCAGCGGTCAGGTCTGAATTACCCCCCATGTTTGAATCTTGGTGGGGCATAAAGCAGAGAAACGGATTGATGGGTGAAAAAGCAAGAAGGAGCAGGGGGCCAGGCGGAAAACATTGGAGGGCCACATGTACCCTCCGTCTGCCTGTTGCAATGACACTACAAGAAAAGAGAATGCTTACTTATACCCCTTTCACATCGCACTAAAAACCCGGTATCGACACGGCATATTGCCGTGTCGAAACGGGTCAGTGTGCGATGTGAAAGCTCCTTTTCAGAATTAGCGGGTCGCCTGACCCGGTAATTCAACCCGGTAAAAAGAAGGGTTATTGCCGAGTTGATTACCGGGTCAGGCGCAGTGTGAATGGGAGCCGTTCCGATGCGACACGGCTCCCATTCACAGCATAGGGAGAGGCGGCGCAGGAGATGAGCTCATCTCCCAGCGCCGCCTCCACCCCCGCCCGTGCTGCTGCTGCGCCCTCCGCTGCTATGGCAACCGACCCGGTATATTGCCGGGTCGGAAAGCCAGCAACGGAGCGCAAATGCCGGATCCCACCCGGTAAGTACACGTTTCTCTTACCGGGTAGGATCCGGCATTTGCGATCTGAATGCAGCATTAAACTGGTGTACAGTGCTTGCCGCAGCCAACACACAATCTTGCCAATGTCATATGTTGATGGAGGCAGTAAATAACACGGAGTCTACTCAAGTAAATTATTATTAGACGATAAACAAGAATAGGAATAAACTTCTATCTCTTCCATGGCATTGAGCAAACAATGTGTCAGACTTCATGGGAACAAGTCAATTTTCCACATGCATTCATGCTTTGTTCCAAACTCGCAATAGGGCTCTCTGTGCCAGAGCCCATTCATGTCATTAAGGAAACAATTGCTTCTTACTGATAATGGCTGTTTGAGATAGCCCATCCACTGTGTTTGTTTTGAAGGTAGAGCTCTATGGAAATGAAAAGGACATGCCTTCTATCTGACTACACACACACAAAAACATACTTGAATAGCTGCTATCCATCATATTAACCAATTATTGAATAGCTGCTATCCATCATATTAACCAATTACAATTCTGTGTCCTCTTAATATCCATAAACATATGTGCGGCATTTAAATGGGCACAATTCATTTTAACCATGGATATAAACCTTTTAAGGACACCCATTTCTACAAGATAAAAACACAATAAATGTACAGTGATATTAAATTTCTGATAATGGTAATGATAATTTTATTTTAGAAATTAAAATAGCCTGTACTACACTGAATACAAATATAAAAAAAGAAAATATGACATAATTATTAGTGCTTTATGTGAAAGCAGTTTATTAAAATTTAAAATAAATAAAAAATAACAATTTGAACAAAGGTAGATAATAAAAAAAACAACAACCCATTTTATACCTTTGGAGAAGTATTGTATGCACAACGTGTTTTTTTTTAAATACTTTTTCTTTTTATCTGTAATAAGATTTGTGAAATTATCATAAACTAAACCACATAAGATGATGGTGCCCATACACTTGTGAGATGCTATCCTTCTATTTCGACCTCATCTGTGAGAGAAATTGAAGGATTGTATGCACATTTTAGGATTGTATGCTCATCTGTGAGAGAAATCGAAGGATTGTATGCGTGGGAACGCCGCTCGAATGTCGCGTCTCAAGATAGTATGCGCTGCACTTAATATTTCTCACACTGCGATGGGCACCCTCCGACTCGGCGATGATGTGCCGATCACGGGATTAGCATGCGATCTATTGCATGATCGCATGGTAATGACTTTGGCAGTTCAGGTGCGATTTCATTGCACCTGAACTGCCGGTGCGATTCCCCGCGATGTCATGTTGCGGGGCATCGTACAAGTGTATGGGTACCATTGGTCAACCCATGGCACTAATGAGCTAGCTATTGATCTGAATGATTGATGGCAAGAGGAGGTGCTAAGTTCTCAGGCCCCACATTATAGGTCACCACATATGCAGAAGGCCCTTAAATATACATGTACCACTAAACTTTTAGACAATAGAGACTTTTCTGTATATTATGGGATTACTGGTATTTTTTTCATCTGGAAAGCAATCTAGAGGTGTATTCAAATACCCGCGATCACGGCTAATTGTGACGCCGGGGGCTATTGAGTTAGCTTTGATAAGCTGGCGCAAGCTGCAGCTTATCATGGATTTTGTTTCACCTGCCTCAGGCAGGCAAAACTAAATCCTCAAAAGCCCAGTTTTCAGTGCAACAAATTTATGTAAATTCACCTAACCAACATAAGAAATGTGTGGATTACTGGGTTTGGAATTTCTACCAAGCAAAGTACTCATATGATACTATTCTTTTTTTTACTGTGGAGATTGGTGGTAATTCCAAGTTGATTGCAGCAGGAAATTTTTTAGCAGTTGGGCAAAACCATGTGCACTGCAGGGGAGACAGATATAACATGTGTAGAGAGAGATAGATTTGGGTGTGGTGAGTTCAATCTGCAATCTAAATTGCAGTGTAAAAATAAAGCAGACGGTATTAACCCTGCACAGAAACAAAATAACCCACCCAAATCTAACTCTCTCTGCAAATGTTATATCTGCCCCCCCCCCCCTGCAGTGCACATGGTTTTGCCCAACTGCTAAAAACAATTCCTGCGGCGATCAACTTGGAATTATCCCCATTGCTCGCTAATTTACTACTGCTGTTAAACAAAATAGCAGCTGCATTCTTCACTTTAATGTGAATTCTGCTTCATTATATCAGCCTAGAGATACATTGTCAAAACCAGTGACACTAGATGGTATATAATAACAAATTGACTTTCTAATATGAAGGGTTTATTATTATTATTATTATTATTATTATTCTTTATTTATATGGCGCCACAAGGGTTCCGCAGCACCCAATTACAGAGTACATATGCACATAATCAAAACAGGAAAACAGTGACTTACAGTTGAAGACAATATAGGACAAGTACAGGGTAACTAAGCATAACTACACCAGTAAACGACATAGAGATAAGTTCCAAGGTGGCCAAAAAACTGCGGGATTTGGGCAGTTGAGGATTAGTAAAGTGAGAAAAGGATAAGCACATGAGGGAAGAGGGCCCTACTCGTGAGAGCTTACATTCTAAGGGGAAGGGTAGACAGACAGGGGTGACACAAATGGGGTACATAGAGAGCGTGAAACAGGGTTAGGATGAGTTTTGGCTGGGTTTGGTAAAGAAATGGGTCTTAAGAGCCCGTTTGAAGTTTTGTAGAGAGGGGGAGAGGTAAAGAATTCCAGAGAAAGGGAGCAGCACCTGAAAAATCTTGGCGATAGCAGTGGGAGGAAGTAATCAGAAGACAGGAGAGTCGGCTTGCATTAGCAGAGCGAAGAGGAGGGGTGGAAGAATAAAGGGAGATAAGGTCAGAGATGTAAATGGGAGAGGAGTGGGTGAGAGCTTTGCAAGTGAGTGTGAGAAGTTTGAATTGGATTCTGAAAGGGAAGGGAAGCCAGTGAAGGGCTTGTAGGAGAGGGGAGGTGGACGTAGTGTGTTTGGTGAGGAAGATGAGCCGGGCAGCAGCATTGAGGATAGATTGGAGTGGAGAGAGGTAATTGTCAGGGAGGCCAGTTAGGAGGAGATTACAGTAGTCCAGTCTGGAAATAATCAGTGAGTGAATAATGATCTTAGTGGTGTCCTGGGTGAGAAAAGGTCTGATCCTGGAAATGTTTTTGAGATGAAAATGACAGGTTTGTGAGAGGTGCCGAATGTGTGGTTTGAAGGAGAGGGAGGAGTCAAGGATTACGCCAAGACAGCGTACTTGGGGGCTAGAGGAGATAGTCATGCCATCAATGGATAATGAGATTGTGGGAGGTGAGGTTGTGCGGGAGGGTGGGAAGATGATCAGCTCAGTCTTAGACATGTTGAGTTTAAGAAAGCGCTGGGACATCCAGGAAGAGATAGCAGAAAGCCAGTTGGAGGTACGAGGAGAGCGGGGGAGAGATCAGGGGAGGAGAGGTAGATTTGAGTGTCATCAGCATAGAGGTGGTATTGGAAGTTAAAAAAACTAATGAGTTCACCTAAAGAGGACGTATAGAGAGAGAAAAGGAGAGGACCAAGAACAGAGTCTTGGGGGCACCAACAGTTAGGGGAAGTGGGGGGGAGATCGCATCATGAGAGGAGACAGAGAAGGAACGATCAGAGAGGTAGGAGGACAGCCAGTAGAGGACAGAATCACGCAGACCAAGAGAGTGAAGGATTTGTAGAAGGAGAGGGTGGTCCACAGTGTCAAAAGCAGTAGAGAGGTCAAGAAGAATAAGCAGAGAGTAGTTGCCCTTAGATTTGGCTGCATGGAGGACATTGCAGACTTTTGTGAGGGCAGTTTCAGTGGAGTGGAGAGAACGGAAACCAGACTGGAATGGGTCAAGCAGTGAGTGACGCGATTATAGACAATACGCTCAAGAAGTTTGGAGGCAAAAGGGAGAGATGGGTCGATAGTTGTAGAGAGTGTTTGTGTTAAGGGTAGTTTTTTTAAGAATAGGGGAGAGAAGAGCATGCTTGAAGGCAGTGGGGACAGTGCCTGATGAGAGGGAGAGATTGGGAAGGTGGGCAAGTTGGGAACAGGCAGAAGGAGAGAGGTAGTGGAGGAGGTGGGAGGGGATAGGGAGAAGTGGGGAGGTCGGGGGAGGGGGGGAGGAACAGATGAGGGCCACGACTTCCTCGCCAGATACATGGGAGAAAGATGTCAGAGTTGGTAAGAGGGAAGGGGAGGGGTGGCAATGGATGGGTGGTGGCTGGTTGCTAGTCTGGTGGAATGTGATGTCCTGACGTATGGAATCCATATGTATCTGATTATGTAGGCTTTTCATTGAGAAACTAACAAATATAAACTGCACCATTTCCATTTGTTATTAATAGTATACTTACTGTGGCAGGGACATCATAGTTCTACATGAGGTTAATGTGGAAAATAAGGATTTCCCAGGTTTAGAGCAGCTGCAGCAGGATTGAAGGATCTGGTCCAGGTTTTCCTCAATCATTTGTTAGCCAGAAGCTAGACTAATTAATTAACCGCACCTGTCTTGAAGTATTGTTCAGTACAGAGACACAGTGCTTCGATGTTGGACTGGGGGTTGTGGAGTTTTCTCTAGGAAGCCATGTGGATGTTTTATCAACGTGTCTGAATTGCGAACTGCTTGCTATAACCTGTGAAACGCATGCTGTTAGAAGTTTACCTAATGCTGTCCACCTGAGCGAGAAAATAAATAAAACAGCTTGTACTTTATCCAGTGTATGTGATCCTTTTCACAATACATCATGAACATACTCATTTAATATACATTGTATATTATTTTATGATGCTCAAACATTGTACAGCTCCATTAAACAGGTAGAAAAATTAATCTTCCTCTCTGATGATAACCTGTAGTACCAAACCTCCTAGCCTTTACTTTCTGCTGCAACCAGCAAAGTGTAAGATCATCCATGAAGCCGACTAAAGGGCCGTACACACTGGGCGATGTGTATGGGCGATATGAATGATCTCGTTCAGCAATGAACGATAAATCGTTCACATTGCTCAGTGTGTATGCATCAACGATGAACGATGCGCGGCCCGCAATCGTTCATCGTTGAGCTATCGTCGTTTAAACATGCAAGTCAATTTGGACGATACGGATGTAATGTACTCTCATATCGTCCAAATTGACCATCAATATAGTCCAGTGTGTAGGCTGAATCGACTATTGATGTATCGTTGAGCGATAGATCATTGGTCGATTACATTGCCCAGTATGTAGGGCCCTAAAGTGAGATACTGTTGGGATCCTGGCAGTCTGAATACCAACGCCAAAATCCTGGCACTATTTGGAAATCACATTCCGAAAAGATTCACCATCCCGACAGCCAGGGTGCCGAACGAGCAAGCACTGAGGCTGCTGGAGTTGTAAGCCACATGGCGGGGGGTTGGGGTGGGGGGTAATGTTAAGTTAGGCTGCGGGGGGAACTAGGTTTAGGCTGCGGGGAGGGGGTTTAGGCTTAAGCACCCCCCGGGGACGGGTAGGGTTAGGCTTGGGGGGGGGGGGGGGGGGGTAGGTATAGGCTGCGGGTAGGGTGTTTTAGCAGGCTGTGGCAGGGAATATACATACCTTCCCCTGTTGGAATTTCGACCATCGGGATGCCGCTGTCGGTTTTCTGAATGCTGGCACCAGAAAACACCGGCAAATCAAACCCAATTCGATTGCGTAAGCAATGGCAGTTAATCTGTTGCTTCAACAACTTTACACATTACATATATTTTAAATTCAAACTTGTCTAGGCTGTAGGCCCTGGAAAAGCACAAGGGGATGGCTGGACCTAGCACTTCATTATCAGCTGGTGAAAGCGCCAATTGCTTACATTTAACAACAAATATTCCAAGCAGCTCTCACAAAATGCCACCTGCTTTTCACTTTCTCTTCACACCTTCATGGCTGACATAGCTCGCCTTCTCCACTCCTTGTTGTTTTTGGGTTAATTTTTCTCTGTGCGCAGATTTTTCTGTTCTGGAATGAAATGAGATTCTCTTACACGCACACTCCACCCAACTGTGTTTTCATTTTCTGCAGTCTATTGTTCTCGGTGCACAGTTATAAAAATATACCCATGCTCTTTGTATTGTATATCTGTATCTGATGTGTGTATACTAAATGTTTATGTATAACTTTTTTTTAAAGTTAGGCATCTATGTATATGAAGATTAAAGAGAAGCCAATATTTAAAAATAACTGCAATTTAATACTGCACTGTCATTGAGGTCACTAATTTAAATGGTTACTTCTTATCTGGAGCCCGTAGAGCTGCTTCATATTGCCACCTTTCCTAGGCCTCCTCTATTTCTTTTCCTGCTCTAGACAAAAAACTGGTAGGGTAACAAGAGGACCGAACGCAAGCCGCAAGAGATTGTCTTGTGATTGGTCCTGCTGCTCACACCTTCCCTCCTTCTCAGTATTAAGAGAGCAATCTTCATGGTTTGACGGCATACTATGCACAAGAATTTGGGTATTTGGCAGTTGACCCAATATACAGAATATAGATAATGAAAATTACACCCATCCTACAGAAACAGCGATGTAGCTCCCTGCTTTTGTCTATAAAGAACCAATGCCAGTACTAAAGTTAAATGTGTTTTCCAATCCCAACAGAACAATTTATTGTATTACTCTAATGTTGCTAAGACACTTAAATAATATATTAAACACTGCCTAGTACATTTTACTTACTGCCACTATTATATATGGCCGTGACAAATGATTTGTTGCCATTAGCATCCGGTGTGCAGCATTACTAACATATTGACAATGGAGGAGTCAACTGGGCACATATACATTGTAGTCAGCAGTACCTAGTTGGAGAGAACCATTTCCTCTGGCTCCAAAGTGAATCTGGAGGATCAAGGAAACAGAGGGTACAGTATACCTAGGCACTGGCAGCTGACTAACCGAATTTGCAAGGACTTTGGCTGCACAGTTGCTGTAGTGGTTAGCATTACTGATAAAACATTCTTATAGGTTAATTGGCTTATGACAAAGCACGCACATGTGTGTCCCCATGAAATACATTCTCTAGGAATCTGGAAGTGTGGGACTCTGTGCTAGAATACTCATATTTTTTAAGCGCCAATCCTTTGTAAGGCAAAACCGGAATCTCGCACCCTATTACATTTACACTTAAATGTGTGTGCTATATAAATGAATATATGATTAAAAAGAACTTGGCATGTACAGTAGTGGTAGCATGAACAACTTTAAATGATGGCTGCCTTCCTATTGCTTAGGCATGAGATTCCAAGCATTTGAAAACTCGCTGCAAGCAAAAATTTGCTTCCTATGTTTTAGTCTTTATGATGGTAGTACCTGCAGTGTCAATTGCACTGCCAATTGCAGTCACTACTACCACAGAGGAAAGCCGTGTAATAGGAAGCTAAGGAAAGTAAACGGGCATCAGATGACGATAAAAGCAGTCACAGTGAGTGTGTCCGTATTAATGGTATTCACGTCAAGAGTCCTATGGACTGAAAGCCCATCATGTGGAACCAAAGTTCTGTCTGACATCTAGTCAGAAATGTGTTAGTCATATGTTTGTTGTTCCACTTCTGAGTCTGTACCCTAAGACTAGATGAGGAGGTTTGGAGTTATGACTGGTTAGTATAGCTTTTCCAGATTTGATTATTGATCTCAGTTGAGGAATTTACTTAATTCCGAAAATCCAATTTCCCTCCGGTACGCATATGTGTTTTTTCTTTAGAGAGTGTCAATCTCTTCTTCAAATAATATGTCCCAAGCTGTTTTACAGGAAAGCTATGATTATACAGGTTGAGTATCCCTTATCCAAAATGCTTGGGACCAGAGGTATTTTGGATATCGGATTTTTCCGTATTTTGGAATAATTGCATGCCATAATAAGATATTATGGTGATGGGACCTAAATCTAAGCACAGAATGCATTTATGTTTCATATACACCTTATACACACAGCCTGAAGGTTATTTTAGCCAATATTTTTTATAACTTTGTACATTAAACAAAGTGTGTGTACACTCACACAATTCATTTGTTTCATATACACCTTATACATACAGCCTGAAGGTCATTTAATACAATATTTTTAATAACTTTGTGTATCAAACAAAGTTTGTGTACATTGAGTCATCAAAAAACAAAGGTTTCACTATCTCACTCTCACTCAAAAAAGTCCGTATTTCGGAATATTCCGTATTTCGGAATATTTGGATATGGGATACTCAACCTGTATTGGTAATGATGATGGTAGGGTGGAATATTTGAGAAACATGACCTACAGTATTGTTCAGTCCGGACTACGATTTCGAGTTCTGGAGCACTGCCCAGCTGTAGATGTTCAGCATGTTTCTTGTTATGTTGTGTCATCTCCGTACAAAGTAGGTTTTCTAAAATGAGCTCCAAGTACAATGTGAGTACTGCATTATGTCATGGGAGTTTTTGCTGGATTTGAACAGATACAGTATGTGGGAAATTTGATTATTATTTTTATTAACTTTTATTTATAAGGCCACACAAAGTGCCCTCAGCGCTGTAGATGGTAACAAAGAAACTTTCCCAATAAGGAAATCAGAGTAGAAGTACAATACATAGTGATGTTTAGGATGAATTTATTAGCCCCATCTATGGTGACTTTTATCACCAATCACTTTATAATACAATGTAATCATAATAAATTTATTTCCGAATTCATACTGATGATCCTTACACAATATTCTGTTATGTGAAATAGAACCCCCCCCCCCTATACTAATGCTTTTATTTCATTTTGATACTTGATAGAATAATCTGTAGCAATTGTGTGAGTGTGTTTGGCTAGTTCTCTACCAGCATTTCACATCAGAACACTACATTTGTCATGTCAGTCATTATCACACCTTGCTCGATGTGTGATTACGGATGGGGACCATTGGAGGACAGCAATTTTCAAATTATTCCACGGACATTTGCATTTGATGGGATTGAAGTCTGTGCTTTGACTGAGTCATTAAATGACAGAGAAAGAAAGGTTGGTAGCATAGGGAAAGTGAGGCAGTTGGGATTCTCTCAATAAGATCATCTCATCCTGAACGGCAAAAACGGAACCCCTTCTTTTAACTACCTGGAGACCGCAGCAATCATACGAAAGGGCTGTATAACATTAATTAACCACCCCTTTTCTTTCCGGTATTACACTTTTTTAAATGTTACAATTAAACAGATAAATTTCTTAGTTACATTTCATACACACATTATCAAGCGCTCTGCTTTTATTACTTATAAGGCCAGTGTGTAGGGCCTATTAAGCCTCTTGCAAATGACAGCAGATTTTCTTCCCAAAGATTTCTCATCCCTGTCTTTTGTCAGCTCCTGAAGCAGAGAAGTTTCTCCAGCCTCTATGTTTCAGTGTATGTATAGTGTTCCTGTGATGATGCACATCATTATGCTTTTTCCAAATATAGCACCCGGCATTGACCGCAAAAAGTAAAATATTGATCTCGTCAGGTCTTATAACAGGGGTTGGTAAACTAGGCCCATTAGGACTGTGTGTAACCCTCCAGGCAATTTAGTCTGGCACGACACCTTCATCCATCCACAGCATGTACACAGTATGTAGCCCACTCCCAGCTGCATTGCACTGTGTGACTCAGATGTCAGGACTAGGACAATTCGGAAACACTAATGTGGCAGGCAGCAGAAGAATCAAGGTTTCGCTCTCTGAAAAGCAGCTAGGTGGGGACCAGTACTACACTGTGGGTGCGTCATGTGACGCCTCCACTGCACAAAGCGGGGAGCATTCTCCAATGAAGAAGAGTGTTTGCTGTCTTATTTTTTTTAAACTGTTTATTGAACAGCATAGAATAAGTTACAATACTCAAATAACAGGGATGACACTCTTACTAAGATACAGCGACAGATAAAATAAAACTCGTCAATAGACAAAGATTACAAATGCTGTTTCATGGATTTTGTTTTTGTTTTTTTGTAAATGCAGTGCATCCGAAAAGTATTCACAGTGCTTCACTTTTTCCACATTTTGTTATGTTACAGCCTTATTCCAAAATAGAATTCTACAACACAGTACCCCATAATGACAACATAAAAAAGTTGTTTTTTTAGCTTTTTGCTAATTTGTTAAAAATAAAAAACTAAGAAATCATTTGTACATAAGTATTTACAGCCTTTGCCATGAAGCTCAGAATTGAGCTCAGGTGCATCCTGTTTCCACTGATCATCCTTGAGATGTTCCTACAGCTTAATTGGAGTCCTCCTGTGGTAAATTCAGTTGATTGGACGTGATTTGGAAAGGCACACACTTGACTATATAAGGTCCCACACTTGACAGTGCATGTCTGAGCACAAACCAAGCATGAAGTCAAAGGAATTGTCTGTAGACCTCCGAGACAGGATTGTCTCGAGGCACAAATATGGGGAAAGGAACAGAAAAATATCTGCTGCTTTGAAGGTCCCAATGAGCACAATAGCTTCCATCATCCGTACATGGAAGAAGTTTGGAACCACCAGGACTCTTCCTAGAGCTGGCCGGCTGTCTAAACTGAGCGATCGGGGAAGAAGAGCTCTAGTCAGGGAGGTGACCAAGAACCCGATGGTCACTCTTTCAGAGCTACAGCATTCTTCTGTGGAGAGAGGAGAACCTTCCAGAAGGACAACCATCTCTGCAGCAATCCACTAATCAGGCCTGTATGGTAGAGTGGCTAGGTGGAAGCCACTCCTTAGTAAAAAGCACATGGCAGCCCGCCTAGAGTTTGCCAAAATGCACCTGAACCACTCTCCGATCATGAGGGGAAAAAATTCTCTGGTCTGATAAGACAAAGACTGAACTCTTTGGCGTGAATGCCAGGCGTCATGTTTGGAGGAAAACAGGCACCGCTCATCACCAGGCCAATACCATCCCTACAGTGAAGCATGGTGGTGGCAGTATCATGCTGTGGGGATGTTTTCAGGGACTGGGAGACTAGTCAGGATAGAGGGAAAGATGAATGCAGCAATGTACAGAGACATCCTGGAGGAAAACCTGCTCTTGACCTCAGACGGCCCATCTTTCAGCAGGACAGTGACCCTAAGCACACAGCCAAGATATCAAAGGAGTGGTTTCAGGACAACTCTGTGAATGTCCTTGAGTGGCCCAGCCAGAGCCCAGACTTGAATCCGATTGAACATCTCTGGATAGATCTGAAAATTGCTGTGCACAGACACTTCCCACCCAACCTGCTGGAGCTTGAGAGGTGCTGCAAAGAGGAATGGGCGAAACTACCCAAAGATAGGTGTTCAAAGCTTGTGGCATCATATTCAAGAAGTCTTGAGGCTGTAATTGCTGCCAAAGGTGCACCAACAAAGTATTGAGCAAAGGCTGTGAATACTTATGTACATGTGATTTCTTAGTTTTTAATTTTTAATACATTTGCAAAAATCTCAAAAGCACTTTTTACACATTGTCATTATGGGGTATTGTGTGTAGAATTTGGAGGGAAAACATGAATTTATTCCAGTTTGGAATAAGGCTGTAACATAACAAAATGTGGAAAAACTGAAGTGCTGTGAATACTTTCCGGATTCACTGTATATAGAGGAAATAAAAAGAAGAATAAGAGAAAGTGAAGTATGCCGTCTTATTATTCCATCTCTTTGCATGCAGTGCCTTGGTAAAGGTGTGTGTGTATTCTGATGGGTGTATTTAGATGATAAAAGCCACCTGCAGGGGAATTATTGCATGGTACAAAAGGGGCGTGCGGAGCAGACTGATGACCTAAAAGGAGTATGTGGATCAGACGTGAAGGCGTAGGTTTTGTGTGGTCCTTGGACATTTATTAATCCTTGTTAAGTAGCCCCCCACCCAAAGTAAAGGTTCACCGTTGTCTTAGAATCTTCTTCCTCTTGATAAGTGGTTCTCTCACATGCTTTCTGGTAAACTTTACATAGATTTTATGTGAGATTACTTCAACAGTCGTTTTATTTATGTCTCCTTCTACTAAAACGCAGATTTGAGAATTTCCCAGGTTTCCATTGTTCTGTGGATCGTTTTTGCCATTTCTAGCATGGAAATCTGTCATGGGGGGTCATTCTGACCCGTTCGCACACAGCGGTTCTTTGCTGCGGTGCGAACGGGTCAGAAATGCGCATGCACGGTGGACGCATTGTGCACGTGCGTCGTTGCCTGGCGACGAACGTTGCGGGGCAACGATGCCGCCAGCGACAAATGTGATCGCAGCAGCGATCGCAAGAAGATGGACAGGCGGGAGGCATCCGGGGCGGATACTCACCGTTTCCAGGCGTTTTCTGGGAGTGGTAAGAAGAACGCAGGCGTGTCCAGGCGAACAGAGGGCGGATGTCTGACGTCAGGACTGGGACCTTCATGGCTGGATCCGTCGCAGTGGGTGAGTAGCTGCAGGGCTAGTCTTGTTATGTGTGAAACTTTTTTAGCATAGCAGGGCTGCACAAGCGTTCGCAGCCCTGCTATGCTAAAATACACTCCACCATAGGCGGAGATTAGTTGATCGCACCAGCAGCAAAAAGTTGCTTGGTGCGATCAACTCTGAATGAGGTCCATGGTTCTTATTGGCCTCTCGTTGGCTTAATTTTGTATGACAGACTGTCCTAGACAAAATCACAGTTGTGCTGTATTCTTTACATTTCTTTATGATGGACTTGACAGCACTCCTGAGAATACTGAAACTCTTTATAATTGTCTATATGTTTTCATTTTCTTATTCCCTCCCTTGGTACTTTTCAGTATTTTTTTTTTTTTATTTGCTTTTATTTTTCTCTGATCTTCATGATGAATCTCTTGTTTGAAAATATAGTACCCAACTGTGCAAGTTCTCACAGGTGGTGCATTTATTTTTTAATAATATGATCGCCAAAGTGTTATTCTTGATCAGTTTGAATTCCCAAATAATGTATTCTGAATGAATGTTGTAAGAAAATGAAATGTGAAAATTGCTGATAGTAATGAATACTTTTTAAAAGCAAGTATATGCCTGCAGGCATACAGATGTAGCCACCTTTATCTTGACTGGCTGAGGCGTTTGTCCCGATCGAGCATACGCAGAGTATTGGGGCGTAGGGAGGCGCGACTAGTCACAGAGAGGCGTATCTAATCGCACGGAGGCAGACAGAGCGTTTGGCGTTACCTTTATGTGTAATACCTGCGATCATCCACCAGATGTCGCTTTTTACAGTCACCACTGCGCATGCGTGTGGTCTCCCGTAAAATACAATACTGAAATATACTGTATAGTAAGGACTACTTTACTAGTGCATCTCGTTACGCTGCATACAGTATGTACAGCGTCTCATTATGCTGCATTATTTAATACAGTATATACAGTACAGACGCAAATAGTACAGCATACAGTATATGGTCCATTTACAGTACTTTAGGAATATGTAAGCGTCCAAGTCCCGCAGACAAAGCAACATAAAACCAGTAGTGTACACTGACGCAAATGGACGTGTTAGAAGTTCATTATTGCCTAATGAAATTAGGAGTATGGAGGGTCATTCCGAGTTGTTCGGTCGTTGCCGATTTTCGCTATACTGCGATTAGTCGCTTACTGCGCATGCGCAAGGTTCGCAGAGCGCATGCGCTTAGTTATTTTACACAAAAGTTAGGTATTTTACTCACGGCATAACAAAGCTTTTTCATTGCTGTGCTGATCGTAGTGTGATTGACAGGAAGTGGGTGTTTCTGGGCGGAAACTGGCCGTTTTATGGGAGTGTGCGGAAAAACGCAGGCGTTCGAGTTGCAGAACGCAGGAGTGGCTGGAGAAACGGGGGAGTGGTTGGGCAAACGCTGGGTGTGTTTGTGACGTCAAACCAGGAACGAAAAGGACTGAGCTGGTCGCAATGGCTGAGTAAGTCTGGAGCTACTCAGAAGCTGCTAAGAAATTTCTATTCGCAATTCTGCTAATCTTTCGTTGGCACTTCTGCTAAGCTAAGATACACTCCCAGAGGGCGGCGGCTTAGCGTGTGCAATGCTGCTAAAAGCAGCTAGCGAGCGAACAACTCTGAATCACCCCCATTGTACAGTATGTTAGCATCCTAATCCCTTAGCCATTATGGCATAATCAAAACCAATGGACTAATTCATCTGTCTGCAGTGAAGTGTTCCGCTTCCTATACTCAGAGTCCCGTGTTCGATTCCTAAAGTACTGTACAGTACGAATGCATGTTCGTTTTTTCCAGACACTTTATTATTTTTTTCATTTACATAAACCAGGGCAAAGCTGCAGGAGCGGATGTACTGTTAAGGTTCTATGCACCATACGGTACACATACAATTCTGTAGCAGGGCAGACTCAATTGAAATGGCTACCGCCTGTGACTCCTTGCCCCATGGAGGCCCTCAGCTATGGAGCGAGTGACGGCATAGATTTTGCGGGCAACGGGGCAGTGCTGAAGGAGCGTCAGAATCCCCTCGCTAACACACAGGGGCGATAGGGATAAGTGAGGTCTATGCACATTACGGTACACCGGACTCGATCGCATAGCACACTGGCAAAATGGCCACCGCCCCTGAACCCCCACCACGTGGCAGGCAGCGCTCAGATATGGAGTGAGAGATAGCAGAAGTTTTGCAGGCTACGGGGCAATGCTAAAGGAGCGTCACAATCCCCTCGTTAAAATACACAGGGGCGATAGGGATAAGCGAGGTCTATGCACAATACGGTACACCGGACTCGATCGCATAGCACACTGGCAAAATGGCCGCCGCCCCTGAACTCCCACCACGTGGCAGGCAGCGCTCGGATATGGCGTGAGAGATAGCAGAAGTTTTGCAGGCTACGGGGAAATGCTGAAGGAGCGTCACAATCCCCTCGCTAAAATACACAGGGGCGATAGGGATAAGCGAGGTCTATGCACATTACGGTACTCTGATTTATGTGAAGCTTGTGTGCACCCTTCCATTGACTGTTTTACAATGAAAATAAAATAATATGTACTGTAAGTGAATGTCACGGGAACACATTACAATTTTAAAAAAAAACGGCACATCAGGACTCGAACCGTGGACCCCCAGCGTGGGAGGTGGGAGCCTTCATCGCTAGCCCACGACGCCTCATGAGAGATTCACAATTTCATGTGTAAAAGTACAGCAAAGAGCGCCCGGCCCCCTCCCCATTGGTGTTGGTTTATGCCTTAGGGGACTCGGACGCTCGCATTTCTAAAGCACGGTATTTTCCACCGCCTCCCGCTACTCTGATTTATGTGAAACTTGTGTGCATCCTTCCATTGGATGTATTAGAGTGGTTTATGCCTTAGGGGACTCGGAGGCTCGCATTTCTAAAGCACGGTGTTTATACATTGTACTGTATATTCTTCCTTTTCCACAATTAGTTGCGTCTCCATACACATACAGTGCTCCATACACACAGTAGGTCACCATCTTTTTCCACCGCCTCCACCGCCTCCCGTTACGCCTACAGTATTAACATTACAGTCGTCACTGACCAATTGCCAGAGCTGTAGATCAATCCGCCACTATACTGTACGATCGAAAGTACTGGATTAGTGGAGCATTAGCCACCCAGTGGTGGAGATGTGTAATGCGTGCTGAGTATCTAGAATCGCCTCAACGCGCCTGCCTGTGATTAAACTCAGCTATCGCCTTAGCGTGACTAAACGTCCGTCTAAGCGGAGAATCGGTCAAGATAAAGGTGGCTACATCTGTACGTGTGTGGAGGCTCACAGCAGGGGTGATGTAAACATCCTATCCCAAACATGGGCTAGCCACCATTACACCCCCAAGGGAAATACATTACCTGACTGATTGAAAATGGACATATTTGGATGAAGCGGTTGTGTTGGTCATCTTGCATTGAAAGAGAGTCTGCCTCTTTCCTGGGAGCCGGTAGCAGTGGGGAGGAAACCCTTTAGGAAGGGGCAGAGGCCGTCTAGGGGTATTCATAATCATTCACTGCAATTATACCACATACATACAAGGCCAAATTATTCACAAATAGTGTCGTGTTTGCCCTCATAATGAAAAAAATATGTTGCTTTTTAAAAAATTTTTTTTAATGGACTGGCCAACTATTGCACAGTGAGTGACGCCATTTTAAACATTAAGAGACTACTTGGATTGCATAGTTCTTTATTATAGCTAGACTAATACTGTTGCATACTGTGTAGGAGGTTTAAAACCTGAAATTTACTATCGGAATGTAAATCTTTGTGCTGCTGTCTTAGATTAACTATTTTCTATTTCTGTGGCTAATCAAAGAAAAACATTAATTTTTTTCCCTTTACCCCAGCTAATGAACAAGCAATGCTTATATAAATCATGTGTTTCTAATTTTCAGGTTTTGTTTCCCTTGCAGTAGTTCTTTCTCCTACAGTCTTGCGTGGTGTGTGGATCATTGGGTCAACCATAAAAAGGTCAACTTGCACTAGGTCGACTCTGGATAAAGGTCGACGTAGACAATATGTTGACAAGAAATATATATATTTTTTAAATAATATTTTTTCAAACATCGAAGCATCGACCTGGAACATTGTGACCATTGCGACCATCGCGGCTTTCATTTTGATTTCATTCAAATACACAGGGGGTCTTGGGGGAGTTAATTTACACTCCCCTGCGGCTGCTATTGTCAGTCTGCAGTCGCTGGGTGGGGGGGTCCTGCTGAGCTGACCAATCGGCAATGATCGGCAGCATGGCAATCAGGTCCCTCTGACAGCAGCAGCGGAGGGAAGTTTCCCTTCCCTGCCGCTGCTAACAATGTTTATCTGACTGGTCGCATCCTGTGCGACCAGATCAGATAAAGCACTTGCAGGCATGGTCTCATCTGATGCGACCATGCCAGGCAAGTGGTTAACCATGCCGATCTAATGCCTGTCAACCAATAGTGGTCAACCTATTGACTGTTGACATTAGTGTGGTCGACCTAACAACCGCATACCCATGTGTGTGAGTTTTTTTTTTTTTACCAGAATGAGGATGGTTACTGGTTTGCCTGTGTGTGTGAAAGTAGTGGGTATAGGGGCCTATTTCTAAGTCCAATGAGGAGAATATATTATGTGGGCATTATACCCCATAATTGAGGCCCTGGGTGTAAGTCCTTCTAGAATTCTTAATTGTGGGCAGTATCCTATTAACTCCAATGCCATTTCGGCGTTAGAAACGTCCGGATATCACAATTAATGAACGATGGTCATTATCGCGGTATCCAATTAGAGGACATTGTCAATGCCCTAATTTGGACCCGGGATCGCACACAAATCCCCAATCCCATGTGTTATCTCCGTTCTGGCAGACTGCTTATTGGGGATTGTCCTTCCGATGCCTGAGGCACCCGAAGCATAATCCCTGATAAATTCTAGCATTGGTGCTGATAAGGGCCTAATTCAGAGTTGATCGCAGCAGCAAATTTGTTAGCAGTTGGGCAGAACCATGGGGGTCATTCCGACCCAATCGCACGCTGCACTTCTTCGCAGCCGTGCGATCGGGTCAGAACTGCGTATGCGCGGCGGCCGCATTGCGCACACGCGTCATTGCACAGCGACAAAAGCGATCGCAGCTGTGATCGCAAGAAGATTGACAGGTGGAAAGTGTTCTGAGGCGGATACTCACTGTTTTCTGGGAGTGGTGAGTCCAACACAGTCGTGTCCAGGCGTTTGCAAGGCGGGTGTCTGACGTCAACTCCGGGACCAGTCACACTGAAGACATTGCATCCGGTGAGTATGTCAGGACCTACTTATAAACTGCATAGCAGGGCTGCACAAGCGTTCGCAGCCTTGCTATGCAGAAAATCCCTCCCCCATAGGCGGTGACTAGTCGATCGCACGGGCTGCAAAAAACAGCTTTGTGGATCAACTCGGAATGAGGGCCCATGTGCACTGCAGGTGTGGCAGATGTAACATGCGCAGAGAGAGTTAGATTTGGGTGTGGTGTGTTCAAACTGAAATCTAAATTGCAGTGTAAAAATAAAGCAGCCAGTATTTACCCTGCATAGAAACAATATAAGCCACCCAGATCTAACTCTCTCTGCAAATGTTATATGCCCCCCCTGCAGTGCAGATGGTTTTGCCCAACTGCTAACAAACTTGCTGCTGTGATCAACTCTGAATTACCCCTTCAGTGAAAACTATCATCCATCCCGCTATGTCAGTGCCCAAGACTGATTCTCCTATTCTTAACTAATGGCTCCTGCAACTGATACCAGCAACTACAGTAGCAATGTTTAAGGGGTAGTAGACGTACAGATATATAAAAAGGCATAACTACAAAAATACATGCACTATGTATACAATAAACTAACAATGTGTTTAAGTATGAAGTTGCTTTTTCAAATATGCTTTTCACTTCGCAGAGATGTTTTTTTATTATTATTTGACAGAACATATTCTACTATATCAGGGCTCAACAAATACCAGGGGTCAGGTAGCCACGGCGACAGATTTTGCTGCCTGGCGACCAGATTATGCAGGGAGGGAGGAAGCAGAGCCCCAGCAGCCCCAGTGGAGATTTGTGGACGTGCCTGGATTGCGACGGCCGTTTCATGTACTTGAGTCCATGTGCTGAGTATTCATTCCGGCCTTCACTGACTGCTGTGCCAGTCCGTCCCGGCCTGTGATGACTCCTCCTGTCTGTTCCCCGACCTACGTAAAGCTCTCCGGTAAGAGTGTTTATGCGATCACACTCCATCAATAGATGTTCCGAAGGAGATTAAGTCCAACATTCTTTTCAATGATACGTACAAAGCTTGGCTGGCTACACATAAAATCCTCAAGAGTAACCCTTTTTCTACCCCATACATCCCTATTTGGGGAAATCCCAATTTCATACCCTCCTTGCATAACTTAACTTTTTATACCTGGCGATGCCTGGGAATCAATGCCATAAAAGACGTGTTTGACCCTGGTGGACAGATTCTTTCCTTTACCCAAATGCAGGACAAATTCTCTATACCCCAATGACAGTTCTTTATGTATCTCCAACTTCGACACTACATTAATGCTATAGTAGACCCGTTTGGCGCACAGTTGTCCTCCCCTATTATAAATACCACTCTTGCTTTTTGTCGTACTCACTCATTCAAAATTAGATATCTCTATGCTGATTTGATAGAAGCTAACGCCCCTTCATGGGATACGCTTTTCCTGGTGTGGAAAAAGGAAATTCCTGATATTCCAGATATCTCTGATATTTGAAAACATACGAAGCAATCTCTCAAATACTTAAAATCAGCTCGCCTTCAAGAGGTACATCTTCGAGTTTTCAATAGAATGTATGTGTCTCCCTCCCAAAGGAAACATTTTAATGTTCTGGAGCTGGGGCTATGGGTGTCATTCCGAGTTGATCGTAGCTGTGCTAAATGTAACATCCGAGTTGATCGTAGCTGTGCTGTCTCAGAGGCAATCAATAGGCAGCAACGACTTCCATGCGCCGGCGCACTGTGGCGCCGGCGCATGCGCAGTTCCGATCCGATCGCTGCGCTGCGACAAACTGCAGCGAGCGATCGGGTCGGAATGACCCCCTATGTCCCAAATGCTTGGTACTCGGAGCTAACTTTACACACAACTTTTGGACATGTGGTATAATAAAGAAATTTTGGTTTAAGCTTCTAGGACAGGGGTGTCAAACTCAAATTCATCGGGGGCCGCATCAGCAGTTTGGTCCCCATCAAAGGGCCGGTTGTATCTGTAGGTCTATCCAAAATTTACCGCTCCACCTGCCTTATATGTGCCCAGCCATCTGCCCCCTTTTAAAGTGCCCAGCCATGTGCCCCCTTTTATAGTGCCCAGCCATGTGCCCCCTTTTATAGTGCACAGGTCCCCATTTTACACATTGCGGCAGGCACAGGTCCCCATTTTACACATTGCGGCAGGCACAGGTCCCCATTTTACACATTGTGGCAGGCACAGGTCCCCATTTTACACATAGCGGCAGGTACAGGTCCCCATTTTACACATTGTGGCAGGCACAGGTCCCCATTTTACACATTGTGGCAGGCACAGGTCCCCATTTTACACATAGCGGCAGGTACAGGTCCCCATTTTACACATTGTGGCAGGCACAGGTCCCCATTTTACACATTGTGGCAGGCACAGGTCCCCATTTTACACATTGTGGCAGGCACAGGTCCCCATTTTACACATTGTGGCAGGCACAGGTCCCCATTTTACACATTGCGGCAGGCACAGGTCCCCATTTTACACATTGCGGCAGGCACAGGTCCCCATTTTACACATAGCGGCAGGTACAGGTCCCCATTTTACACATTGTGGCAGGCACAGGTCCCCATTTTACACATTGTGGCAGGCACAGGTCCCCATTTTACACATTGTGGCAGGCACAGGTCCCCATTTTACACATAGCGGCAGGTACAGGTCCCCATTTTACACATTGTGGCAGGCACAGGTCCCCATTTTACACATTGTGGCAGGCACAGGTCCCCATTTTACACATTGTGGCAGGCACAGGTCCCCATTTTACACATTGTGGCAGGCACAGGTCCCCATTTTACACATTGTGGCAGGCACAGGTCCCCATTTTACACATTGCGGCAGGCACAGGTCCCCATTTTACACATTGCGGCAGGCACAGGTCCCCATTTTACACATAGCGGCAGGTACAGGTCCCCATTTTACACATTGTGGCAGGCACAGGTCCCCATTTTACACATTGTGGCAGGCACAGGTCCCCATTTTACACATAGCGGCAGGTACAGGTCCCCATTTTACACATAGCGGCAGGTACAGGTCCCCATTTTACACATTGTGGCAGGTGGTGGAAGGAGGGAGAGAGAGAGAAAGAGAGGAAGGGAGAGGGGCTGACTTACATTTGAAGCGGTTCTCGCCGCTCTTCAGCCGCCTCTCCCTCCTCGTCTGCGCGGCTCCCTTCTTCCTTTCTCCGACGGGGTTTCGTTGACTGACGCGTTTGCGCCGTGACGTCACAACGCAATCGCGTCATTCCGCGAAACCCCGCCCCCCCCGAGCTGGGCACTCGGGAGAAGGGGGTTTCATGGCGGCGGCACCGCGGGCCATCAGACGAGGTCTGGCGGGCCGGATTTGGCCCGCGGGCCTTGTCTTTGACACCCCTGTTCTAGGATATCTTAACAGAGCGTTTAACCTTGATCTGCCCCTGTCAATAAGACCGATGTTGTTTGCTGATTTCTCTACATGGTTTCTAGATTTTGACATTATAACTTTAGTCCCGGTTCTGACAGTAATGGTTACCATCGCAAAACATGTGATCCTATCTCATTGGATCCATCCTACTGCTCCAACAATAAAAGAATGGGAAAGTGCAGTGTTGGAAGTTTTATTTCATGAACGCCGTATAGCCACCTTTAACATTGACAAGGATGTAGATTTTTTTTTAATAAGAAATGGGGGGCTTTCATACTTAGTTTACCTGCTCATTCCCAAGATCGAATTTGGAAAATATTTGACTCAACTACTTGGTATAGATTGAATTTTCATTCTGTTTGTTCGATTGACAGCCAACACAATGTAGGCATCTCTCCATGACACCATTTATTACGACCTTCTGAATCTACGTGGATTAGAAAAGGTGAGATGTCCTCTGCGCACTGGAAGCAGCTTTAGTGGGTGTGGGCACGAATGTGTCACCAGTCACATGAAAATACAAACTAAACAAATGTGTGCTCATACTCTGTGGCGCTTCACATATATGGTACCATGAATACAATGTCCAAGCCTGAATTGAATAAAAATTGATATGAAAACCCGTCCAATCCTATTCTTCTCCAATGGGTAGCTGGTTCTTATGTAAGAGCTAAATTGAGCATCTAGTGATCAGTTGACACAAAGGTGAACCCATAAAGTTTATCATCACCGCCTATAACGGAAAATATTGGATTCCCCAGTTACATTCATACTCATAAGACTATAGAGAACTAAAACTGAGACGTTCCATGTACATTTTTTGTTTTACATATCTCCCCTCACGGAGGCCCAAGAACCAGCTACCCATTGGAGAAGAATAGGATTGGACATAAGAGACGGGTTTTCATATCAATTTTTATTCAATTCAGGCTTGGACATTGTATTCGTGGTACCATATATGTGAAGCGCCTCTGAGAGTGTGAGCACACATTTGTTTAGTTTGACCTTCTGAATCTGTTCAGTCTGTGGTGTACCTAGTCTTTGCTGCTTTATTTTCTCTGTCCCCCCAGCTCCCTACCCCCACCCCCTCCTCTTCCTCTTTTTCCCACCTTTTTTACTTCTCCCACTTATCTTTTTCTAGTTGAACTCTTCTATCTCTTATTGAAAATAAACAACAACACAGTCATATTGTTGTACTTTTGGTTCTCTAGGAATTACGACGCATTTTTCAACTGTAGTATTGTCTTATCTATGATATCCTGAGAACTATATGTACCTTGTCTTTTGATTATCTGTATTGATATGACTGTTTAATAAAAAGATTTATAAAAAAAAAAAAGAGTGTTTATGTAATGTTGGGGATTGCATCTTCGGAAGGGGGAAGTGATGTGGACACATGGCAAGGGAGGATTTCTCTAACGTCCTAAGTGGATGCTGGGACTCCGTAAGGACCATGGGGAATAGCGGCTCCGCAGGAGACTGGGCACAAAAGTAAAAGCTTGAACTAGCTGGTGTGCACTGGCTCCTCCCCCTATGACCCTCCTCCAAGCCTCAGTTAGATTTTTGTGCCCGAACGAGAAGGGTGCATGCTAGGTGGCTCTCCTGAGCTGCTTAGAGTAAAAGTTTATTTTAGGTTTTTTATTTTCAGTGAGTCCTGCTGGCAACAGGCTCACTGCATCGTGGGACTAAGGGGAGAAGAAACGAACTCACCTGCGTGCAGAGTGGATTGGGTTTCTTAGGCTACTGGACATTAGCTCCAGAGGGACGATCACAGGTTCAGCCTGGATGGGTCCCGGAGCCGCGCCGCCGGCCCCCTTACAGAGCCAGAAGAACGAAGAGGTCCGGTGAAATCGGCGGCAGAAGACGTTCCTGTCTTCAACTAAGGTAGCGCACAGCACTGCAGCTGTGCGCCATTGCTCTCAGCACACTTCCCACTCCGGTCACTGAGGGTGCAGGGCGCTGGGGGGGAGCGCCCTGAGACGCAATAAAAACAGAAATACCTTAGGATGGCAAAAGAAATACATCACATATAGCTCCTGGGCTATATGGATGTATTTAACCCCTGCCAGTTTTCCAGAAAAAAGCGGGAGATAAGGCCGTCGTGAAGGGGCGGAGCCTATCTCCTCAGCACACAAGCGCCATTTTCCCTCACAGTTCCGCTGGAAGGACGGCTCCCTGACTCTCCCCTGCAGTCCCTACAGAATCAGGGTAAAAACGAGAGAGGGGGGGCACTATCGGCAGCTAAATTATAAACAGCAGCTATAAAAGGGAGTAACACTTATATAAGGTTATCCCTATTGATATATATAGCGCTCTGGTGTGTGCTGGCAAACTCTCCCTCTGTCTCCCCAAAGGGCTAGTGGGGTCCTGTCCTCTATCAGAGCATTCCCTGTGTGTGTGCTGGGTGTCGGTACGATTGTGTCGACATGTATGAGGAGGAAAATGATGTGGAAGCAGAGCAATTGCCTGTATTAGTGATGTCACCCCCTAGGGAGTCGACACCTGACTGGATGGTTGTATTTAAAGAACTACGTGACAATGTCAGCACTTTACAAAAAACTGTTGACGACATGAGACAGCCGACAAATCAATTAGTGCCTGTCCAGGCGTCTCAGACACCGTCAGGGGCGATAAAACGCCCGTTACCTCAGTGGGTCGACACAGACCCAGACACGGATACTGAGTCCAGTGTCGACGGTGAGGAGACAAACGTAATGTCCAGTAGGGCCACACGTTACATGATCACGGCAATGAAGGAGGCATTGAACATTTCTGACACTACAAGTACCACAAAGAAGGGTATTATGTGGGGAGTGAAAAAACTACCAGTAGCTTTTCCTGAGTCAGATGAATTAAATGAGGTGTGTGATAAAGCGTGGGTTTCCCCCGATAAAAAAGTGCTAATTTCTAATATATTATTGGCACTATACCCTTTCCCGCCAGAGGTTAGGGCGCGTTGGGAAACACCCCCTAGAGTAGATAAAGCGCTCACACGTTTATCTAAACAAGTAGCGTTACCGTCTCCTGATACGGCCGCCCTCAAAGAACCAGCGGATAGAAGGCTGGAAAATATCCTGAAGGGTATATACACACATACTGGTGTTATACTGCGACCAGCAATCGCATCAGCCTGGATGTGCAGTGCTGGAGTTGCGTGGTCGGATTCCCTGACTGAAAATATTGATACCCTGGATAGGGACAGTATATTACTAACTATAGAGCATTTGAAGGATGCATTACTATATATGCGTGATGCACAGAGGGATATTTGCACCCTGGCATCAAGAGTGAGTGCTATGTCCATTTCTGCCAGAAGAGCGTTATGGACGCGACAGTGGTCAGGGGATGCGGATTCCAAACGACATATGGAAGTATTGCCGTTTAAAGGGGAGGAGTTATTTGGGGCCGGTCTATCGGATCTGGTGGCCACGGCAACGGCCGGAAAGTCCACCTTTTTACCCCAGGTCACCTCTCAGCAGAAAAAGACACCGTCTTTTCAAACTCAGTCCTTTCGTCCCCATAAGTACAGGCGGGCAAAAGGCCACTCATTTCTGCCCCGGGGCAGAGGAAGAGGAAAAAGACTGCACCAGGCAGCCTCTTCACAGGAGCAGAAGCCCTCCTCTGCTTCTGCCAAGTCTTCAGCATGACGCTGGGGCTTTACAAGCGGACTCGGACACGGTGGGGGCCCGTCTCAAAAATTTCAACGCGCAGTGGGCTCACTCGCAAGTGGACCCCTGGATTCTGCAGGTAGTATCACAGGGTTACAAACTGGAATTCGAGACGTCTCCCCCTCGCCGGTTCCTGAAGTCTGCTCTACCAAAGTCTCCCTCCGACAGGGAGGCAGTTTTGGAAGCCATTCACAAGCTGTATTCCCAGCAGGTGATAATCAAGGTACCTCTCCTACAACAGGGAAAGGGGTATTATTCCACGCTGTTTGTGGTACCGAAGCCGGACGGCTCGGTGAGACCAATTTTAAATCTAAAATCCTTGAACACTTACATAAAGAGGTTCAAATTCAAGATGGAGTCACTCAGAGCAGTGATAGCAAACCTGGAAGAAGGGGACTATATGGTGTCTCTGGACATCAAAGATGCTTATCTCCACGTCCCAATCTACCCTTCTCACCAAGGGTACCTCAGGTTTGTAGTACAAAACTGTCATTATCAGTTTCAGACGCTGCCGTTTGGATTGTCCACGGCACCTCGGGTCTTTACCAAGGTAATGGCCGAAATTATGATTCTTCTTCGAAGAAAAGGCGTTTTAATTATCCCTTACTTGGACGATCTCCTGATAAGGGCAAGGTCCAGGGAACAGTTAGAAGTCGGAGTAGCACTATCTCAGTTAGTGTTACGTCAGCACGGGTGGATTCTAAATATTCCAAAATCGCAGCTGATTCCAACGACACGTCTCCTGTTCCTAGGAATGATTCTGGACACAGTCCAGAAAAAGGTGTTTCTCCCAGAGGAGAAGGCCAGGGAGTTATCCGAGCTAGTCAGGAATCTCCTAAAACCAGGCCAGGTGTCAGTGCATCAGTGCACGAGGGTCCTGGGAAAAATGGTGGCTTCTTACGAAGCGATTCCATTCGGAAGATTCCATGCAAGAACGTTTCAGTGGGATCTTCTGGACAAATGGTCCGGATCGCATCTTCAGATGCATCAGCGGATAACCCTGTCGCCAAGGACAAGGGTGTCTCTTCTGTGGTGGCTGCAGAGTGCTCATCTACTAGAGGGCCGCAGATTCGGCATTCAGGATTGGATCCTGGTGACCACAGATGCCAGCCTGAGAGGCTGGGGAGCAGTCACACAGGGACAAAATTTCCAGGGCTTGTGGTCAAGCATGGAAACATCTCTTCATATAAACATTCTGGAACTAAGGGCCATTTACAATGCCCTAACTCAAGCAAAACCCCTGCTTCAGGGTCAGGCGGTATTGATCCAATCGGACAACATCACGTCAGTCGCCCACGTAAACAGACAGGGCGGCACGAGAAGCAGGAGGGCGATGGCAGAAGCTGCAAGGATTCTTCGCTGGGCGGAGAATCATGTGATAGCACTGTCAGCAGTGTTCATTCCGGGAGTGGACAACTGGGAAGCGGACTTCCTCAGCAGACACGACCTTCACCCGGGGGAGTGGGGACTTCATCCAGAAGTCTTCCAAGAGATGGTAAACCGTTGGGAAAAACCAAAGGTGGACATGATGGCGTCCCGTCTCAACAAAAAACTAGACAGATATTGCGCCAGGTCAAGGGACCCTCAGGCAATAGCGGTGGACGCTCTGGTAACACCATGGGTGTACCAGTCAGTGTATGTGTTCCCTCCTCTGCCTCTCATACCAAAAGTACTGAGAATCATAAAAAGGAGAGGAGTAAGAACTATACTCGTGGTTCCGGATTGGCCAAGAAGGACTTGGTACCCGGAACTTCAAGAGATGCTCACGGAGGACCCGTGGCCTCTACCTCTAAGAAAGGACCTGCTCCAGCAGGGACCTTGTCTGTTCCAAGACTTACCGCGGCTGCGTTTGACGGCATGGCGGTTGAATGCCGGATCCTGAAGGAAAAAGGCATTCCAGAAGAAGTCATCCCTACCCTGATAAAGGCCAGGAAGGATGTAACCGCGAAACATTATCACCGCATTTGGCGAAAATATGTTGCGTGGTGTGAGGCCAAAGAGGCCCCTACAGAGGAATTTCAACTGGGTCGCTTCCTACATTTCCTGCAAACAGGACTGTCTATGGGCTTAAAATTAGGGTCCATTAAGGTTCAAATTTCGGCCCTGTCGATTTTCTTCCAAAAAGAACTGGCTTCTGTGCCTGAAGTCCAGACGTTTGTCAAAGGGGTACTGCATATACAGCCTCCTTTTGTGCCCCCGGTGGCACCTTGGGATCTCAATGTGGTTTTGGGGTTCCTAAAATCACATTGGTTTGAACCACTCACCACTGTGGAATTAAAATATCTCACATGGAAGGTGGTAATGCTGTTAGCCCTGGCTTCAGCCAGGCGTGTCTCAGAATTGGCGGCTTTATCTTATAAAAGCCCTTACCTGATTTTTCACACGGATAGGGCAGAATTGAGGACTCGTCCTCAATTTCTCCCAAAGGTGGTTTCAGCGTTTCACGTGAACCAGCCTATTGTGGTGCCTGCGGCTACTAGGGACTTGGAGGACTCCAAGTTACTGGACGTAGTCAGGGCCCTGAAAATATATATTTCCAGGACGGCTGGAGTCAGGAAATCTGACTCGCTGTTTATCCTGTATGCACCCAACAAGCTGGGTGCTCCTGCTTCTAAGCAGACGATTGCTCGTTGGATTTGTAGTACAATTCAGCTTGCACATTCTGTGGCAGGCCTGCCACAGCCAAAATCTGTAAAAGCCCATTCCACAAGGAAGGTGGGCTCATCTTGGGCGGCTGCCCGAGGGGTCTCGGCTTTACAACTTTGCCGAGCAGCTACTTGGTCAGGGGCAAACACGTTTGCTAAATTCCACAAATTTGATACCCTGGCTGAGGAGGACCTGGAGTTCTCTCATTCGGTGCTGCAGAGTCATCCGCACTCTCCCGCCCGTTTGGGAGCTTTGGTATAATCCCCATGGTCCTTACGGAGTCCCAGCATCCACTTAGGACGTTAGAGAAAATAAGAATTTACTTACCGATAATTCTATTTCTCATAGTCCGTAGTGGATGCTGGGCGCCCATCCCAAGTGCGGATTGTCTGCAATACTTGTATATAGTTATTGTTACAAAATTCGGGTTATTATTGTTGTGAGCCATCTTTTCAGAGGCTCCTTCGTTTATCATACTGTTAACTGGGTTCAGATCACAGGTTATACGGTGTGATTGGTGTGGCTGGTATGAGTCTTACCCGGGATTCAATATCCTTCCTTATTATGTACGCTCGTCCGGGCACAGTATCCTAACTGAGGCTTGGAGGAGGGTCATAGGGGGAGGAGCCAGTGCACACCAGCTAGTTCAAGCTTTTACTTTTGTGCCCAGTCTCCTGCGGAGCCGCTATTCCCCATGGTCCTTACGGAGTCCCAGCATCCACTACGGACTATGAGAAATAGAATTATCGGTAAGTAAATTCTTATTTTTTTGCCCCTTGGGGTAGCTGCGCAGGAGTAGTTTGCCTGGGTGTACCCCCTTAGTTGTGTGTGGGTTGGTTGTCTGTGTGTGTGTGTGGGGGGGGGGGGGGGGGGGGGGGATAGCTGCAAATCAATGTGTTCCATTTGTCTGTGTGGCCGTGGTGGTTGGTTACTGTAATTCAGGCCATTGTTGCCTTGTGCTGTACTTCTGTCTCTCTCTAACAATATGGGTGTACTGTGTAAACATAGGTAGGTCAGTTAACACTAAGAGGAGACAGAGCTTGCAGAATTTGTAATCCTGCTGTGCTGACCTCTTCCTAAGTGATGAACTTTGCATTGAGATGAGTTGTAATTTGAAGCTACAGTTCTATGTGAAAGGATGCCCTGCCATGTCCAATTATCATCTTCCTCAACCTCTCGTTAGCAACATAAATTGGATTCATTTGAATGTTGGATTTCGACCTCCTAATAGTTGAATATAACATGACAAGTGTTGTGCATTGTAGCAGAAAGCATAGGTCTGGTGCCTCTTGTAATCACTTTAGCGCTGAGAGATTACTGAGAGAAGATAGAAAGCTGCATGTGCTTGATCACATGGACAGTGTCAATTCCACATGAAATCCTGAGAAAAGTCTCATGAAGTCATGTAGTACATACAATGTGCATGGAGCATGTCAGTGGTTTGATGTCATTTAATTGTGAAATCATATTTTAATTGAGCTAATGTACCTATTTACTTTGCTGTCTGTCCTTTTTTCTATTAATGTTTTATTGTCTTTTTGATGACAATTAACTGATTAAATGGTATTAACATAGCAACAAAGAAGAGCAATATAATAATGTGCGGCACAAATTGTCCAGAAAAAGATTATATACCAGCAAAATTCCACAATCATATCATATCGTTGAAAGCTGTATGTAAGCATTGTAACTAAAGAAACGAAAATACATGAAAATGGAAAAAATACACACATGCTTCTATATAATAACGTAAGGACAGTACGACAGGAAAAAGACCTAATTAATTTGTTTTTATTACTCCAGAAGGAAAGATCCCAAGAAATGGTGAGAATACCAATATTTATTTGTATTAAAAACAAAAGATGGACTCATTGGAGGAATTCAGTTGTTACATAGAAAGCATAGAATTTGAGGGCAAATAAGAACCACTTGGCCTATTTAGTCTGCCCATGTATTATTGTTGGGCACCCATCACTTGCCATTGATTTTTGCTCCGTATCCTGCGAGGTGGCGAGCATCAGATTGTTTCGGCAGTGTGCACAATACTTTGCACGTGTTTAGCCATTTTGCTCATCTAAACCTAGTACATTTGGGCGTGATAAGCAATGGGCGCCCACCACACTGCAGAACAGTTGAATATAATGGTCAGGCCACCATTACTTAGTGTGCTTAAAAACAGTTGAATTCCCCCTATTGACACAGATACAACAAAATGAAAAATAACATTTTGTACTTCTTCAGATTATTGTAAAAAGGGTGTGTTATTATGGACCCTATTCAGGTTGGATCACAAAATTTGAGAATGGCAATCCGGCCAATTATTGAACGATTGCGCATACACAGCATTCTCATTGCGCGTGTGCACCCGTGATTTGCTATTACTTCTGTGAACGCATTGTGCTTCAACGCAATCGCATTTTGATTGACAGGAAGCCAGCGTTTAGTGAAGGAAACATGGCTTTTTGTGGGTGTGTTTGTAAAAACGCAGGAGGGGTAAGGCGTTTTTCGGGTGGGTCTCGGACGTCAGCAATGACCACTTCCAGCCTCTTGCGTATTCTGAATTGTGGACGACCTTGCCTGGTATTTGCGTATGGTTATGCGATCACATCGCGCATTGCGATGCGTTCACAATTTCTACAATGGGCTTTTTTTCTCTTTTTCTGGGCGGCAACTATTTGATCGCAGCAACTGCTTTTTAGCAAGATTAATTATCCAATCTAAGTAAGGTCCTATGTCTTTAAACTGGCTTTGGTCAAACTGGCCTGAAATTGCTTTACATGTCAATCCCAAATGATTGGCTTTTGAAATTTGCCCACTTTCATTGTTGGTGTGTGTGTGTGTGTGTGTGTGTGTGTGTGTGTGTGTGTGTGTGTGTGTGTGTGTGTGTGTGTGTGTGTGTGTTCGTAATGACCATAAATAAGATTGTTTGCCAATGTTTCTAAAGGGGGGTTGTGCCTGGATGACCTCGTCCCACCAGGTGATCACATATTTGTGTTGTATGTAGTAAAGGTTGCTAATCTTTGTGGAATCCTAGGGATTCCCTCTGATCATCTGTTACTGACTCCTTCCACTACATCTTCAACAAGTAACTCTCTGCCATCACCAGGCTCCTTTACTGGCACCTGGAACCCCTTACTTCTGGCTGTGTGAAGGCACACATCTGCAGCACCTCCTGGTCGGTGGGTCGGTGTCTGCTAATCCCCAATGGTCATTCACTATGGATCTGTCTGCGCTTGGTAGCTGGCAGAGGACTTGAGCTAGATGACACTGGGCTCACCGTAGAACAGTTGGAGAACAGAATATCGCTTTGCGCTATTCTGGTGATCACAGGATGCTCTCAGATTCTGAGATTGTATTGTACTCTGGACTGTGGCTGCAGGGCAGGACTTCATTATAACCAATATACACTGGAAAAGAGTAAAACTAGGTTACATTTTTGCTACGTGGTAGTGGCAGCTATATTACAATTAACCTAGAACACAAGAGAGCTATGAATACACACTATAACACACTAGAACATGTGTCTGTAAGAACTTGGGACAGTCAATGGCAGCAGCACTGAGCACAAATGGCAGGTAGTTTAGGAGACTAAACTGCTATGTATAGCAGACTGTAGAGGAAGGCACAGGGATTGCTGCAGATTAGCAGACAGCACACTTGTGTAAAATGGCTATACATGTGTGAGCAGAACGTAAATGCAGAATTGGTGGTGCTGAGCACAGCGCTGAATCAGGTAGAATAGGAGCACCCTAGATAATACCGGAAAGAGGCTGTAACAATTGCTGGTGCTTCAGATCAGGGAACTGCTTCTGACACAGGAGACCTAGAAGACTAATACTGAAAATGGACAAGTCGCAGAAAGCAGTTTAAATAAGGAGCTATAGTACAGGATTGGATGTGGAATTCATGTGCAGCGTAGAGATGCTGTGAATAGCTGAATCTGTCTCAGCTGTCCTTAGGCATGATGGCAGAGCCTTTGCTATGGTGGACCACAGCTGCAAGGGAACCCTGAAATGACTGGCTAACAGACGCGCACCTGCCAGTAAATCAGCAGCGCCAGGTGTGGTAGGAGGGTCTAAGTACCAGATTTGTGACAGATGCAAATAGATCTTTATTTAGCTCCAGATATGTGTCCTGAAAAGGAAAGATGTTTTTCAGAAGCTCATTCCTCTACTACATGGTCAGAGGATATGTCTTCAGAGCTCACAGACCCACTTCTTATACAAAAGTCCACAGCACAACAGTGATCTAGCCCCAAGCATTTTTAGATTAGTTATATTTCTCTTGTCAATTAAGACCTCATAATTGTTTGTCAAGCATAATCAAATTATCTATGTGGTTTAAAACATTGATTGAATTACCATATTTGATTATTATCAAATATACCTGGAATCTAAACAGCATCAAATTACCTGCTATCTCCTACTGTCTAGTGTCTACATGTTACACAGAGATGCTGAAGAGGGGTGGTCTTCAGGTTGCCGAATGTCGGGATCCCGGCGCACAGTATACCGGCGCCGGAATCCCGACACCCGGCATACCGACAGATATTCTCCCTTGTGGGGGTCCAAGACCCCCCTGGAGGGAGAATGCCCGCAGCGTGGCAAGCGCAGCGAGCCCGCAAGGGGCTCATTTGCGCTCGCCACGCTGTCGGTATGCCGGCGGTCGGTTTCCCAGCGCCGGTATGCTGGTCGCCGGGAGCCCGGCCGCCGGCATACCATACTATACCCGCTGAAGAGGTCCCCTGGTATGCATTTCAAAGAAAGTGCCCTTACATAAAGGCCAGTATTCACCAGGGACGTACGGTGAGCTAACCCCAGAGCCAGATTTACATGCAATATATGAGCCAAAGGGTACATCTGGGCATTATGCACAAATGCAGCATTATAAACTCCTGGAAGTCTGGTGAGTTTTTATTAAAGACGTGTGGAAAGGATACACAGGTGAGGCACTGCCACACCTGCCATAGACTTTTTACTCCAGAGTTTGGGCTATAAAAATTATTAGATTAATGCAAAGAAGATATTTCAAACAAATGATCAGTATTTTTCATATATTTTATTCAGTAAAAACCCTGGTTTAAACGTAAGTATGACCGCAAAGGCTCTTCCTCACCCCACCGCACGTCACTGGTACTCACGGCCTGATTTGGGAGAGATGTGTGCTGAGCGAACCGCTCAGCACACATCTCTCCTCCCGCTCAGCACAGCGCGATGTGTGCTGAGCGTGTGGGAGTAGACAGGGGGGGGGGACTGCTCATTTCACCCAGCGGGTGAAATGAGCGACCTGCTAGCACCAGCAATAGCCGCATAGCTATAGCTGTGGGGGGTACACACGGAGCGATCATGCTTAAAATCTAAGCAATCTAGTCAGATTGCTTAGATTTTAAGCAGCGATCGCTCCGTGAGTACCCCCCTTAACACTGTAACGTGGCTAATCCCTGGATACAGTCAGTAACACACAAATTTCTAGGTAAGACTGTCCTAAAGCAAAGTGAATCTCATCTCCAAATGGCATTCACTGCAATAAAAATAAATATCTACAAGTGCGCAGTATCATAACTACATGTACGTTTTTATAAATGTGCTAGAGTGTTGCAGTCACCAGATCCCCACCACACACACACACACACACACACACACACACACACACACACACACACACACACACACACACACACACACATTCTGTCCCACCACCTGCTCTGTCCCGCCTCCTTCCCGCTGTATTTACTCACCCCTTCCTGGTGGAGAGTGGTCCTCTGAGTGAGGCCTGTCCCATTCCTCGCTGTAGTGGGAGCTGTTGGAAGGGTGGCGTGTGCCCCTGGTAACACTACATGTGCATGTTTGAGACGAGACAGATCATAGCAGATTATTATGTAGATTAAAAAAATAAACAGAACCTGCAGACTGATAAACTCATACTGCACACTTTTCATTTTACAAATCAACATTATTGCCACTTAAAATCATGTTTTCCATGTTCCTACAGCTAGAACAGGCACTGGAAATATTTTGTAATTTGACTACAAGATTGACCTTACACAACTGTGGAGATAAACTGGCAGTGATCCTATCAGTACCTTTGTGCAACAGGATGGCTGGAATAAGTACTTAGTAACTCTTTTTCCTGCTCTTTATATTACATAACTTAGGTACTGTTGAAAATAATTGACATTTTTCAGTTTAATGAACGTGCAGGAACAATTTATATATTGGAAAATAACACAAGTTGCAGCTAAATTTATCTTCTTGTATGAAAAGTTTGTAATGGTTAAAAATTTATATTGATTTTTGTTGTTGTGTATTATATTGCGTCAGTCTATTGTTTTAGCTACCAGAGGATGACTTCTCTCTATCATGATTTTGCCAAGTCATTTTTTTAATTTGTTCTATTGTACATGTTCTTATGAAACACTATCAAAATGAATGATATCCTGCAAGTTGTCACTTTTTTACTGATTGACAGACTGATCCCAGGAGTACAATTAGTGCCTAAAATTCAATAAACATTTTTAGTAACAGATTGTATATTTGTTTTATCATATCTTGCACAGTTGTCTACAATTTGTGGTGTTGCTGACACAGTCACAACATATTTTTCTATACAATTTATACTTTACAGGATACATAAAGACAGTAATACTAATGTGGACTGTAAGAAAATGATCAATTGATCTGCAGATATATCTATGGACGGATCGGGCAGTGTGCTGTGCATACACACTGCCCGATCTGTCAGAGACTGACATCAGCCCAGTTCAGCTGTCAATCACCGCCGGCCGCCGCAGCATGTGTATGGGCGGCCGGCTGGTCGCCCGTACACACACAGCGATGCGCCAATATATCGGTAGATATATTGGTGGCCGGCTGTGCTGCGGGGCCAACGCGATATGTCTGTGAACAACGGAGTTCACAGACATATCGCGCGTACACACTGTCCGACGGACCAGCAATATATCTGCCGTTCAATAGAACGGCCGATATATCGGCCACTGTGTACCCACCTTAACTGCCAAGATACAAGCTGGATTTGAAAAATTACAGCTAAATGGCTAGTATGTTATCACATTCCACTTTATCACCTCTCCAGGCTTCATACCCCCATTTTGTGGCCATTCTTTAATTATGAAAAGATATTGAGATTTAAAATTCAGATCTGTAGCTAAAGACAGCTCTTTCTTAGAAATGCTAATTATTGCTAGAAATTTTAATTTAGGATAGACAAGTCCAGGAGTTTAGATCAGGTGTGTGTGCATGTTTTTACATTATGGCCCTCATTCCGAGTTGTTCGCTCGGTAAAAATCTTCGCATCGCAGCGATTTTTCGCTTAATGCGCATGCGCAATGTTCGCACTGCGACTGCGCCAAGTAAATTTGCTATGCACTTAGTAATTTTACTCACGGCTTTTTCATCGTTCTGGCGATCGTAATGTGATTGACAGGAAATGGGTGTTACTGGGCGGAAACAGGCCGTTTTATGGGCGTGTGGGAAAAAACGCTACCGTTTCCGGAAAAAACGCAGGAGTGGCCGGAGAAACGGAGGAGTGTCTGGGCGAACGCTGGGTGTGTTTGTGACGTCAAACCAGGAACGACAAGCAGTGAAATGATCGCAGATGCCGAGTAAGTCTGGAGCTACTCAGAAACTGCTACAAGGTGTGTAATCGCAATATTGCGAATACATCGTTCGCAATTTTAAGATGCTAAGATTCACTCCCAGTAGGCGGCGGCTTAGCATGAGCAAATCTGCTAAAATCCGCTTGCGAGCGAACAACTCGGAATGACCTCCTATGTTTGTAAAGAAACCGCTGTGGTATATATGTTATGGAACACTGGCTGAGAGTAGTGAGAATAAGTGGAGAAGTTGCCCATAGCAGCCAATCATCTCTGAGGTAGTATTTATCAAGTACATTCTATAAAATAATAGGTAGAAGCTGATTTCTATGGGCAACCTCTCCACTAGTCCTCTTCTCTCCTCTTTTCACTGCTTGATAAATCTCCCCCTCACTATTTGTAGTTTTGGAATGCAGTATGTGTTGAACTCTAAACCAACACAAACATGCATTTGTATCAGTGGCAAGCAGACACAACAATATAGTATTTATTTATTTTATTACCAGTTATTTATACAGCGCGCACATATTCCGCAGCGCTTTACAGAGAATATATTTATATATTTATTTATATTTTTGCCATTCACATCAGTCCCTACCCAGTGGAGCTTACAATCTATACAATATATATATAGCTGTGTAAAGCTCAACATGCCCAAAACCTGTTACCTGTCATACATAACCTACTTATTCTACTCACGCTGGTACACCCTCACACTGTCTGCTATGAGCCTCGCTTATTCCTCCAGTCTCCACTCTCTTTTTTTCCTGCTAATTTGTATGCTCTCACATATAGGACCCCACGTACCCTTTGCTTTCTGTCTACATTAAACACGTACAGATTCTCAAAATGAAGTCCAACTGAACTTGGAGTGAGGCAAAGCTACAGCTGCTTGCATCTGCATCAGAGCCCTTTTTGCACAGATTCAAACTGAGCCGCACACAGGTGTGCAGATATCGCACACAAAATTGATCGGTGTATGCAAGCAATGTAGTTTTGTAGCTTTTATGTGTTTTAACCACAAACCAACAATATTTATATTGTCGAGGGGGGAGGGGGTGTCTGTGTGGAGGGGGGGGGGGGGGAGCAAGTTCACCTGATCACTGTGGCCAACAGTGATCGGGATTCAATGAGGGCGGAGCCAAGGGTGCAGAGAGACTGGAAGGTCCCTCTGATATAGGCGGCTGCTGGAAGATTCCCTTCCAGCAGCCACCCAGTGGGTGTCTTGATTGGTTGCATCAGATGCAACCATGTCAGGTAAAGTCCAGTTTGGTGTGGTTCCATCTGATGCGACCATGCCAGAGAACTGGTTAATTATGCACATAAGATGCATATATTGAGCAAAAAAGATCCTTGGTGTTGGCGTATTGCACGGGGCCTGGCATGCTGAGAGGGGCTATTTTACGCGACTTAAGTCACAGTACATCTGTCTCTCGGCAGCAAACTAATGCTGCTAGCAACAGGGGTTTAGTGATGCACATACACGTTATTATTGTCCAATTTCTCTAACGTCTTAGTGAATACTGGGGTTCTGTACTTTCGTACCATGGGGTATAGATCGGATCCACTGGAGCCTGGCACTTTAAAAACCTTTAGTGTGTGTATGTGTGTGCTGGCTCCTCTCCTCTATGCCCCTCCTACCAGACTCGGTTTTAGAATATGTGCCCAAGGAACCGGGTGCATTTCTCTGGAGCTCCAGAGCGTTTCCTTTATTTTTATTTTAGTTTTTTATTTTCATGTAGCCCTGGTTGGCAACCAGGCTACCTGCTTCGTGGGACTTAAGAGGGGGGACCGAACCAACCTTTTTAGGGTTAATGGTTCGTAATCCCAGCTGACAGGACACTGAGCTCCTGAGGTACTGATCACACATCGTCAGTATGTGTGCCCACACCAGCAGCTAGCCGCCACTCTCTAACACAGGCATTCCGAACCGCGGTCCTCAAGGCACACCAACAGTGCAGGTTTTAGTGATATCCAGGATTCACCACAGATGGTTAAATCAAAATAACTGAGGTACTAATTAAGTCACCTGTGTTCAAGCCTGGATATCACTAAAACCAGGACTGTTAGTGTGCCTTGAGGTCCGCGGTTGAGAAACACTGCTCTAACAAGATACCGAAGTTTCAAGGTGCGGTGAGTGTTACACAGGGGTCCCGGTTAGCGAGTCCCCGGTGCAGTTTGGCGGCAAGCCACGTGGCGGTCACGCTCCCAGAGCTGCGGTGCCGACCGCGGACAAACTGGCTCAGGGCTGATGCCCCATAGTGCTCACTGTCACTGAAGGCTTTGTGTGCACTGTATACAGTTTCTGATGAGTAAATAACTTGGCCAGTATAATCTATTACTCAGGGACCGCACGCCATTACAGGGGGCAGGGCTTCCCGGAACAGGACCCGAGGCGGGAAGGTGCCATTTCCTGCTGCTGCGGACATTCAGGCTGCATGTACGCTGCTCCTCCGGTGACCCACGCTGCTACTAGACTCTGTACTGGTACCAGGGTGCCATAGAAGGGGGGAGCACGCCAGCGGCAGCGCCGCTGCACTATTGTCAGGTCATACACTTAGGTTGCACATTTTACAGGTGTGCTGTGTGCTGGTGTCCGCTCCTTAGTGTCACTCCAGCGGCTCTCTAGGGTCTGTATGGAGGTGTTGGTCAGTGGGCTGCGCTGTATTACAATTGGGTAAGATGTCTGTTGACATGGTTATGTGTGGTGCTTATAACTCAAACCAATCTTAAGCGGGGTCACTCATGTGTGAACAATGTCCTTATCTCCACAGGGACACAGTTCCCAGGCACCTGACTGGCTGGATAGTTTTAAAAGCTTGATTCAGAATGTAAATTCAGAATTAGCTGCAGCTGAAAAAAGACAGGTGTTAAAACACTCTGATTGTGTGGCTAAAGCAGCAGATACTAGAAAGACTTCTCAGCCCCCTCTAGTGGTTTTACATAAACGCTCACTGCCTCAGGCGCTCCAGTCTGATTCTGATTTTGATCAGCCTGATGTGGATGATGATATGGATGAGGACAGCTCTCTGTCCGCTGCGGTGGAAGCTTTCATTTTTGCTGTAAGAGAGGTTCTTCACATACCGGATCAGGAGGCAGAACCAGATGAGGAGTTGTACTTTAAGGTTACCCTCCTTGCAGTCCTTAAGTGTGGCAAGGTTCAGAGGCAGGGGCCGAGGGGTCTCCACCACTTCCAGAGGATCTCGTGGTAAGTCCCGTAAGCCTGCCACTGCTGTCTCCCTGGACCAGACCACCGGATCCACTACCGCTAAGCCTTCCCCGTAACGGTTGGCCCCAGCAGCAAGGCAACTTTCAGGTAGGTGCTCGCCTTCAACACTTCGCCCATGTGTGGGCGGAGTCCTGCCGAGACCCTTGGGTGAGGGACCTCATTTCCCAAGGATACCGGCTGGAATTTCAAACACTCCCTCCTCACAGATTTTTCAAGTCGGGCTTACCAGCTTTACCTGCAGCAAGAGTTTTGCGAACAGGGGTGATGGTTCCAGTACCTCCTCTGTTATGCAACAGGGGTTTTTACTCCAGTCTTTTTGTCGTTCCCAAACCAGACGGTTCGGTACGCCCCATCTTGAACCTGAAGTCTCGAAACCTGTATCTGCGGGTATTCAAGTTCAAGATGGAATCCCTGCGGTCGGTGGTGTCTGCTCTGGAGGAGGGCGAGTTCCTGGTGTCTCTGGATGTCAAGGATGCTTACCTAAACATTCCCATGTGGCTCCCCCATCAGGCTTACCTCAGGTTCGCCATATTGGACGACCATTTCTAATTTCACGCCTTAACCTTCGGCTTATCCACTGCTCCAAGGGTCTTCACCAAAGTCATGGCGGAGA
This sequence comes from Pseudophryne corroboree, assembly GCF_028390025.1. Lineage (NCBI taxonomy): Eukaryota > Metazoa > Chordata > Amphibia > Anura > Myobatrachidae > Pseudophryne > Pseudophryne corroboree. Next base: position 546,339,315 of record NC_086448.1, on the reverse strand, counting down.
TGATGCTGCAACTGCGCAGGATGGTGTCAACATAGTCCCCTACTTGGACGATCTCCTAATAAAGGCTGTGTTCAGGGAGCATCTGCTACACAGCATTGATCTGACTACTCGCCTACTTACGGAACATGGGTGGATCCTAAATTTTCAGAAATCTCACGTGGAACCGACCCGTCTTCAATTCCTGGGAATTATACAGGATACAGTGTCTCAAAAGGTGTTTCTCCCGATGGACAAGGCCTTGTCTATCCAGGCTATGGTTTGCTCGGTTCTCAGTTCTCGCAAGGTATCCATATATCTTTGCATCAGGTTACTGGGCAAGATGGTGACTACTTACGAAGCAATCCAATACGGCAGATTCATGCCCGCCCATTTCAGCTGGATCTGCTGGACAAATGGTCGTGGTCTCACCTTCACATGCATCAGGAAGTAACCTTATCTCTGAGAGCCTGGCTTTCTCTGTTATGGTGTCTACAATTTCCTCACCGGGTGGAAGGCAGGAGTTTCAATATCCACTCGTGGATTCTACTGACAACGGATGCCAGCCTCCGGGGTAGGGGGGCTGTGACTCAAGGGGCCCAGTTCCAGGGGATATGGTCAAGACAGGAATCTGCTCTACCAATAAACATCCTGGAACTCAGGGCAATCTACAATGCTCTTCTGCAGGCTTCTCATCTCCTGAGGGATCGGGCGATCCAGGTTCAATCGGACAACGCCACGGCGGTGGTGTACATAAACCAACTAGGGGGAACAAGAAGCAGAGCAGTGATGCGAGAAGTGTCAAAAATTCTCCTCTGGGCAGAGGCCAATGCAAGGGCCATCTCAGCCATATTCTTTCCAGGAGTGGACAACTGGGAAGCGGACTTCCACAGCAGGCACAACCTCCATCCGGGAGAACGGGGCCTACATCCCCACTTGTTTCAACAGTTAATTCACCAATGGGGCTGTCCGCAGATAGATCTGATGGCTTCTCGTCTCAACAAGATGCTAGGCTGTTACTGTTCCAGAATGAGGGATCTGCAGGCTGTAGCAGTGGACGCGCTGATGATGCCTTGTACATACCAGTTTGTGTATCTGTTCCCTCCTCTAGCGTTCATCCCAGGAGTCCTCAAAAGATTAAGAAGGGAAAGCGTTTTAGCAATTCTAATTCAAAACAAGGTCCGTTCGTCTATCCAGACTTACAGCGGCTATGTTTGATGACTTGGAAGTTGAGAGGGAGATTCTAACGAGAAAAGGTCTTCCCTCCCGGGTTATTTCCACCATGATCCAAGCAAGAAAGATGGTGACGTCCAAACATTATCATGGTATCTGGAAGAAGTATGTTTCCTGGTGTGAAAGTAGAAAGGTGTCTCCCGTGGAGTTTAGAATCAGTAGTTTTCTACTTTTCCTGCAAGTGGGAGTGGATCTTGGCCTATGTTTAGGCTCTATCAAAGTACAGATTTCTGCACTTTCTATTTTCTTCCAGAAACAACTCGCCTTATTGCCGGAAGTACAAACTTTCCTTAAGGGTGTTCTTCATATGCATCCGCCTTTTGTACCTCCCACGGCTCCGTGGGATCTCAATGTGGTTCTATCCTTTCATCAATTAGATTGGTTTTAACCCTTACATAGGGTGGAGTTAAAATTTCTCACCTGGAAGACGGTGATGTTATTGACATGTCTCTGAATTATGGGCCTTATCCTGTAAGAGCCCTTATTTGATTTTTCATGAAGATAGGGCGGAACTTAGGACCCGTCCTCAATGTTTGCCTAAAGTGTTGTCAGCTTTTCATGTGAATCAACCTATTGTGGTTCCAGTGTTGTCTGACGCTTCCGTTGGTCCTGAGTCCTTGGATGTGGTCAGGGCTCTGAGATTTATGTCAAAAGGACTGCCCATCATTGGAAATCTGACTCGCTGTTTGTCCTTTATGACGCCTCCAAGATTGGTCGGCCGGCTTCTAAGCAAACTATTGCTCGCTGGCTCCGGTTGACTATTCAACAGGCTTATTCTTTGGCGACTCTGCCTTTGCCGACGTCCATTCAGGCCCGCTTGACGAGGTCTGTGGGTTCTTCCTGGGAGGCTGCCTGGGGTGTCTCGGCCTTACAGTTGTGCCGACCTGCAACTTGGTCGGATTCGAACACGTTTGTTAAATTCTATAGGTTCGACACCTTGGCCAAGGATGACCTTCAGTTTGGTCAGGCGGTTATACAGGGGTCTCAGCACTCTCCCACCTGTTTGGGAGCTTTGGGACCTCCCCATGGTACTATTTACTAAAGAACAGAACTCCAATTACCACTAGAACGTTAGAGAAAACAGGAATTTAATACCTACCGGTAATTCCTTTTCTCGTAGTCCGTAGTGGATACTGGGCGCCCGCCTCGGTGCTTCAATCCTGCTTACCTGTGTAAGTGTTTGGTTTGCCTGCCGTTGCGGTCCCAGTTTGTTGTTGTTCGGTTGGTGTTGCTATTCTGTTCTGGTTAGCACCCTCCTTTCGGTTATGGTTGTGTGTTGGCTTGGTGCCTCACCGCTGTTGTATTATTCCTTCTCTCATGGTATGTCCGTCTCCTCTGGCACAGTTTTCTAGACTGGTAGGAGGTGCAGTATTAAAGGCAGGAGCCAGCACACGCATACACACACTAAAGGTTTTTAAAGTGCCAGGCTCCAGTGGACCCGATCTATACACCATGGTACTAAAGTACAGAACCCCAGTATCCAATACGGTCTACGAGATAAGGAATTACCGGCAGGTATTAAATTCCTATTTTCTGTGTTTAGCTAACACTGTCCTGTGATGGCATTAGGTAGTGGTAAAACGTTGTTTTTTTTTTCATGCTTGACTTCTATGAGGATGGTGGCAAGGTAGGTTAGATCAGAGAAATCTAATCCTCTGGTCTTAACCTAAATTAAGAGAAGCAGAGATAAACCAAATGTCTGTCAAATCTCCACTTCATAAATGGAATTTGTTAAATCACGAATTTAACCAATTTGTAGGAACAACCGTTTTTGCACGTTTTCCAATGTTTGGGAGCGAATGGTCAATTGTCATTTGCTCGCATAAATTACCAGATTTTCATTCCAGCCAGCCAGATCTGGCAGGTGATCTGCCAGATAATTTTAAACTGTATGCCCAACTTTACATATTTTGTGTATAGAATGAGTGTCTTTAGAAGGCATAGAGTAATGCATTGTGTAATTTGCAATTCAAAACTATTTGCAAATACAGAATGAGTTTTAGCGATTTACAAAATGTTGTGACTCATACGGTATCCTAAAGATATAAAGTTTTCACTTCAGATATATACAGATTAACAATATAAACTATTCATTGCATGTGTATAAATCTGTCTGGATGAATATTGCACACAAACATGAATTGAAGTCGCTTAAATCTTTCATTATATATCTGGCTTTATTAGACATTTTCTGCTGCCTTCTTGGGTGGGTTTAACTAAGGCCAGAGTAAGTATTCATTCAAAGCTGGTTCCAGACAAATGTGCAGGAGATGAACTTTAGAACACAATGCGTGGCCAGGCCAACATGCTGACAACCTGAGCATTTGATGTGAGCCTGATCTCTCACTTGTAAGCAACTCTGTATGAAACAAAGTTTATTTTCATTCCTATTCCGTTTTTATGTTCATTTTATTTTTTGTGCTATATTATTGCAAATGTGATCTCAAATGCTAGAAATTAGTAGCTTGTAGTTTTATCTAATGATATTCAGGATGAAAATTAACTATGTTATCATGGACTTGTGGTTGTGATCTAAAACATACATGTTCTTAATCTCAGTATTGATTGTGGCCTTTCTTCTTTTTCCCCCCCCCCAATGGATGTCTCCGATGAATCATCGTGTGTTGTTTTTGCTGAATCATTGATTCTCTATTATCTTCTAGAAAACCGCCAAAGGTAAGATGGTTTGTTTTTATTATGCTTTTTCTGAAACGCTATCAGTTGTAAGGCAGTCTGGCTTTCACATATGAAACACAATATTGATCAATGTATTTTAAATTATGTAACAGTCTAAAATACAAGTAACAACACCCAGAAACATTCTTAGGAAAAATTACAGAACACCTACTTAGAAGTCCAAGTTATAGAATACTGAACTGGAATATATTGCTTCTGTCCTTGATGTCTCCAAATAGGATTTATTCTTAACTCACAACGCTAACCCATGGCAGGGCTAAATAAAATGGAATCTGAGCATTAGCAAACCAACTTTCACTTAGCAAGTACTTGTTAGTGGTGGAAGCACTCCGTCTTGTGGGCCAGTAGAATCGGACTGCCCTACAAGATGCAAATAAACATCATGGGGTTTACTTATGTAGCAGGTATATTTATGTTTCTCTTTGGTGCTGGACATGAGATTAATAATGGCAATAGTAATAAATACAAAACGAAGAGTGTTATATTTCTCTTACGTCCTACAGGATACTGGGGATCCATTTAGTACCAAGTGGCACTTTAAGAAATCAATAGTGTGGGCTGGCTCCTCCCTCTATGCCCTTCCTAACAGACTCAGTTTAGAAAATGTGCCCGGAGGAGCCCGTCATGCTTATGGAAGCTCCTAAAGAGTTTTCTGCATTTATTTTTCTGTTTGTTAATTTCAGGCAGGACTGGATGGCACCAGCCTGCCTGCTTCGTGGGACGTAGGGGGAAGGGCCCAAACTCTTGATGAGTTAATGGTCCTGTTCCCCGCTGACAGGACACTAGCTCCTGAGGGAACTATTCGTAAGCCCCACCACAGCGAGCGTACATTCCCGCAGCACACGGCCACCCCTACCAGAGCCAGAAGAGTTAAGAGTGGTGAGTACTAAGCCGGCGTCCCGGCTCGGGGGTCACCGGCCATTATGGCGGCATGAGGGTACGGAGACGCACAGCTTCTAAACGGGGCGGACTGCGTCTCCAGACTCAGTACACAGTGCAGACGCACAGCTTCTGAGGGGGTGAATTGAGTCTCCGTACATTGTACACAGTACCACACTGGCAAACACAGACTTAAAACGGTTAGGACTCCATTTTAAGCACTAAATTACTTCAGCCAGCATAAAGAAAGTGGGAAGACCGCTCGCCTTTCAGGGGGCGGGACTTCACTATGAGCGGATCCAGCAGCTCACCAGCACCATTTTCCCTCTGCAGTGGACACAGACGCTGACTGACAGGGATGCGCAGCTCCTCCGGAGTGACTCCAGATTACTTCAGCGGTATCGGGGGGGTCATAGCAGGGGTGGAGCAATTATTAGTGTAGTAAGTCCCCAATCTGGGTACATAGTCTGCGACCCGGCTAAGCTTGCCATTAGCGATAAGGGCGCGGTGTGCCAACCCGGATATCTGTGCTTGTATGCATTCGGCTTCTGGGGAAAATGGTGACCTCTTACAAGGCTTTTCAGTATGGCAGGCTTCATGCAAGATCCTTCTAGTTTGATCTGTTGGACAAATGGTCCGGATCACATCTTCACATGCACCAGAGGATCCATCTGTTGCCAAAGGCCAGGATCTCCCTTTTCTGGTGGCTACAGACTTCTCACTGTTTGGGATTCAGAATTGGATTCTGCTAACCACAAACGCAAACATCAGAGGTTGGGGAGCAGTCACCTAGGGGGTGCAGTTTCAAGGAGGATGGTCAAGTCAAGAAGTCGTCCTTCCAATAAACATTCTGGAACTCAGGGCTGTATACAACGCCCTTCTGCAGGCCTTATACCTTCTTCAAGATCGAGTCATTCAGGTTCAGTCAGACAATGTGACGGCAGTGACGTACATAAACCGACAGGGCGGAACAAAGAGCAGAGTAGCAATGTCAGAGGTATCAAGACTTCGCCTCTGGGCAGAAAAACACGCTGTGGCGTTATTAGCGGTCTTCATTCCTGGAGTAGACAACTGGGAAGCAGACTTCCTCAGCAGACACGACCTGCACCCGGGGGAGTGGGGCCTTCACCCGGAGGTGTTCAGGTGCTTGACATGTCGATAGGGATGTCCACAAATCGACATGATGGCCTCTCGTCTCAACAAGAAGCTCAAGCAGTGTTGTTCCAGGTCAAGAGACCCACAGGCAGTGGCAGACATCCTGACGACTCCATGGGTCTATCAGATGGTGTACGTGTTCCCTCCATTTCCTCTGATCCCAAGAATTCTGAAAAGAATAAAAAGGGAAAAGGTTCAAGCAATTCTCATTGCTCCGGACTGGCCAAGAAGGGCCTGGTACGCGGACCTTCTGGAGATTCTCCTGGAAGATCCGGATCCTTACCTCTTCACGAGGATCTTCTGCAACAGGGCCCGTTCGTCTATCAAGACTTAACACGGCTACGTTTGACGACGTGGAAGTTGAATTGCTGATTCTAGCCAGGAGAGGCATCCATGACAAGGTCATCCCGACTTTGATCCAAGCCAGGAAGGGGATAACGTCTAAACATTACCACCTTATAACGCACACTCCCACATGTACTCCAATCTGACTCTGATAATGAAATGCCAGATTTGGATGAAGGTGATGTAGACATGGAGGGGGGCAATACTCTGTCCCAGGGTGTGGAGGCCCTACTTTTTTCTATTCGAGAAGTCCTCAACATAACGAATAAGGAGACAGAACCTGAGGAAGAATTGTTTTTTTAACATAAAACCCAAATCTTCTGCCACCTTCCCTGTCTCCAAGGAATTAAACTCCCTCTTTACAGAAGCGTGGGTCAATCATGGCAAAAAAATTTAAAACCCCTAAACGGTTGCTAAATTCTTTTCCTTCCCACCTGAGGATAGGAAGGTATGGGAGAACCCCCCGTGTGTGGATACCTCAGTGTCCAGGCTGTCACGTAAGATTGTGCTGCCTTTGACTGGTGCTATAGCTCTCAAAGACCCTGCTGACCGTAAAATTGAGACTACACTCAAATCTTTTTATACCACAGTGGGCGTAGCACAGAGGCCCACCATTGTTTGCGGTAGGATTATAAAATCCATGGTTAAATTGTCTGATAATATAATAGAGTGGTTTAACACACTACCTCAGGACGAGATCCTGACTCTACTGCATCATATCCAGGATGGTGTGTATTTCATGAGTGAGGCGATCAAAGAAATAGGCCTCATTAATGCCCGTGCCACAGTAGTGGCGGTCTCAGCTCGCAGGGCTCTGTGGCTGCGACAATGGATCCATGGTTAAATTGTCTGATAATATAATAGAGTGGTTTAACACACTACCTCAGGACGAGATCCTGACTCTACTGCATCATATCCAGGATGGTGTGTATTTCATGAGTGAGGCGATCAAAGAAATAGGCCTCATTAATGCCCGTGCCACAGTAGTGGCGGTCTCAGCTCGCAGGGCTCTGTGGCTGCGACAATGGACAGAGGATGCTGGTTCCAAGAAAGGAGTGGAAAATCTTCCTTTTACAGGGGATGCCTTGTTTGGGGAAAAAGTGAACAAGTGAATCTCTCAAGCAACGGCGGGTAAGTCTATCTATTTGCCATCTGCTGCGCCTCTGGCTAGACGTCCCTATCCTGGGCCCTCTCTGAAGTCCTTTCGTGTGGCCAGATTTAGAGGCAGAGCCAGAGGTGCCTCCAATGCAGCTAGAGGCACTAGAGGTAAGTCCTGTAAACCAGCAGCTGCCGGTTCTCTGGACCGGGCCTCCGGATCCTCCTCTAATAAGCCCTTTGCGTGACGGTTGGCCACAGCTGCAGGGGGAATTTCAGGTGGGTGCTCAACTTCAATACTTCGCCCATGTGTGGGCGAGATTCTGCTAGGACCCGTGAGTGAGGGACCTCATATCGCAGGATTACCGGTTGGAATTTTAAGCACCCCCTCCTCTCAGATTCTTCAAGTCAAGCTTGCCAGCTACACATGTAGCAAGAGTTACCTTGCAGGACGCTGTTCAAAAACTAATACAGACAAAGGTTATTGTTCCAGTACCTCCTCTATCGCACAACAGGGGATTTTATTCAAGTCTGTTTGTGGTGCCAAAACCGGAAGGTTCGGTGCGGCCAATCTTGAACCTCAAATCTCCGAATCTGTATCTTCGGGTGTTCAAGTTCAAGATGGAATCTCTGAGGGCGGTTATCTCTGATCTGGAAGAAGGGGAATTCCTGGTATCCCTGGATATCAGGATGCTTATCTACACATCCTGATATGGCCCCCTCATCAGGCTTATCTCAGATTTGTTGTTCTGGACCACCACTTCCAGTTTCAGGCCTTACCCTTTGGTCTCTATACAGCCCCAAGGGTATTCACAAAAGTCATGGCGGAGATGATGATGCAACTCCGCATGATGGGTGTCAACATAGTTCCCTACTTGGACGATCTGTTAAATATGGTGTCCAGGGAGAGTCTGCTGAACAGCATCAACTTGGCTACTCACCTTCTTCCGGATCATGGTTGGATCCTGAATTTCCAGAAATCTCCCCTGGATCCGTCACAAAGGATTCACTTCCTGGGAATGATATTGGACATGGTGTCTCAGAAAGTGTTCCTCCCCATGGACAAGGCATTGATAATCCAGGCTATGGTCCGCTCTGTGCTCAGACCCTGCAGGGTCTCTGTTCACTTTTGTATCTGCCTACTGGGAAAGATGGTGGCAGGTTCCATGCCCGTCCATTCCAGCTGGATATGCTGGACAAGGGGTCAGGGTCTCACCTACACATGCACCACAGTATAGCTCTGTCGCCAAGAGCACGGATCTCCCTGTTATGGTGGCTACAAGTTTTGCACCTTGTGGAGGGCCGGAGTCTCAGTGCCCAGTCTTGGACTCTGCTGACAACGGATGCCAGCATCCGGGGCTGGGGGGCAATGACCCAAGGGACTCAGTTCCAGGGAAAGTGGTCAAGTCAGGAAACTTCGCTCCCTCAGTGCTTCGTGTTTCCTGCTTACCTGGTTGTAAGTTCTCGGTTGGGTCTGCTGTTGCTGTCCCTAATACTGTTTGAGTTAGCGTTGCTATCCTTTTGGTTTGGTTAGCGTGTCTATTCTTTGTTCTGGTTAGCGCGGCTATCCTTTCCTGTTGTTGTGTGTTGGTTTGTTACCTCACCGCTGTTGTTATATGTTTTCCTTCTCTCAAAGTATGTCTGTCTCCTCGTGCACAGTTTTCCTAGACTGCGTCTGATGGAGGGGAGGAGCCAGCACACACTAATGATTTCTTAAAGTGCCAGGCTCCAATGGCCCCGATCTATACCCCATGGTACTAATCCATCCCAGTATCCACTACGGACTATGAGAAAAGGAATTATTGGTAGGTTTTAAATTCCTATTTTAGCAGTGATAGCCCCTGCTTTGAAGGCGAAAGGATTGTTACTGCTTGCTCCCATGTAACAAGATAGCCACAGCTGAGAAATCACTGCAGCAGCAGCTAGGTATTCTTGAGAGGATGTAATCTTGAGAGGCTATCTTGAGTGGATGTTACCCTATATCCATTTATTGGGGCCTATGAAGTAGGAGAGGATCTTGCAAATAACTCACAAATCACAATGTCAAGGGCCATGCTTGCATATATTGCTGGGCCTCAACCTCTGGGACGACAGCCTCTGCATATTGCCAGGGCCCTGGACTTTGAAGTTACTCCTAAAGTGCATTTTGCATCACTGCGCTCTGGAATGGGAATGAACCCACTGACTTCTTGATGTTAAATAGACCCCCCCCCCCCCCCCCTCATATGGTCTAATTAAGTGGGTAAGACTCAAGATAATGCATTGTACAAGCCCTTAAACTATTTTATTATTTTCTTCATTGCACTATTTGGCTTATATTGGGTACACACTGGAGCGATGGACAATTGGGCCAATTTAAGGGACAACTTCCTTTGAGCCTGATTGTGCCTGTACACACTGGAAAACAACGGACGTCCAGTTGATAATGCAGCCGCATTACAGAAATACTGTATGCAAATGCTAATATCAGCCTTCCCTTTGTGCTCCACCGTGAGATTGCTCCCTGTAAAACACACTCACTCACACACTCTCTCTCTGTCCTCTTTCTCTCTCTGTCTCACCATCAGGCGGCAGAGACCTCCCTTTCCTTCCTGGTTCCGTGTTCTAAGCTGGCTCGACCTATGAGGCTACCCGAAGAAGAGAGAGTATGTGTGTGTTATGGGGGGCAATTGTCCTTATTGCTCCTTTTCCCAGCCTCGGATCCACCACTGGTGCCAAATGAACCTTAACTATCTTGTGTACTTTTAGTATGGAGAAGTTCAGCCTTACTGCAGGTGTGAATCACAAAGTGATATTTATTCTCTTCCGTTCACTTCTTGCTGTAATGAGCAAGGACTTGTTGTACATAAAAACAGTACACGACATTGCAATGTGTCCAAAACATTTTAAACATCAGAAAATGGCAATTTTCAGAAGATTTAACAAATTTTTGTGTTTGATCCAGCTTGCCCCTAATCTCACACATTGCCAATCATGATACTTCCACAAATATATGGGCCGTATGCTTATGTGGACCGGTTTGAGTAGTGTATAATGTGGAAATTGGTTTTGCACATAGCACTGTGCAGAAATCTGACACTTGTCGCCATTTGTGTCTAGAGAGGCAGGACGTGACAAAAGTGTTCTAAAGTAGACTGAGTACAGTAAGGGAGTGCTGGCATACTTGTGATCAGTTGCAGACCAGGACAGAGACTCGAAAGCCTATAAAAGGCTGGTGCACATGCATGTTGATGATGGTGATGATCACCAGCAGTAACCGCTTCTGAGTGCGAATAATCTGTGAAGCAGATAGGAGCTTTCTGTGTTTCGCAGGCAGATATTATGTTCATCCTAGCTTATCACCCCTCCACCTAACTTTAGTGCCATCTTCTCCTATTGTGTACATCCATATTACCTATAGATTGTAAACTCGGGTTCAGTATGATATACCAGTGGCCGGGATGCTGGCTGTCAGTATGCCGACAACGGCATCCCGGCTGCCAGAATGCCGGCGGCATGGCGATCGCAAAGAGTCCCCTTGCGGGATCACTGCGCTTGCCGCGCTGCCGGCTTGGTGGCCCGCTGCGCTTGCCACAGGTTCTATTCCCACTCTCTGGGTGTCGTGGACACCCATAAGTGGGAATAGCCCCTGTTAGCTGGGATTCCGGGTGGCGACATAGTCCGCGGTCGGGATTCCGGAGTCGTATCCTGACTGCCGGCATCCTAACTGCATCCCTTAAACTCATATGGGCAAGACCCTCTCCCCTTTTTGTGCTTTACATAACTATGCTAACTGCTCACTGTAATTGTGTATCTATGTGAATTTATATACTATCCTATTGTCCGTTTTATCCCCTTGTATAGAGCTACAAAGCCTTTGTGACACCTTGTAAATAAAATATAATAATGTGTGTGCGTGTTTTAACAATTAATGAAATAGAAAGTTGTATGCGCTCTATTAGAGAAGTTTGTGAGCTTTATTAATACTTAATAGTGAATGTTTTTTTTGGAAACAAAAATGGTTCATATCATGGTGGCAAGTGTGTGTGACGTGTGTCTGTCTATAGGGCCTGATTCATCCCCGGCTGCAGTCCCAGTTTGGTCACTTTTGGCCATGTTTTTCTGACTGTGCGTTTGGCGGAGCTGCAGTGTACATGTATCGCAATGGAGTAGTGGCTTTGGTCGCAGTGACTTGTTTTCTGCAGCCTGGTGGACATGCTGCCGGGGAACGTTGCTAAAATCTGAGGCATTTTGCCTCCATTTTTGTGTGTGCCAAAGCCAGCAGCTGCATCTTCAGATGCAGCTTCGCTGGTCTCGGCAACGTAGTTGTTTCGGCCATTCTGAGCAACCCTTTGGTTCCGATGGTCTTCGAGCGCAGGCAGTGAATCAGAGAAGTAGTCAGTGGGTGTCTTTAGAATTTGCATATTATCACACAGCAGCTGCATACAAAGAAGCAGTGGTGGTGACCTTTGCATCCACCTCTGAATCAGACACATAAAGTGAGCAAATATGCTAGTAGTTCCGACCTGCTTGCATATTGTGATGCATATGTCTCAGTGGATTGGGTATGTGTGATGGCGGGGATCTAGGCTGTGAGATGTCTGGGGGGGAGGGAGGGGGGGGGGGGAGCGCAACAATGAACCCACCCATTGACACCTACAGGTGGGAATAGTCCCTGTTGGTCGGCATGCTGACCCGGGGATTTTGAGTGGGCAGGATGGTTTGGTCGGTATTGTGACCGACTACTTCCCGACTCAGCATCCGGGTATCAGTACGCTATTTTCTGTGCAGCTTTTTTTTTGTGTGTAAATTATATCCAAAATACGTCCAACTCTGCAGGAAGCCCCTAAGCTGTATGTAAATATTGCTTCTGTTTGCTTTTGATAGGAAAGCATGCTTTGTTATAACATCTCTATATTTTAGATAAGCCATTGAACCATCACCTAGAGAAGTAGAAAACTGTTGCCGCTTAGTAAGGGTGTGAAGCACATATTTACTTAAATCCGTCTGGAATTTCGTGGGATGATCCAGATTCTTTCAGCAGCTGCTTCACTGTTAGACACTAAGGCAGGGACAACAGACATTATTTTATCCTCCCGGAGAGCACTTATGTGACCTATAATTATTTGCTGGTTACTTTCTCTGTCTTTGTATAGTCCATGCAACATTACACACATTTCCTAGCCCCCCCATGTGCGCTAATCTGATGTTTTAGAGGAAATTGTGTTTTTTTTAATTTTATTTAAAGTTATTAACCTGAGATATACAACACCTTTACAATAGTCAGCATTGTCCTCCTATATGTATAACCATTAATAACTATTCACATTTCTCTGACGTCCTAGTGGATGCTGGGAACTCCGTAAGGACCATGGGAATAGCGGCTCCGCAGGAGACTGGGCACAAAAGTAAAGCTTTAGGACTACCTGGTGTGCACTGGCTCCTCCCCCTATGACCCTCCTCCAAGCCTCAGTTAGATTTTTGTGCCCGGCCGAGAAGGGTGCACACTAGGGGCTCTCCTGAGCTTCTTAGTGAAAGTTTAGTTTTAGGTTTTTTATTTTCAGTGAGACCTGCTGGCAACAGGCTCACTGCATCGAGGGACTAAGGGGAGAAGAAGCGAACCTGCCTGCTTGCAGCCAGCTTGGGCTTCTTAGGCTACTGGACACCATTAGCTCCAGATGGACCGAACACAGGCCCAGCCTCGGAGCTCGGTCCCAGAGCCGCGCCGCCGGCCCCCTTACAGAGCCAGAAGCAAGAAGAGGTCCGGAAAAATCGGCGGCAGAAGACATCAGTCTTCAACAAGGTAGCGCACAGCACTGCAGCTGTGCGCCATTGTTACTCAGGCACACTTCACACTTCGGTCACTGAGGGTGCAGGGCGCTAGGGGGGGGGCGCCCTGAGCAGCAATGTAAACACCTTGGCTGGCATAAATACACCACACATAACCCCCAGGGCTATATGGATGTATTTTAACCCCTGCCAGAACTCACCAAAAAGCGGGAGAAAAGGCCGCCGAGAAGGGGGCGGAGCCTATCTCCTCAGCACACAGGCGCCATTTTCCATCACAGCTCCGCTGGAAGGACGTCTCCCTGACTCTCCCCTGCAGTCCTGCACTACAGAAAAGGGTAAAAAAGAGAGGGGGGCACTAATTTGGCGCAGTTTTAATACTAACAGCAGCTATAAAGGGAAAAGCACATTTTATAGTGGTATTCCTGTCTATATATAGCGCTCTGGTGTGTGCTGGCATACTCTCCCTCTGTCTCCCCAAAGGGCTAGTGGGGTCCTGTCCTCTATCAGAGCATTCCCTGTGTGTGTGCGGTGTGTCGGTACGATTGTGTCGACATGTTTGAGGAGGAAAATGAGATGGAGGCGGAGCAATTGCCTTTCTCTATCGTCCTAGTGGATGCTGGGGTTCCTGAAAGGACCATGGGGAATAGCGGCTCCGCAGGAGACAGGGCACAAAAAGTAAAGCTTTAGGATCAGGTGGTGTGCACTGGCTCCTCCCCCTATGACCCTCCTCCAAGCCAGTTAGATTTTGTGCCCGGCCGAGAAGGGTGCAATCTAGGTGGCTCTCCTAAAGAGCTGCTTAGGAAAGTTTAGCTTAGGTTTTTTATTTTACAGTGAGTCCTGCTGGCAACAGGATCACTGCAACGAGGGAATTAGGGGAGAAGAAGTGAACTCACCTGCGTGCAGGATGGATTGGCTTCTTGGCTACTGGACATCAGCTCCAGAGGGACGATCACAGGTACAGCCTGGATGGTCACCGGAGCCTTGCCGCCGGCCCCCTTGCAGATGCTGAAGTAAGAAGAGGTCCAGAATCGGCGGCAGAAGACTCCTCAGTCTTCTAAAGGTAGCGCACAGCACTGCAGCTGTGCGCCATTTTCCTCTCAGCACACTTCACACGGCAGTCACTGAGGGTGCAGGGCGCTGGGAGGGGGGCGCCCTGGGAGGCAAATGAATACCTATTTTGGCTAAAAATACCTCACATATAGCCTCCGGAGGCTATATGGAGATATTTAACCCCTGCCAGAATCCGTTAAGAGCGGGAGACGAGGCCGCCGAAAAAGGGGCGGGGCCTATCTCCTCAGCACACAGCGCCATTTTCCCTCACAGAAAGGCTGGAGGGAAGGCTCCCAGGCTCTCCCCTGCACTGCACTACAGAAACAGGGTTAAAACAGAGAGGGGGGGCACTAATTTGGCGATATGCTTATATATATATTAAGATGCTATAAGGGAAAACACTTATATAAGGTTGTCCCTATATAATTATAGCGTTTTTGGTGTGTGCTGGCAAACTCTCCCTCTGTCTCTCCAAAGGGCTAGTGGGTCCTGTCCTCTATCAGAGCATTCCCTGTGTGTGTGCTGTGTGTCGGTACGTGTGTGTCGACAGGTAGGAGGACGATGTTGGTGAGGAGGCGGAGCAATTGCCTGTAATGGTGATGTCACTCTCTAGGGAGTCGACACCGGAATGGATGGCTTATTTAGGAAATTACGTGATAATGTCAACACGCTGCAAGGTCGGTTGACGACATGAGACGGCCGACAAACAATTAGTACGGTCCAGACGTCTCAAAAACACCGTCAAGGGTTTTTAAAACGCCCGTTTACTTTAGTCGGTCGACACAGACACAGACAGGGACACTGAATCCAGTGTCGACGGTGAATAAACAAACGTATTCCTTATTAGGGCCACACGTTAAAGGCAATGAAGGAGGTGTTACGTATTTCTGATACTACAAGTACCACAAAAGAGGGTATTATGTGGGATGTGAAAAAACTACCATAGTTTTTCCTGAATCAGATAAATTAAATAAAGTGTGTGATGATGCGTGGGTTCCCCCCGATAGAAAATTATGGGCGGTATACCCTTTCCCGCCAGAAGTTAGGGCGCGTTGGGAAACACCCCTTAAGGTGGATAAGGCGCTCACACGCTTATCAAAACAAGTGGCGGTACCGTCTATAGATAGGGCCGTCCTCAAGGACCAGCTGACAAGGCTGGAAAATATAATAAAAAGTATATACACACATACTGGTGTTATACTGCGGCCAGCGATCGCCTCAGCCTGGATGTGCAGAGCTAGGGTGGCTTGGTCGGATTCCCTGACTAAAAATATTGATACCCTTGACAGGGACAGTATTTTATTGACTATAGAGCATTTCTATATATGCGAGATGCACAGAGGGATATTTGCACTCTGGCATCATGAATAAACGCGATGTCCATAACTGCCAGAAGATGTTATGGACACGACAGTGGTCAGGTGATGCAGATTCCAAACGGCACAGTATGGCCGTATAAAGGAAGAGGACTTGTTTGGGGTCGGTCCATCGGACCTGGTGGTCACGGCAACTGCTGGAAAATCCACCGTTTTTTACCCTAAGTCACATCTCTGCAGAAAAAGACACCGTCTTTTCAGCCTCAGTCCTCTCGTCCCTATAAGATCATATCTGCCCAGGGATAGAGGAAAGGGAAGAAGACTGCAACAGGCAGCCTATTCCCAGGAACAGAAGCGTTCCACCGCGTCTGACAAGTTCTCAGCATGGCGCTGAGACCGTACAGGACCCCTGGATCCTACAAGTAGTATCCCGGGGGTACAGATGGGAATGTCGAGACGTTTCCCCTTCGCAGGCTCCTGAAGTCTGCTTTACCAAGTCTCCCTCCGACAAGGAGGTAGTATGGGAAAAAATTCACAAGCTGTGTTCCCAGCAGGTGACAATTAAATTACCCCTCCTACTACAGAAAAGGGGTATTATTCCACACTATATTGTGGTACTGAAGCCAGAAGGCTAGGTGAGACTTATTCTAAAAAAAATTTTTTTTGAACACTTACAAAGGTTCAAATTAAGATGAAGTCACTCAGAGCAGTGATAACGAACCAGGAAGAAGGGGACTATATAGTGTCCCGGGACATCAGGGATGCTTACCTCTATGTCCCAAATTTGCCCTTCTCACTAAGGGTACCTCAGGTTCGTGGTGCAGAACTGTCACTATCAGTTTCAGACGCTGCCGTTTGGATTGTCCACGGCACCCCGGGGTCTTTACCAAGGTAATGGCCGAATTGATGATTCTTCTTCGAAGAAAAGGCGTCTTAATTATCCCTTACTTGGACGATCTCCTGATAGGGGCATAGTCCAGGGAACAGTTGGAGGTCGGAGTAGCACTATCTCGGATACTGCTACAATCAGCACGGGTGGATTCTAAATATTCCAAAATCGCAGCTGATCCCGACGACACGTCTGCTGTGCCTAGGGATGATTCTGGACACAGTCCAGAAAAAGGTGTTTCTCCCGGAAGAGAAAGCCAGGGAGTTATCCGAGCAAGTCAGGAACCTCCTAAAAACAGTGCATCATTGCACAAGGGTCCTGGTAAAAATGGTGGCTTCCTACGAAGCAATTCCATTCGGCAGATTTCACGTAAGAACTTTTCAGTGGGATCTGCTGGACAAATGGTCCGGATCGCATCTTCAGATGCATCAGCGGATAACCCAATATCCAAGGACAAGGGTGTCTCTCCTGTGGTGGTTATAGAGTGCTCATCTTCTAGAGGGCCGCAGATTCGGCATTCAGGATTGGATGCTGGTAACCACGGAGCCCAGCCTGAGAGGCTGGGGAGCAGTCACACAAGGGAAAAATTTCCAGGGAGTGTGATCAAGTATGGAGACTTTTCTCCACATAAATATACTGGAGCTAAGGGTAAATTTATAATGCTCTAAGCTTAGCAAGACCTCTGCTTCAAGGTCAGCCGGTATTGATCCAGTGGGAAAAACATCACGGCAGTCGCCCACGTAAACAGACAGGGCGACACAAGAAGCAGGAGGGCAATGGCAGAAACTGCAAGGACTTTTCGCTGGGCGGAAAATCATGTGATAACACTGTCAGCAGTTTTTCATCCCGGGAATGGAAACTGGGAAGCAGACTTCCTCAGCACGACCTCCACCCGGGAGAGTGGAAACTTCATTGAGAAGTTTTTTCCACATGATTGTAAACCGTTGGGAAATACCAAAGGTGGACATGATGGCGTCCCGTCTGAACAAAAAACGGGACAGGTATTGCGCCAGGTCAAGGGACCCTCAGGCAATAGATGTGGACGTTCTGGTAACACCGTGGGTGTACCAGTCGGTGTATGTGTTCCCCCCTCTGCTTCTCATACCTAAGGTGCTGAGAATTATAAGACGTAGAGGAGTAAGAACTATACTCATGGCTCCGGATTGGCCAAGAAGGACTTGGTACCCGGAACTTCAAGAGATGCTTACAGAGGTCTTATGGCCTCTGCCGCTAAGAAGGGACTTGCTTCAGCAAGTACCATGTCTGTTCCAAGACTTACCGCAGCTGCGTTTGTCGGCATGGCGATGGAAAGCCGGATCCTAAGGGAAAAAAGGCATTCCGGAAGAGGTCATTCCTACCCTGGTCAAAGCCAGAAAGGAGGTGACCGCACAACATTATCACCACGTGTGGCGAAAATTTGTTGCGTGGTGTGAGGCCAGGAAGGCCCCACAAAGAAATTTCAACTCGGTCGTTTCCTGCATTTCCTGCAAACAGGAGTGTCTATGGGCCTCAAATTGGGGTCCATTAAGGTTCAAATTCGGCCCTGTAAATTTTCTTCCAGAAAGAATTGGCTTCAGTTCCTGAAGTCCAGAAGTTTGTCAAGGGAGTATTGCATATACAAACCCCTTTTTTGTGCCTCCAGTGGCACTGTGGGATCTCAACGTAGTTCTGGGATTTCTCAAATCACATTGGTTTAAAACCAGTCAAATATGTGGATTTGCAGCATCTCACATAAAAAGTGACCATGCTCTTGGCCCTGGCCTGGACCAGGCGAGTGTCAAATTGGTGTTTTTTTCTCAAAAAAGCCCATATCTGTTTGTCCATTCGGACAGGGCAGAGCTGCGGACTCGTCCCCAGTTCTCTCCCTAAGGTGGTGTCAGTGTTTCACCTGAACCAGCTTATTGTGGTGCCTTGCACCTACTAGGGACTTGGAGGACTCCAAGTTGCTAGAAGTTGTCAGGGCCCTGAAAATATATTCCAGGACAGCTGGAGTCAGAAAATCTGACTCGCTGTTTATACTGTATGCACCCAACAAGTTGGGTGCGCCTGCTTCTAAGCAGTCGATTGCTCGTTGGATTTGTAACACAATTCAACTTGCACATTCTGAGGCAGGCCTGCCACAGTCTAAATCGGTTAAGGCCCATTCCACAAGGAAGGTGGGCTCATCTTGGGCGGCTGCCCGAGAGGTCTCGGCATTACAACTCTGCCGAGCAGCTACGTGGTCAGGGGAGAACACGTTTGTAAAATTCTACAAATTTGATATCCTGGCAAAAGAGGACCTGGAGTTCTCTCATTCGGTGCTGCAGAGTCATCCGCACTCTCCCGCCCGTTTGGGAGCTTTGGTATAATCCCCATGGTCCTTTCAGGAACCCCAGCATCCACTAGGACGATAGAGAAAATAAGAATTTACTTACCGATAATTCTATTTCTCGGAGTCCGTAGTGGATGCTGGGCGCCCATCCCAAGTGCGGATTATCTGCAATACTTGTACATAGTTACAAAAATCGGGTTATTATTGTTGTGAGCCATCTTTTCAGAGGCTCTGCTGTTATCATACTGTTAACTGGGTTTAGATCACAAGTTGTACGGTGTGATTGGTGTGGCTGGTATGAGTCTTACCCGGGATTCAAAATTCCTCCCTTATTGTGTACGCTCGTCCGGGCACAGTACCTAACTGGCTTGGAGGAGGGTCATAGGGGGAGGAGCCAGTGCACACCACCTGATCCTAAAGCTTTACTTTTTGTGCCCTGTCTCCTGCGGAGCCGCTATTCCCCATGGTCCTTTCAGGAACCCCAGCATCCACTACGGACTCCGAGAAATAGAATTATCGGTAAGTAAATTCTTATTATTATAGAGTTGTCACCCCCTAGGGAGTCGACACCTGAGTGGATGAGCTTATGGAAGGAATTGCGTGACAGTGTCAGCTCTTTACGACAGACAGTTGACGACATGAGACAGCCGGCTACTCAGCTTGTGCCTGTCCAGGGGTCTCAAACGCCATCAGGGGCTTTAAAACGCCCGTTACCTCAAATGGCAGACACAGACACGGATACTGACTCCAGTGTCGATGATGAGGAGACAAACGTGACTTCCACTAGGGCCACACGTTACATGATTGAAGCAATGAAAAATGTATTGCATATCTCTGATAATACAAGTACCACTAAAAAGGGTATTATGTTTGGTGAGAAAAAACTGCCTGTAGTTTTTCCTGTATCCGAGGAATTAAATGAAGTGTGTGATGAGGCGTGGGTTTCCCCCGATAAAAAACTGATAATTCCTAAATGGTTATTGGCATCGTACCCTTTCCCGCCAGAGGATAGGACACGTTGGGAAACACCCCCCTAGGGTGGATAAAGCGCTCACACGCTTGTCTAAACAGGTAGCACTACCCTCTCCTGATACGGCCGCCCTAAAGGAACCTGCCGATAGAAAGCTGGAGAATATCCTAAAATGTATATACACTCACACGGGTGTTATACTGCGACCAGCAATCGCCTCAGCCTGGATGTGCAGTGCGGGCCTGGCGTGGTCGGATTCCCTGACTGAAAATATTGATACCCTAGATAGGGACAGTATATTACTGACTATAGAGCATTTGAAGGATGCATTTCTATATATGCGTGATGCACAGAGGGATATTTGCCGACTGGCATCAAAAGTTAGCGCGCTGTCCATTTCTGCAAGAAGAGGTTTATGGACGCGGCAGTGGTCAGGTGATGCGGATTCTAAAAGGCACATGGAAGTATTGCCTTATAAGGGGGAGGAGTTATTCGGGGTAGGTCTATCAGACCTGGTAGCCACGGCAACTGCTGGAAAATCCACATTTTTACCCCAGGTAGCTTCTCAACCTAAGAAGACGCCGTATTATCAGGCGCAGTCCTTTCGGCCCCATAAGGGCAAGCGGGCAAAAGGCGCCTCATTTCTGCCCCGTGGCAGAGGGAGAGGAAAAAGGCTGCAACAAACAGCCAGTTCCCAGGAACAAAAGCCCTCTCCCGCCTCCGCAAAGTCCTCAGCATGACGCTGGGGCTTTACAAGCGGACTCAGGCACGGTGGGGGCCCGTCTCAAGAAGTTCAGTGCGCAGTGGGCCCACTCGCAAGTGGACCCCTGGATCCTTCAGGTGGTATCTCAGGGGTACAAATTGGAATTCGAGACGTCTCCCCCTCGCCGTTTTCTAAAGTCTGATTTACCGACGTCTCCCTCAGACAGGGAGGCAGTATTGGAAGCCATTCACAAGCTGTATTCCCAGCAGGTGATAATCAAGGTACCCCTCCTACAACAGGGAAAGGGGTACTATTCCACACTATTTGTGGTACCGAAGCCGGACGGCTCGGTGAGACCAATTTTAAACCTAAAATCCTTGAACACTTACATACAAAGGTTCAAATTCAAGATGGAGTCACTCAGAGCAGTGATTGCAAACCTGGAAGAAGGGGACTATATGGTGTCTCTGGACATCAAAGATGCTTACCTACATGTCCCAATTTACCCTTCTCACCAAGGGTACCTCAGGTTTGTGGTACAGAACTGTCACTATCAGTTTCAGACGCTGCCGTTTGGATTGTCCACGGCACCCCGGGTCTTTACCAAGGTAATGGCCGAAATGATGATACTCCTTCGAAGGAAGGGAGTTTTAGTTATCCCTTACTTGGACGATCTCCTGATAAGGGCAAGATCCAGGGAACAGTTGGAAGTCGGAGTAGCACTATCTCAGATAGTGCTGCGCCAGCACGGTTGGATTCTCAATATTCCAAAATCGCAGCTGATCCCGACGACACGGCTTCTGTTCCTAGGGATGATCCTGGACACAGTCCAGAAAAAGGTGTTTCTCCCGGAGGAGAAAGCCAGGGAGTTATCCGAACTAGTCAGAAATCTCCTAAAACCAGGCCAAGTCTCAGTGCATCAATGCACAAGGGTCCTGGGAAAGATGGTGGCTTCTTACGAAGCAATCCCATTCGGCAGATTCCACGCAAGAACCTTCCAGTGGGATCTGCTAGACAAATGGTCCGGGTCGCATCTTCAGATGCATCAGCGGATAATCTTGTCTCCAAGGACAAGGGTGTCTCTCCTGTGGTGGTTGCAGAGTGCTCATCTTCTAGAGGGCCGCAGATTCGGCATTCAGGACTGGGTCCTGGTGACCACGGATGCCAGCCTGAGAGGCTGGGGAGCAGTCACACAGGGAAGAAATTTCCAGGGCTTGTGGTCAAGCCTGGAGACATCACTTCACATAAATATCCTGGAGCTAAGGGCCATCTACAATGCTCTAAGCCTAGCAAGACCTCTGCTTCAAGGTCAGCCGGTGCTGATCCAGTCAGACAACATCACGGCAGTCGCCCACGTAAACAGACAGGGCGGCACAAGAAGCAGGAGGGCAATGGCAGAAGTTGCAAGGATTCTTCGCTGGGCGGAAAATCATGTGATAGCACTGTCAGCAGTGTTCATTCCGGGAGTGGACAACTGGGAAGCAGACTTCCTCAGCAGACACGACCTCCACCCGGGAGAGTGGGGACTTCACCCAGAAGTCTTCCACATGATTGTGAACCGTTGGGAAAAACCAAAGGTGGACATGATGGCGTCCCGCCTCAACAAAAAACTAGACAGGTATTGCGCCAGGTCAAGGGACCCTCCGGCAATAGCTGTGGACGCTCTGGTAACACCGTGGGTATACCAGTCAGTGTATGTGTTCCCTCCTCTGCCTCTCATACCCAAGGTACTGAGAATCATAAGAAGGAGAGGAGTAAGGACTATACTCGTGGCTCCGGATTGGCCAAGAAGGACTTGGTACCCGGAACTTCAAGAGATGCTCACAGAGGACCCGTGGCCTCTACCTCTAAGAAGGGACCTGCTCCAGCAGGGACCCTGTCTGTTCCAAGACTTACCGCGGCTGCGTTTGACGGCATGGCGGTTGAACGCCGGATCCTGAAGGAAAAATGCATTCCGGATGAAGTTATCCCTACCCTGATCAAAGCCAGGAAGGATGTAACCGTACAGCATTATCACCGTATTTGGCGTAAATATTTTGCGTGGTGCGAGGCCAGGAAGGCCCCTACAGAGGAATTTCAACTGGGTCGTTTCCTGCATTTCCTGCAAACAGGACTGTCTATGGGCCTAAAATTAGGGTCCATTAAGGTTCAAATTTCGGCCCTGTCGATTTTCTTTCAGAAAGAACTGGCTTCAGTTCCTGAAGTTCAGACGTTTGTCAAGGGGGTACTGCATATACAGCCTCCTTTTGTGCCTCCAGTGGCACCTTGGGATCTCAATGTAGTTTTGGGGTTCCTAAAATCACATTGGTTTGAACCACTCACCACTGTGGACTTAAAATATCTCACATGGAAAGTGGTAATGCTGTTGGCCCTGGCTTCAGCCAGGCGTGTCTCAGAATTGGCGGCTTTATCCTATAAAAGCCCTTACCTAATTTTTCATACGGACAGGGCAGAATTGAGGACTCGTCCTCAATTTCTCCCTAAGGTGGTTTCAGCGTTTCACTTGAACCAGCCTATTGTGGTACCTGCGGCTACTAGGGACTTGGAGGTCTCCAAGTTGCTGGACGTAGTCAGGGCCCTGAAAATATATGTTTCCAGGACGGCTGGAGTCAGAAAATCTGACTCGCTGTTTATCCTGTATGCACCCAACAAGCTGGGTGCTCCTGCTTCTAAGCAGACTATTGCTCGTTGGATTTGTAGTACAATTCAGCTTGCACATTCTGTGGCAGGCCTGCCACAGCCAAAATCTGTAAAAGCCCATTCCACAAGGAAGGTGGGCTCATCTTGGGCGGCTGCCCGAGGGGTCTCGGCTTTACAACTTTGCCGAGCAGCTACTTGGTCAGGAGCAAACACGTTTGCTAAATTCTACAAATTTGATACCCTGGCTGAGGAGGACCTGGAGTTCTCTCATTCGGTGCTGCAGAGTCATCCGCACTCTCCCGCCCGTTTGGGAGCTTTGGTATAATCCCCATGGTCCTTACGGAGTTCCCAGCATCCACTAGGACGTCAGAGAAAATAAGAATTTACTTACCGATAATTCTATTTCTCGTAGTCCGTAGTGGATGCTGGGCGCCCATCCCAAGTGCGGATTGTCTGCAATACTTGTACATAGTTATTGTTACAAAAATCGGGTTATTATTGTTGTGAGCCATCTTTTCAGAGGCTCCTCTGTTATCATGCTGTTAACTGGGTTCAGATCACAGGTTATACGGTGTGATTGGTGTGGCTGGTATGAGTCTTACCCGGGATTCAAAATCCTTCCTTATTGTGTACGCTCGTCCGGGCACAGTATCCTAACTGAGGCTTGGAGGAGGGTCATAGGGGGAGGAGCCAGTGCACACCAGTTAGTCCTAAAGCTTTACTTTTGTGCCCAGTCTCCTGCGGAGCCGCTATTCCCATGGTCCTTACGGAGTTCCCAGCATCCACTACGGACTACGAGAAATAGAATTATCGGTAAGTAAATTCTTATTTTTTTAAACAACCATGAAGAAAATTATAGATTTGGTCACTTATTTTATTAGTGGAGGCTTGTGCTATATATAGCATGTATTACTTGTACATAATGACAAACCTAAAATTTAAATATAATTATAGAATACTTAATAAGGGAACCAATTAATTACCAGCTTGACCAAACCGGTTGGTTCTGGAAAATACACGTTACATTAATAAAGGATTAATGTACTTGGCTTTTTATGCTGTATCTCATAATTGAAGGGAAAATATAATAAAAAGCAAATGTGTTAGTTAAGTATATTTGAGTTTTGTAATTAATATAATTACAAAGTCATGTTTTCTGATTATGCTCTCTTTCCAGATATAATGTGTTGGTGGTGTTGTTGTTGTTGTTGTTGATGTTGTTGTTTATTTTCACTATTTAATAGAATTCAGTTTTTTATATAATTTATTGGGGCCTACTACTGTAGTATGTAGGCAGCGATGTACTGACCATATTTAGATGAACTCTCTATCGGCTATTATGCACAGTTTGGCCCACACTTGGCAATATAAGGATTGGCATAGGCACTGGATGTGATGAACATTAACCTCCGTTGTGTCTGCTGTATGTATGCCTCAAATCTGATTACAATTGCCAACACTTAGATCTGATCATATAAACATCCACTTTGGGGTACATTTACTAAAGTGTGAGTTTTTTTAGAAGTGGAAATATACCCTGTGTCTAGTTTACCAACAAATATTGGTGGCAACGTTGAAAAGGGCAAAATGAATGCAGTCACCTTTCAAATGCACACTTACAAATAAATGCATTATCACAAGCACACCAAGTAAAAATCCTGTTAATCCCAATATAACTTGTCCCTTTTTGCTGATGATTTAAATGCGATTGTAAGTAACCCACAGGCTCATTCAGGATTGGTTGCAAAGAGACCATTGTACGCACATCGACCAATGTTTTCTTACTGTGCATGTTTCTGAGCCGCAGTGTGCATGCACAGCAAGTGAATTGCGATTGCGTTCGCACAGAGAAATAAATTGCAAAGTGAGTGACAGGAAGACAGCGTTTAGGGGTAGTAACGGGGAGCGGTCTGATAAACACAGGTGTGTCATAGCTGATCAGATGGCATTTTCTGGGTGTGCATAAATTAGCAGTTATCATCTTACTTGCTACCGGAGAGCCTTCTGCGTCCTAGGAGAGCAGCTCAGCCTGCGCGTCTTCAGAGGCTCTCGGACTCTGCAACATGACCTGATCTATGACGATGGTAACGATGTATCAGCAGTTATATGACATTGGACGGAAATTATGTGACTGCAGTGGGTGTCCCTATGCTCAGAAAAGCTTCTGCCCATATTAGCATATAATCGCGATTGTGTACAGCAAAAGATAGCAACAGCAGGAGCAAGAACAACCGCACTTGAATGAGTCTTCCAGTGTTATCACTGCCTAACCTGAACGTTGAGTTAAAGGCATTTTAATTTTTATAAAATTTTAAGATCAAGCATGCGAAATCTGTAGTGCTAAACTTTAACACCCCAGTGTCTATGGTCCTTTATTTGCAAAATGGCATTTGCTTTCAGATGGCATCCAGCTTTCATCCAATATCTGCACGTACAGTACAACAACAAGGGTCTACTTAAGGTCAGCTTTAAACCTTAGTTGTGCAAGATTAGCAGCAACCTATGGATATGGCAACACAAGAACTTCTCATTTATAGAGAGAGTCCAGATTCTAAAGATACTTCTAGAGCAGTGGTTCCCAAACTCTTTTTGGTTCAGGGCACCCTTTAGTATCTCAGACTTTTTCGTGGCACCCCTAGATGAGGGCGGTGCCAAACTCAGAGAAGGGACAAAGACATAGTGACACACACACACACTGCTTCCTGGAGGTGGGCATAGTGACACACATTGTGTCATCGGAACAGATGGACTTGGTGACACACACACTGATCCTGGGGGGAGAGCATGATGACATACATACTTTAGCTTGGGAGAGGGTAGGGACCTGTGCAGATATGTAACATAGGAAGATGGGTCAGAGTAGGACTGCAGAGATTGTAACATCATGGGAGAAGTATCACATAAGAGGGAGTTGCAGCATGTACACAGGAGGAGCTGCGCTCCTATGGAAACAGAGACCAGAGTGATTATTCTGCAGATTGCTGCTGGCTCTGGGTCTTAAGTGGCGGCGCTTCTAATTGCTCCGCCTGTCATTTTTTCATTGCTCCACAGCTGCATTGGGGAGAAAGATGAGGTGTGAAAGGGGATACATCATCACTGAGCACTGCCAGAGCCCACCCCCAATCTCCATTGGGTACTCTGACCTTCAGGTCCGCCCCCACATGCAGGCACCGATCACCAATGCAGTAGACTGTGTGATCGGGTCATCTCCTCCCTTCCTCCTATCATGGACCGCACTGATCTCCCAGACATGGCACCCGTGTAAGTGCGCTGAGGCACCCCAGGGTGCCGCGGTGCACAGTTTTAGAACAGCTCTTCTAGAGTCTTTTATTATCTTTGGAATCTCCCTGTCCCTATTACACTATTCTTCTTTAGAGACCTTCGGAGGGTGGTTTGGTTTGGCAGGAGACCTAGATTACATTGTGATTTTTTTTCTTCTGTTTTTCTGTATTTTAGACCTGTTACGTCATGATTTTTTTTTGTATAAGAAAAATGTTAGCAGTGGTCTCTAGTTTCCAACCTATTTACTTTGCCAACAAGCAGTTCACTTAAACAGAATTGTTGACAGTATATGTGCAACCTACTAAATAATGGGTTTCAATAGAGGAGCAGTCTAGCCCTATGCCATTAGAAGTCTTACAATAGGATTAAGATATCCCTAAATTGAACATACTACGGTTTCTACTACTTTACAGGTATGGAAAAAATTGAGGGCTTTACCGCCTGCCTCTTCAGTTACCTCCCCATTCAACCAAGAGTTCCACACAGGCACAGACTCTCTTGCATTGAAACACTGCCACTCTCCAGGGCAACACTGATTAGAAGTCTGGCCCCTTTTGAGGAGCTTTGCAAACAGGGGAACCCATTAGACACTCCATCTCAGTTATTTTCTAAAATTCTGATAGTGTTTAACTTCCCTACCCAAATTTACCATCGCTTGGTGTCGCAATAAATATATATTTCCTCTCAGAGCATTTCTGTCATTATGATACATTGATAAAATACAAAGTCATCACTGGGTGGTATAGCTGGCCTAATGTTTTCAGTAAATGAATTCCATACCTTGCTGATGCATGTTGGTGATATACATATGGTGGAATTCCCCCATATTGGTCCCCTTTTGGAACAAGATTATATAATTAGCCAGGGAATTTGTAGGTGAGAATGTACCAGAAGATCCTTTGTTTTGGATTTTGAACATGATTGAGCCCAACCCGTGTAGTAATTCTGCTTCAAACCAATTGTAGCCACAAGTGTGATTTAAGCAAACCCCTGAATTAAATCTGTATTAGTCTCCCTACAGTGGTGGAAATACAGGAGTCAATGGAGGCGGTCGCCTCTGTGTGCCAGCCCTAAAGGGGACATCCTGATCTTCTCCATTGCTCCAGGTTCTGCTTTATGTGCTCGAGAGGAGGAATAAGCAAAGAGTTCAGAAGGCATGTGTCATGGTCCTTCTCTCTCGGGGCCCCTACCCGAGTCCTGTCCTAGCATAGGGACAGAACTCTAGCAACAAATCCGCACCAATGTACATAAAAAGGGTAGGGCACAGCCTAGAGTGCATGACTGCTCCCTACTTTGTTGGCTCTCCCCCTCACACACACCCTACATGCTGGCTCTGCTGTTGCCATGGGAGTACCAAATAACAAGAAAGGAGACCCCGAGCAGCTACAGATAGTGTTTGTGTGCTGGGGTGTTGGTAGTTAATTGGGGGAGGAGAGTGAGTGTCTGGGTGCTGCTGGAGGGTTAGTAGTGAATGCAGGGGGATAGAGTGTGTGTCTGGGTGTTGGAAGTGAATGCAGGGGGATAAAGTGTATGTCTGGGTGTTAGTAGTGAATGCAGGGGGATAGAGTGTGTGTCTGGGTGTTAGTAGTGAATGCAGGGGGATAGAGTGTGTGTCTGGGTGTTAGTAGTGAATGCAGGGGGATAGAGTGTATGTCTGGGTGTTAGTAGTGAATGCAGGGGGATAGAGTGTGTGTCTGGGTGTTAGTAGTGAATGCAGGGGGATAGAGTGTGTGTCTGGGTGTTAGTAGTGAATGCAGGGGGATAAAGTGTATGTCTGGGTGTTAGTAGTGAATGCAGGGGGATAGAGTGTGTGTCTGGGTGTTAGTAGTGAATGCAGGGGGATATAGTGTATGTCTGGGTGTTAGTAGTGAATGCAGGGGGATAAAGTGTATGTCTGGGTGTTAGTAGTGAATGCAGGGGGATAGTGTGTGTCTGGGTGTTAGTAGTGAATGCAGGGGGATAGAGTGTATGTCTGGGTGTTAGTAGTGAATGCAGGGGGGATAGAGTATGTGTCTGGGTGTTAGTAGTGAATGCAGGGGGATAAAGTGTATGTCTGGGTGTTAGTAGTGAATGCAGGGGGATAGAGTGTGTGTCTGGGTGTTAGTAGTGAATGCAGGGGGATAGAGTGTATGTCTGGGTGTTAGTAGTGAATGCAGGGGGATATAGTGTGTGTCTGGGTGTTAGTAGTGAATGCAGGGGGATAGAGTGTATGTCTGGGTGTTAGTAGTGAATGCAGGGGGATAGAGTGTGTGTCTGGGTGTTAGTAGTGAATGCAGGGGGATAGAGTGTATGTCTGGGTGTTAGTAGTGAATGCAGGGGGATAGAGTGTGTGTCTGGGTGTTAGTAGTGAATGCAGGGGGATAGAGTGTGTGTCTGGGTGTTAGTAGTGAATGCAGGGGGATAGAGTGTGTGTCTGGGTGTTAGTAGTGAATGCAGGGGGATAGAGTGTATGTCTGGGTGTTAGTAGTGAATGCAGGGGGATAGAGTGTGTGTCTGGGTGTTAGTAGTGAATGCAGGGGGATAGAGTGTGTGTCTGGGTGTTAGTAGTGAATGCAGGGGGATAAAGTGTATGTCTGGGTGTTAGTAGTGAATGCAGGGGGATAGAGTGTGTGTCTGGGTGTTAGTAGTGAATGCAGGGGGATATAGTGTATGTCTGGGTGTTAGTAGTGAATGCAGGGGGATAAAGTGTATGTCTGGGTGTTAGTAGTGAATGCAGGGGGATAGAGTGTATGTCTGGGTGTTAGTAGTGAATGCAGGGGGGATAGAGTATGTGTCTGGGTGTTAGTAGTGAATGCAGGGGGATAGAGTATGTGCCTGAGTGTTGGAAGTGAATGCAGGGGGATAGAGTCACTGGCGTTTCTATAATGGGTGCTGTGTGTACAGTGCACACGGCCTCTGAGTCCAGAGGGGGCCCCCACCGCACACGCTGCACCCATTTTCTAAATACTCACCCCTCCGGAGTCCCGCGGCGATGTCCTCGGCGGTATTAAAACTCTCTGGAAATGGCCCAGTGGCCATTTTCACAGAGTTCTGCGCATGCGCAGTAGAGAAATCTCAGGGAAATTGTCCGCCGTGACCGTGCGCAGTAAGACTCTCAGCACTGCCGACAGAGAGGAGGGGCCCGAACGGAGGAGGCTGCACCAGGGCCTCCTCCTCTCTTAAAGCACCCCTGGATAGAGTGTGTGTCTGGGTGTTGGAAGTGAATGCGAGGGGGAATTCTGGGTGGTGTTGGCAGTGAATGCAGTGGGGGAGAGTGCGTGACTAAGGTGCTGCTGGAGTGTTGGAAGAGAACGCAGCGGGAGAGATTGTGTGCCTTGATGCTACTGGAATGCTGGAAGTGACTGTATGGAGGTTTTTTTTCTTTTTCGTTCTTGGTGGTATTGGGGTGAGATGGGAGGGGTGGGGGGGGGGGGGGGGTGGATGTATTTATCTTGCCTACTAGCTCATTGGTATGAATTTACTCCACTGCCTCCCTTCATCCCTGTGCAGTTGTCTTGCATTTCAGGTTTTTCTCCTGTTCCACTTTCCTTTTTCTGATAGAAGTCAGTCATACTAGGCATTGCAAGCCACACGCATTCATGCTTTGGTTATCACCACTGATTTCTCTGACGTCCTAGTGGATCCTGGGAACTCCGTAAGGACCATGGGGAATAGCGGCTCCGCAGGAGACTGGGCACAAAAGTAAAAGCTTTAGGACTACCTGGTGTGCACTGGCTCCACCCCCTATGACCCTCCTCCAAGCCTCAGTTAGATTTTTGTGCCCGGCCGAGAAG
The DNA here is from genome assembly GCF_028390025.1 of Pseudophryne corroboree. Taxonomy (NCBI): domain Eukaryota; kingdom Metazoa; phylum Chordata; class Amphibia; order Anura; family Myobatrachidae; genus Pseudophryne; species Pseudophryne corroboree. The sequence continues at coordinate 546,309,232 of NC_086448.1, read as the reverse complement.
GGTGCACACTAGGGGCTCTCCTGAGCTTCTTAGTGAAAAGTTTAGTTTTAGGTTTTTTATTTTCAGTGAGACCTGCTGGCAACAGGCTCACTGCATCGAGGGACTAAGGGGAGAAGAAGCGAACTCACCTGCGTGCAGAGTGGATTGGGCTTCTTAGGCTACTGGACACCATTAGCTCCAGAGGGACCGAACACAGGCCCAGCCTCGGAGCTCGGTCCCGGAGCCGCGCTAGGGCGCTAGGGGGGGGCGCCCTGAGCAGCAATGTAAAACACCTTGGCTGGCATAAATACACCACATATAACCCCCAGGGCTATATGGGTGTATTTTAACCCCTGCCAGAACTCACCGAAAAAGCGGAAGAAAAGGCCGCCGAGAAGGGGGCGGAGCCTATCTCCTCAGCACACGGGCGCCATTTTCCATCACAGCTCCGCTGGAAGGACGTCTCCCTGACTCTCCCCTGCAGTCCTGCACTACAGAAAAGGGTAAAAAAGAGATGAAGTGTGTGATGAGGCGTGGGTTTCCCCCGATAAAAAACTGATAATTCCTAAAAGGTTATTGGCATCGTACCCTTTCCCGCCAGAGGATAGGGCACGTTGGGAAACACCCCCTAGGGTGGATAAAGCGCTCACACGCTTGTCTAAACAGGTGGCACTACCCTCTCCTGATACGGCCGCCCTAAAGGAACCTGCCGATAGAAAACTGGAGAATATCCTAAAATGTATATACTCTCACACGGGTGTTATACTGCGACCAGCTATCGCCTCAGCCTGGATGTGCAGTGCGGGCCTGGCGTGGTCGGATTCCCTGACTGAAAATATTGATACCCTAGATAGGGACAGTATATTACTGACTATAGAGCATTTGAAGGATGCATTTCTATATATGCGTGATGCACAGAGGGATATTTGCCGACTGGCATCAAGAGTTAGCGCGCTGTCCATTTCTGCAAGAAGAGGTTTATGGACGCGGCAGTGGTCAGGTGATGCGGATTCTAAAAGGCACATGGAAGTATTGCCTTATAAGGGGGAGGAGTTATTTGGGGTAGGTCTATCTGACCTGGTAGCCACGGCAACTGCTGGAAAATCCAATTTTTACCCCAGGTAGCTTCTCAACCTAAGAAGACGCCATATTATCAGGCGCAGTCCTTTCGGCCCCATAAAGGCAAGCGGGCAAAAGGCGCCTCATTTCTGCCCCGTGGCAGAGAGAGAGGAAAAAGGCTGCAACAAACAGCCAGTTCCCAGGAACAAAAGCCCTCTCCCGCCTCCGCAAAGTCCTCAGCATGACACTGGGGCTTTACAAGCGGACTCAGGCACGGTGGGGGCCCGTCTCAAGAAGTTCAGTGGGCTCACTCGCAAGTGGACCCCTGGATCCTTCAGGTGGTATCTCAGGGGTACAAATTGGAATTCGAGACGTCTCCCCCTCGCCGTTTTCTAAAGTCTGCTTTACCGACGTCTCCCTCAGACAGGGAGGCAGTATTGGAAGCCATTCACAAGCTGTATTCCCAGCAGGTGATAATCAAGGTACCCCTCCTACAACAGGGAAAGGGGTACTATTCCACACTATTTGTGGTACCGAAGCCGGACGGCTCGGTGAGACCAATTTTAAACCTAAAATCCTTGAACACTTACATACAAAGGTTCAAATTCAAGATGGAGTCACTCAGAGCAGTGATTGCAAACCTGGAAGAAGGGGACTATATGGTGTCTCTGGACATCAAGGATGCTTACCTACATGTCCCAATTTTACCCTTCTCACCAAGGGTACCTCAGGTTTGTGGTACAGAACTGTCACTATCAGTTTCAGACGCTGCCGTTTGGATTGTCCACGGCACCCCGGGTCTTTACCAAGGTAATGGCCGAAATGATGATACTCCTTCGAAGGAAGGGAGTTTTAGTTATCCCTTACTTGGACGATCTCCTGATAAGGGCAAGATCCAGGGAACAGTTGGAAGTCGGAGTAGCACTATCTCAGATAGTGCTGCGCCAGCACGGTTGGATTCTCAATATTCCAAAATCGCAGCTGATCCCGACGACACGACTTCTATTCCTAGGGATGATCCTGGACACAGTCCAGAAAAAGGTGTTTCTCCCGGAGGAGAAAGCCAGAGAGTTATCCGAACTAGTCAGAAATCTCCTAAAGCCAGGCCAAGTCTCAGTGCATCAATGCACAAGGGTCCTTGGAAAGATGGTGGCTTCTTACGAAGCAATCCCATTCGGCAGATTCCACGCAAGAACCTTCCAGTGGGATCTGCTAGACAAATGGTCCGGGTCGCATCTTCAGATGCATCAGCGGATAATCTTGTCACCAAGGACAAGGGTGTCTCTCCTGTGGTGGTTGCAGAGTGCTCATCTTCTAGAGGGCCGCAGATTCGGCATTCAGGACTGGGTCCTGGTGACCACGGATGCCAGCCTGAGAGGCTGGGGAGCAGTCACACAGGGAAGAAATTTCCAGGGTTTGTGGTCAAGCCTGGAGACATCACTTCACATAAATATCCTGGAGCTAAGGGCCATCTACAATGCTCTAAGCCTAGCAAGACCTCTGCTTCAAGGTCAGCCGGTGCTGATCCAGTCGGACAACATCACGGCAGTCGCCCACGTAAACAGACAGGGCGGCACAAGAAGCAGGAGGGCAATGACAGAAGTTGCAAGGATTCTTCGCTGGGCGGAAAATCATGTGATAGCACTGTCAGCAGTGTTCATTCCGGGAGTGGACAACTGGGAAGCAGACTTCCTCAGCAGACACGACCTCCACCCGGGGGAGTGGGGACTTCACCCAACAGTCTTCCACATGATTGTGACCCGTTGGGAAAAACCAAAGGTGGACATGATGGCGTCCCGCCTCAACAAAAAACTAGACAGGTATTGCGCCAGGTCAAGGGACCCTCAGGCAATAGCTGTGGACGCTCTGGTAACACCGTGGGTGTACCAGTCAGTGTATGTGTTCCCTCCTCTGCCTCTCATACCCAAGGTACTGAGAATCATAAGGAGGAGAGGAGTAAGGACTATACTCGTGGCTCCGGATTGGCCAAGAAGGACTTGGTACCCGGAACTTCAAGAGATGCTCACAGAGGACCCGTGGCCTCTACCTCTAAGAAAGGACCTGCTCCAGCAGGGACCCTGTCTGTTCCAAGACTTACCGCGGCTGCGTTTGACGGCATGGCGGTTGAACGCCGGATCCTGAAGGAAAAAGGCATTCCGGATGAAGTCATCCCTACCCTGATCAAAGCCAGGAAGGATGTAACCGTACAACATTATCACCGTATTTGGCGTAAATATGTTGCGTGGTGCGAGGCCAGGAAGGCCCCTACAGAGGAATTTCAACTGGGTCGTTTTCTGCATTTCCTGCAAACAGGACTGTCTATGGGCCTAAAATTAGGGTCCATTAAGGTTCAAATTTCGGCCCTGTCGATTTTCTTCCAAAAAGAACTGGCTTCAGTTCCTGAAGTTCAGACGTTTGTCAAGGGGGTACTGCATATACAGCCTCCCTTTGTGCCTCCAGTGGCACCTTGGGATCTCAATGTAGTTTTGGGGTTCCTAAAATCACTTTGGTTTGAACCACTCTCCACTGTGGACTTAAAATATCTCACATGGAAAGTGGTAATGCTGTTAGCCCTGGCTTCAGCCAGGCGTGTCTCGGAATTGGCGGCTTTATCCTATAAAAGCCCTTACCTAATTTTTCATACGGACAGGGCAGAATTGAGGACTCGTCCTCAATTTCTCCCTAAGGTGGTTTCAGCGTTTCACTTGAACCAGCCTATTGTGGTACCTGCGGCTACTAGGGACTTGGAGGACTCCAAGTTGCTGGACGTAGTCAGGGCCCTGAAAATATATGTTTCCAGGACGGCTGGAGTCAGAAAATCTGACTCGCTGTTTATCCTGTATGCACCCAACAAGCTGGGTGCTCCTGCTTCTAAGCAGACTATTGCTCGTTGGATTTGTAGTACAATTCAGCTTGCACATTCTGTGGCAGGCCTGCCACAGCCAAAATCTGTAAAAGCCCATTCCACAAGGAAGGTGGGCTCATCTTGGGCGGCTGCCCGAGGGGTCTCGGCTTTACAACTTTGCCGAGCAGCTACTTGGTCAGGGGCAAACACGTTTGCTAAATTCTACAAATTTGATACCCTGGCTGAGGAGGACCTGGAGTTCTCTCATTCGGTGCTGCAGAGTCATCCGCACTCTCCCGCCCGTTTGGGAGCTTTGGTATAATCCCCATGGTCCTTACGGAGTTCCCAGCATCCACTAGGACGTTAGAGAAAATAAGAATTTACTTACCGATAATTCTATTTCTCGTAGTCCGTAGTGGATGCTGGGCGCCCATCCCAAGTGCGGATTGTCTGCAATACTTGTACATAGTTATTGTTACAAAAATCGGGTTATTATTGTTGTGAGCCATCTTTTCAGAGGCTCCTCTGTTATCATGCTGTTAACTGGGTTCAGATCACAGGTTGTACGGTGTGATTGGTGTGGCTGGTATGAGTCTTACCCGGGATTCAAAATCCTTCCTTATTGTGTACGCTCGTCCGGGCACAGTATCCTAACTGAGGCTTGGAGGAGGGTCATAGGGGGAAGAGCCAGTGCACACCAGGTAGTCCTAAAGCTTTTACTTTTGTGCCCAGTCTCCTGCGGAGCCGCTATTCCCCATGGTCCTTACGGAGTTCCCAGCATCCACTACGGACTACGAGAAATAGAATTATCGGTAAGTAAATTCTTATTTTCTGTTCTTGCTGGGGCCTATGTTACTGAACAGTACACAAAGCCACACCTGTAACTTGAATTATCACACAGAATAACAGCAACTACACTATGAGCCGGATGTAATGACGCCCGAGATCGCCAGAGGTGGCAGTTGCCGGCCGATCTGACTTTTTTTTTTAAAGGGATCAATCACTTGCAAGGTAAAACCATGCCTTGTAAGTGATTGCCCCTTTAAAAAAAAAAAAGTCTGAGATCGTCCGGCTCCTCACACTTCTAGCGATCTCGGGCATCATTACATCCGGCCCTATATGTTCCCTATGACAGAGTAATTTGATTGCCCTCCTTTTGCTGACGCACTTCCCAAGCAAAGTTTTTAAGGCTTCCCTTCCTCCTGTCTCAGTTGTGCTTATGGTATCTTCTGTTTCTTACAGCAGCACTGCCACAAATAGATATAACTCTCATTGTTTCCCCTCAGCAGGCCAGTTGGACAGCAGGGAGAAAGCAACCTGATCTATTGCTCTGTTCCAACGTCTCCCAGAAATCTGATTTCATGCTTTTTGGTTTTAACCAGAAATGCCAGGATAACTTAGCACTACATCTCACTGCTCCTGACTCTTTTTTTACCTGCATTCAAGGAACTATAATTACAAAATAATATTCTGCACTTCAGAAGATTCAGTTGTTCACCCTATGCTGCTAACCCAAGCCTTGATGTAGTCATCATCGCAGGTAGCAGCACCAAGAAAAGTATAGGAATGTATTAGTCAGATTCTATTTCCCTGCTGGTAGGATAATCTAAGGACAGCACACTGTGGTTTCTTATATAAACTGCTGACATTTGTGAGCATGAAAAATAAATAATACACCCCCCCCCCACACCGCCACCACCACCACCGCCACACAAAATCTGTTTTATGAATTTTATTGAAAGCTATAATTCAGAAACCATCTTCTCATAGAACAATATTTACAAACACAAAGGGTGGTATCCTATTAGTCGTGGCACTTTCCGCTGCTAATAGGATCGCCGGGGCTATCCTATTAGCCCCCTGATGCAGGCATCGTTTTCTCCTGATGCCGGCTCTTATCGGGGATTATGTTTCGGGTGCCTCAGACTGGGTATGGTTCATTAGGTCGATAAGCTTTCGGTCGACCGCTATTGGTCGATATTTTATTTTTTATTTATTATTATTATGCAGTATGCAGTACTGCAGATATGCAGTAGGTCGACATGGTAAAGGTCGACATGAGGTTTTTTTAACTTTTTTTGGTGTCGTTTTCATCGTAAAGTGACGGGGAACCCCAATTAATGCACCGTGTCCCCTCGCATAGCTCGCCTTCGCTTGCCATGCTTCGGCCAAGATGCTCCGCTACCGCTGCGCTCGGCACAGGTTACCGTTCCCAATTGTAGTCCACGTGGATCGCAAAGTATGAAAAAGTAAAAAAAAAAATTTTTTTTTTTTTAGAAAAACCCATGTCAACCTTTTTCCATGTCAGCCTTGTTCATGTCGACCTAGTGACCATGTCAGCCTAGTGCATGTCGACCAATAGTGGTCGACCTAATGACCGTAAGCCCTCAGGCTTATCCCTGATCCCATGTGTCTTTGTGCGATCATGGGTGCAATTTCAGCTGATCAAAACGGCATCTTAATTGGATACCGCGATAATGACCATCGGTCGAAATTGCATTGCCCCTAATAGGATACCACCCAAAGTATCTAAATCTGATAAACTTCAAGTCCATGAAGAAAATAGCTGGATTTCCTCACACACAAGAATACAATTTGTTTCACATAATAGGCAATCAGATCTTGGATGTTCTCTTATTTGAACAATTACATTCAATGTTATCACTTTAATATCTTCAAAGTGATAATTCTATGATTTTATTATATGTTGCTGAATTACAAGTAAAAATCCTTGCGTCCGTGTTCACCGACATGAAGTTCAATCACCATAATATACCACCTAAAAGATCTGGTTATCCTGTGCCGAGACACGTCTGTGTAGCGTCATCTCCTTGTCCAGTATATCATTTAGAGGAAGACGTACCTGTTATCGGCGGCCGGGATCCCGGCTGTCATGATCCCAACAGTGGGATCTTGGCCACCAGTGTGCCCGCAGCGAGGCAAACGCTAGATAGCCCCTTGCGGGCTCACTGTGGGCACGGTGGCTCGCTGCGCTCGCCACATGATCTATTCTCCCTCTATGGGTGTCATGGACACCCATAGAAGGAGAAAAAGACTGTGGCGCCTGGATCTGTCGGGATTCAGGCGTCGGCATTGTGACCACCGCGATTCCGGCAAGCGGTCTGGTGATTGCCTCCCCATTTAGAGTAACAGTGTTGTGTTGTCTGTCTGCAAACTATATTGAGTGCTTTAGGGTGTTTGTTGCTATGTATATAATGTGTTTTCTATGATTCTGTTCATACAGACACTTGCTGAGATATATGCAATGCTCAATTAGTGTCTTTCACTGACCATACAAAATTTTGTGAAATGCTGAGAACTTGATTTGTGAATGAAAATGCTGGAATGTGTGAAGCACAATATAGAAGGAGTGCTCTAGGCTATTGAACGTTAATATTTATTGCTGGGCTTTAAAATGTGTTTAGTGCATAATCTTTATCCCGTTTTATTAAACCATGCAAGCCCAAACAGGTTAATAGAGTGCTGAGTATTGTGAGACATAAATACTATATATATTAGGGGAATGAATGGACTCTAAGCTGTTGTGCTTGGAATGCTCTCTGCTATGCCACTCTCATGCTTGTGCTTTTTATAGCTCCATTCAACAGAAGGCATTTAACCATGAATTTCCTAAAGCATCTCCCTGTGGCTCCCTCACATCCCCTGCTTGCTGTTGCGCTATTTTTTCTTCTATCTGACTCATATTTCTGATGCCAGACTCAATAGTCAAACATTGCCACAAGCCTTTCAGAAACTAAACTATGGGATTAGTCAAGGCCATCGTTACTGGTTTTGCAATATATGCTGCTTCTTTTGAGAACCAAGTTTGCTTTGTGTTAAACAGGTTAGGATAAGCAAGAGGAAAACAAAGGTCTGTTGCTTTTGTTATTGTAGTGTCCACACTGCCCCTGTACTTCATTCAGGCCAATGCCTCCACTCTGTCGAAAGTTCACTTTTATGTACAGTATCAATTTCCTTTATCACTTACATATATCTGACTTATAAGGTCTTAAGCATTACTGGAGTGACAACTATTAAGGACTTATTAATGTTAGGAAATTGAAAATAAGACTCCCCGAAATTAAATAAGAAGGCACTTATTCCAAATTCTGACAGTACCACTGCAAGGAATTTACATATATTGAGAGTCCAAACAGATTATACAGTACTTTAATTTTACTGACTCTTTGAGAAGGTGGTACTGATAAACTCTCCAAACAAAGTCAATGCCAGCACTTATTTGGGATTTGAGATTTTGCGGATCCTGTATCACAAAATAATTTTCACGGGTCTGAATTTTTCATGCATGCAGCATTAATAAATACCGGTATGCATGCTATAAGTGACCTACAGTGTTCCTATCTAATCACACCCGTATAGTCCACACATAATCTCACATATTTTCTCTTTGTTCACTGTCACATCCTACTGACCACTGGCCAACATTCCTGTGTGACTACCTCATACAGCCAGCTAAAAACGTTTCTGCAGCAGGGTACACTGGGATTCCACAGAGAATACATTGGGGTGTAGAGTTGGATCTTGATTCGAAGCACCAACAGGCTAAAGCTTTGACTGTTCCCAGGATGCACTGCACCGCCTCCTCTATAACCCCACCTCCGGGCACTGGAGCTCAGTTTGTAAGTTGGTGCCTGCAGAGCAGGTCACTTAACAGGTGGGGCTGCGCTAGGCAGCCCTGAAAAGAGCTTTTTAAGAAGACTTCAAGGGCCGCAGCACTGGTTATGTCATTATGACATGCTGTGCTCCGGCGCCATCACCTCCCCAGCAGCACTACATACTCCCACAGCCGGTTCCCGGGTACTTGCAGTGGAGGCACACCGGTCATCAGGAACACCACCGCTGACGCTTTCCAGGATTGCGTGACTGCACACCAGTGAGGAGGTAAGAGGGTCCCCCAGGTGGGACCTGCCGGTAAATCGCGGATCGCGACGCTGGCGTGGACACTGTACTGCACAGGGACCCTACTATATCCACCAGGGCAGGGAGCACAGGTCGGATTTTACACAATCCGTTTTACATAGGTTCCACAGTACCCGGTGGTGAGGACCTGCATAGCAGATAAGGTGCTGACCTGTGGCCCCTCCCACAGCTCCGGGCGCCATCTACTACTGGTGTTCCCGCCTGGAGCTGCATTTCACTCTCCCTCATTTCCTGAAGATATTTTGGCGCCATCTTTACAAGTAGCTGCGGCTGGTCTCCGGGACTGCAGGGCATTGTCTCCTCTGTAAATCTGCCTGGCTCATCAGCGCTGTGATTTTACAGGCACTTAAGTATTCTACATGTCATTTTAGACAGTGTTTGTTAAGAACAAGTGTACTCCTACCTGAATATTTAGTGCAAGTATTCTGTGATATTCATCCAGTATCTACTGTGCATTGTTATATTGATATATACATATATACAGTATATATGTAGTTTTACTTGTCCAGTCCAGTTATATTGTTTATCTGTAATAACTTCTGCATTGTACCTGTGACTGTGTGTGACTGTAGCTGCTGTGTGGATCTCATTCTCGTGTATCACACTCATTGCTATCACTATATTCTGTACCCTGGGGGGCTAGGTGCGTCAGGGTCTCATATATATATATATATATATATATATATATATATATACTGTTTGGTATTTTTTACTGTGTATTTCAGTCACCTCATACCGCTTTAATCCTCTGTGTCCTGTATTTACTGTCACATAAATCAGGGAGTTATTTACAGGTATTGTGTTTGTCTGGCTATATTGGCAGTAAATCTGCAGAATCTTCTGCATCATGCAGTGCTGGCGCCAAGGATTTACCTGAGGGGGAAGTTTAAGCTGCTGGTTCAGACACTGGGTGCCATACATCTCCCAGTCAGCCAGCGGCACCTGTGGCCGATCAGGAACCACCTTGGGCAGCGTTCTCAAGTATGCTGATTACACTTGTGATACGTCTTACGCCCCCTGTGGGACCTCCTGTGCCATTTCAGCCACATATTGTCCCTGTAGTTAATCCGCCCTGGTTGGACACTCTGTCTACCCAGTTACAACAATTAAATCAATTTTTGGTTAGACAAAATTCTACCCCACGCCTCTCTGGGGTCAAGGGGTCATCCAAGCGGGCCATTTCTTCCTCTCAATGCACTAATATTTCAGATAATTCTGATGAGGATGGGAAATATACTGATCCGTCAGACACTGATACAGTCGCTTCTGATGAGGAATATACAACCCAGGTTCATGTTCTTGACCTTGTGGAGGCTATTAAGCTGATTCTCCAAATTGATGATGAGATTGATCCCACTACTGCGTCTAAAGGTGGGTTCACACTGTCCGATATATCAGCTGTTATCTTGAACGACCGATATATCGCGGATCCGTCGGACAGTGTGTACGGGCGATATGCCTGTGAACTCCTTTGTTCACAGACTTATCGCGTCGGCCCTGCAGCACAGCTGACTGCCAATATATCTACCGATTATATATTATATTCAGTGTGGCCCAGACGGCATCCTCAACGCCCAGACCTCCTCGTTCAGGGCCCTTGTGCCTACCCAGACCTGGCCAGACTGGCTTTAACGGCGTGGCTCCTGAAGCTTCACTGCTGAGGGCCAAAGGATTCTCCGAGGCGGTTATTCAAACTATGTTGAAGGCCTGCAAACCGGCTTCTGCACGGATTTATTACAGGGTCTGGAACTCTTACTTCTCATGGTGTGCTGCTAAGAGTTAAGATGCCTATTCATTCAAAACTTCCAGGCTTTTGGCTTTTCTGCAACAAGGCCTACATTTATGCCTTCGTCTGACCTCCCTCAAGGTTCATATATCTGCCTTGTCGGTGTGGTTTCAGAGAAAAATTGCGTATATTCCTGATGTTCATACTTTCACTCAGGGTGTTTTACGGATTCAGCCTCCCTATGTCCCTCCTGTGGCTCCATGGGATCTGTCTGTTGTCTTAAATGCCCTACAAGAGTCTCCGTTTGAGTCTGTGGACCTTAAATGCCTTACGCTTAAGGTCGTGTCTCTGCTGGCTATTGCCTCTGCTAGGAGGGTGTCGGACTTAGGCGATTTTGTCCTGTTGTCCACCCTTTTTGATTTTTCACCGTGACCGGGCAGTTCTTCGAACTCGCCCCGGTTATCTACCTAAAGAAGTATCTTCTTTCCATCTTAACCAAGAGATTGTGGTTCCGGCTTTTCTCTCTTCTGGTTTGTCTTCCAAAGAACGGTCTTTGGATGTGGTACGGGCTCTGGGTTACTGTCTATAGACAGACCGTTAAAAGATAGACAGTCATTAGTTAGACCCTGTCTGACTTTTGACTGTCGACCATATAGTGTCTAACTAATGACTGTCTATCTTTTAACTGTCTATGAGCTATACCACACCCATGGGTTCTCCGTGTCTAGCTGGAGAGGACTGCCTCTATCCGGAGGTCAGATACTCTTTTTGTACTTTTAGGTTTTCACAAACGTGGCTGGCCTGCGAATAAGCAAACCTTGGCCAGATGGATTAGAATGGTGATTGCACAGGCTGGACTCCCAGCTCCTGCTGCTATCAAAGCCCATTCTACTCGGTCTGTTGGACCTTCTGGGGTGGCCCGCCGTGGCGCTTCCGCTGAACAATTGTGCAAGGCGGCTACGTGGTCCTCCATGAACACGTTAATTAGGTTCTATGCTTTTTATACTTCCTCCTCCCAGGATGCTTCCTTTGGACGCCGGGTTCTTGTGCCCGCTACGGTGCATCCCCTCCCATGAGCAACTGTTTTAGGACATCCCCCGATGTATTCCCTGTGGAATACCAGTGTACCCCGCTGCAGAAAAGGAGATTTATGGTAGACTTACCATGGTTAAATCTCTTTTTGCGAGGTACACTGGATTCCACAGGGCGCCCACCATGACGCACTTAGCTTCTTTGGGTTTGTATGGCATTAGCCGCTAGTCCCTTCTCCTGTCGTGAGAATGTGGTTCTATGTGACTAACATCTGCCATCTCTCTTACCTTCTACTGCATTGGACTGGTTAACAAACTGAGCTCCAGTGCCCTGAGACGGGGTTATAGAAGAGTCGGTGCAGTGCATCCTGGGAACATTCAAAGCTTTAGCCTGTTGGTGCCTCGGTTCAAGATCCAACTCTACACCCCAATATATTCCCTGTGGAATCCAGTGTACCTCGCAGAAAGAGGTTTAACTTTGGTAAGTTTACCATAAATCTCCTTTTTTCAATCTGGCTGGACCATTATGTATTAGGTAGCACCTATACTTGTGTGTAAATGCCTGTTTCCCTATAGATTGTATGCTTGTGAGCAGGGCCCTCTTACCTCTATGTAAGTCTGTTATTCCTCAGTTTTGTTCTTTTACTAATTTATTGCATGTCCTTAAGGGCCCCATACACTTATGCGACCACATGTCGCAGGCGACTACCCCGGCAGCCTCCCCGAGTGCAGGATCGCCCAAGATACATTGTATACTGTCCTTTTGCATACAATGTATCTTGGGCAAACCTAGGCGATCCCAACCATGCCCCCAGGTCTGTCCTGATTGACTGTGCAGCACATTCAATCTGGAGGATCCGATCCGATGCTCATGGGAACGCGCATCGGATCGGATCGGAAACACCTCCAAAATGCCCGATTTCATCCGTTATATCGGGCCGAATGCCCGAAATCGATGAAATCGGGCATTATCGCTCTAGTGTATGGGGCCCTTTAGTCTTAGGAAGATTCTTTTTGCTTTTATTTCCACATCTAGCACCCTCTGTGTTTGTGTATTTGAAATAGAATAACTTGAGATGACTCTGAGACATTCTACACCTTTATTATGGGTCTATTCATGAAGCAGAGAAAAGAGTGGAGAAGTGAGCCAGCCGCTATGTATAATTGTAAAATGCACTTGCTAATGTTCTTCACTGGCTCACTTCTCCACTATTTTTACTGCTTCATTAATAGACTTATCTGACATGTATGGGTAAGCTTACCATAGTATTTCTTTAAATTGGGACACTCTGTGCCTGATTAAAACCAGGTGAAATGCAGTCTTGAAATCAGTGTTCCACAGAACCTGTGTTATTCAGGTGTGTCGCTGTTTAAAGGGATAGTATGGTAAGCCTATGTATGGGGTACAGCAGGAGTTTATTCCCCAGGTGCAAGGTTAAATTGTCAGCAGTCTCTTTGGGTCTTTTCTTTTGTTCTCCCTCTTGATTATCACTATTCGAACTTGCTGGAAGTGTTTTTTTATTTTTTTAACTCTCTAAGGAGTCTGTTCACGAATTAGTGAAAAGAGCGGAGAAAAGGACCGATGGAGAAGTTGCCCATAACAACCAATCAGCTTTGAAGGAAGCCTTTATCAAGTAAATTCTATACAATGTAAGGGAGATGCTGATTGGTTGCCATGGGCAACTTCTCTACTGGTCTGTTTCTCCACACTTTTCACATATTCATGAATAGACCGCTAACATTGGTCTTAAGTATATTGTTTTTCAATCCTTGACATTTTTCGCTAATCTTTGTAAGGTGTTCTAGATCGTTCCTATTATATAGGTTAGGAGAAATAACAAATGAAAGGAAACTGCCTTAATTTGTGCATCATTCAGACAAGGAGTAGCAAGTCCAAGTTAGTATTACCCAATTAACCGGAGCATAAAACTTCATGAACACTTTATACATTTCTGATTTTCCTTACTAATTGAAGAAATATTTTGGACCGCCCCTAAAAAGCTGCACCCTTTATTCCACTCTATAGGCATCTCTAATACCCTTAATTACATAAAGAATAACCAAAAAATACAGTAGCAAAAAAGTGGCATTGTCAAAACATATAAATAGAGAAATCAATAGTAAAAATAAACTGGTCTAAAACATCAAATAGACCCCTTTATTTATGTACTAAGACTTGAGCCGGGATGTACTAAAGGGAAAATGCATCCAAAAACTTGGCCGCGTTTCCCATATGTACTAATACCAGGAATCCTGAACTTTGATGCGGAGAGTAACGCCAACTTTTGGTGGCATTACTCTAAAGAAGCCTATGAGCTTCTTTATGCATTTTTCCCAGAGAAGGATCCAGTCTGATCCCTCCCAGCACCCCCTGCTGCTGCGGCCACCGCATCTCATTGCGCATGTGCAGAGGGACTCCCGGGGGCCAAAATCTGGACTTACCGGCATTGCAAAGGACAGCTCTTATAGGGAGAGCTGTACTTTGTGCGGCTTATCGCATATGTTTTTTTTTTTAAATAATGTTTTATTGATTATATATGCATATAACAAACAGATACATCGTTGTAAACAGTAGAAGGCAAATAAGAAAATAATGAGACCTTATAATCAGGAGGGGGGGGCGCTCAATAGACAAATCAATAAATAGTTATCACTCTTGCCTCCAAGTAGACAGGTTACCTAGTTGTTACAACGATCCATTAAGGTAAAGAGAGGGGAAGAAAGATAAAGAAAGAGAAACAGGGTAGATAAGGAAGAGGTTACAGGGTAGAGAAGAGAGAACCGTAGAAGAAGCGGATTGTAGATGATAGGGGGAGGGAAAAGAAAGAGAGAAAGGTCGGCCAGTCTGAGCTATATAAAGGAGTAGACGTGTGATGTAAGTAAAGTCTAGCCTAAATCGTAAATATTCAGTATCAAACATTAAGGATTAGGCAGTAAACATTAGATGGTAAATGTTAAATGGTTGTCAATGGCGGTTCAGTATTAAAGTGTAGAGTTCAAGGTGTCCATGTCTCTGTGAAGGAGATTGGGGAGTCTCGGAGAGAAGCAGTAATTCGCTCTAGCCTATATGTGAACCAAATTGCGTTAATAGTAGCGGTCATAGTGGGAGGGGCCACAGATTTCCAATTAGACGCTATTTGACATTTAGCCGTATTCAAAATATGTTTAATTAGGGCTTGTTGGTGGCGTGAGGTGTCAGGGATGGGACGGGAAAGTAGTGAATAAAAGGGCGAGTCCGGGACGGTTAAGTGCGTAACTTTTAAAACCAATTTATGAACTTGTCTCCAATATTGGCGGACCGTTGGACAAGACCACCAAACATGCAACAGGGTCCCTCTGCATCCACACAGTCTCCAGCACTCATCGGAGCACGCGGGATAGATAGAATGTAGTCTAGTAGGGACTAGATACCAGCGGTAATACAATTTATAGGAATTTTCAGCTATACGCACTGAGATAGAACTTTTGGTAATTTCCTGTCTAATATCCTCCCATTCCTCCACGGTTAAAATCTCTCCCACCTCCCGTTCCCAGGCCAGCTCATGACTCTCCTTGGAGGGGACATTGTGTGTCAGTAACACCCGGTAAATGCGCGAGAGGAGACCCTTCGTTGAGCGGGAGCCGCAACACCATATTTCCAGAGGGGTAGCTATAATAGGGTGGGTGGGTTTAGGGAGTGTTCCGTAGAAGTGTCTGATTTGTAAAAATTGGTAGAATACCGAATGGGGAAGCGAGTAGCGGGATTGCAGATTTGCAAAAGATGGGAATGAGGAAAGAGGAGCAATGTCCTGTAGAAAGAGAATATTATGCGCTGTCCAATGGTGAAATGCAGAGTGGTTATTGCCTGGCGGGAAGTGCGCATTGTTCCATAAAGGAGTTAAGTAGGGGTTATGAGAGCGGAGTTGATAAAAGCGAGTACAGAAATCCCATATTGACAGGGAAAAGCGCACTGTCGGCAAGAGGAGGTTAGAGGTGGGTCGGGAGCGGGATGGGCACCATAGTAGGGTTGAGGGTGAGAACATACGGAGAGAATGCGCCTCGAGAAAAGTCCACGTTCTCTGTGCCGGAGGTGAGTGCCAGAGAACACAAGAGGCCAAGTGTGTGGCTCGATAGTATCGAATGAGGTCTGGTACACCAAGACCGCCCTCCGAGCGGTGTTGTTGGAGCAACCGTATCTTAACTCTGGGTTTTTTCCCAGCCCAGATGAAGCTAGATATATCTCGTTGTACAGTAGATTCTTCAATATTTTAACTGGGATGTGAATAGGTAGGGTTTGCCATAGGTATAATATCCGTGGCAGTAAATTCATTTTGACTGCCGCGATACGACCAAACCAAGAAATGAATAATTTATTCCAGGCAGCAAGATCTGCTTTAAGCGAGGATATCAACCGCGGGAAGTTAGCAGCATATAATGATGAATAGGATTTGGTTAGGTAAATGCCTAAATATTTAAGTTTAGTATTTTGCCATTTAAAGGAATGGGAGGAGCGCAAAAGACTGAGGTCCCGTGGAGTGATATGTAGGTCTAAAACCTCTGTTTTGTCAGCATTGAGTTTATAGTTTGAGATGGAGCTATATGTATGGATCTCCTCAAAAAGGTGTTGTAAGGAAGTGTGTGGGTCGGTCAGAGTCAGAATGACATCATCTGCATATAGTGCAATTTTATATTCATGGTTGTCCACCAGTATACCTGAGATGTTGGGGTTCAGTCGGATTTTCGCCGCCAGCGGTTCCATCACTAGGGCAAAAAGTAAGGGGGAAAGTGGGCATCCCTGTCGGGTGCCATTTCTGATAGTCAATGGCGGGGAGGTAAGGCCATTAACCAGAACTGACGCTGAAGGGTTAACATAAAGCGAGGTGATAGCATTATAAAATGGACCTTGAATTCCTACAGCCTGTAGGGCTTGCTGTATAAAGGGCCAGGCTACCCTATCAAAGGCCTACTCGGCATCAAGAGCCACCACCAAAGTTGGGGTGGAGTCCCGATGGGAGAGGTGAATGAGATCTATAAGGCGCCGAGTATTATCAGCAGCCTGACGATTGGGGATGAAGCCTACTTGGTCTGGGTGAATCAATGTGGGTAGATAAGGGGCGAGTCGATTTGCCAGGATTTTAGCGAATAGCTTTAAATCTGTGTTTAATAATGAGATGGGTCTATAGTTTTTCATTTCCAGAGGATCCCGATCAGGCTTGGCGATAACTATAATATTGGCTCTGGTGGTAGCTGCGTCAAGAGAACTCCCCTCCATCAATGAGTTAAACAGTGAATGTAACATAGGAAGAAGGGCTTGGGAAAATTTCTTATAATATATGGCAGTATATCCATCAGGACCAGGTGCGGAAGAGCGGCGAAGTTGCCCAATTGTGATAAGGATTTCCTCGTGGGTAATGGGATCATTGAGTATCTTAAGATCTGCTGTAGATAGTTTCGGTAAGTGACAAGAGGAGAGATAGTGTTGGATAGTTGAGATATGGTGTGGATCGGTAGCGGCCTCAGAGGGGAGGTTATAAAGGGAAGCAAAATATTCCTGGAAGAGGGAAGCCATCACTTTAGGATCGCACGTTGTGGATCCGTCAGGACATCTCAAAGCCTGAATTCGATTGATCGTGCGTTTCTCGCGCAGTCGACGGGCTAATAAAGTATCTGCCTTGTCCGACTTTTCGTAGAACTTTTGGCGGATCCACAACAGTGACTTGATCGTTTTCTTTGTGAGGATTTGGGACAGTTGCCCTTTCAGGGCAAGTATTTTTAGATATAATTTGCGTTTGGGGAACCGCTGATGTCGAAGGGTCAGGGAGGTTAATTCAATCTCTAGGTCCGCGATCCGTTTAGACTCAATCTTCCTCTGAGTAGACGTAAGGCTAATGAGGAGACCCCGCAATGTTACCTTATGTGGTTCCCAGAGGATTGTTGACGAAATGTCGGGGGAGAGGTTATCAGCTAGGAAGTGATGGATCGCGTCTTCTATTTGAGACACATTATCGGGTTTAAGAAGTAGGGACTCATTAAGGCGCCATTTTCGGGAAGTCGGAGGTTTATGGGAACAAGTAAGATCAAGCAGTATCGCATAATGGTCAGACCAGGTGATCGGGACCACCTGGGCGCCTAGAAGGGATTGAGTGGAGTCCCTATCTACAAAAACGTAGTCAATGCGAGTGTATATATCGTGTTGTGGGGAGTAGTGCGTATAGCCCTTAGCGGAGGGGTAAAGCGTTTTCCAAGCATCATACAAATTGTGTGCAGTGACACAGGTCTGGAGGAGTCGAGACAGTTTCGTGTGGGGAGAGGGCCCAGCGCTTGGGCGGGATCTGTCAACATGGGGATCCATTGTAGCATTACAATCACCGGCCACAATAACCCAGGGATTTGAGAATTTAGAGAGGTGGTCAGAGAACGTTTTAAAGAAGGAACCCTGCCGCATGTTTGGAGCGTAAACCGACGCCAAAGTAATGGGAATTTGATTAAGGGAGCCGGAGAGAATCACAAATCTGCCATGTCATCGAGAATTGTGTCCCGGACAACCAGGGGCAGGTCACGATGGACCAGAATGGCAGTGCCTCTGCGTTTAGCTGACATTGTAGAATAAAAGGCATGAGGATAATGTTTGGAGCTTAGTGAGGGGTGAGGGTCCTTGAAATGGGTCTCCTGTAAGAATATGATATCAGCTTTTTGTCTGGCAAAAAACTGAAACGCCATGGAGCGCTTGGTCGGGGAATTAAGGCCATTGACGTTAATGGATAAGACTTTTAGAGTCATGGGGGTTGAAAGATAGCATAGCTCAATAGAAAGGATAGCCCTTGACTCGGTCGACAATGGGGTATGAAAGAGGGAGAGAAAAGACAATAGAAACAGGTGAGATCGTGAATACGAACTGAAGGGCTAGACCCTTTCCTAGAAACGGGTTGGGTCCAGGTATGAAGGGGCGGGCGCCAAGTGGGCAGCTCCTTCGGGGTGTGGGGTCGCACCAATAATAACACATAACAAGGAAGATGAGGAACATACAGAAAAGTATAAGAAAAAAGAGGTACATTCTGCGAACCAGGGTAAGGGAAGCGGGAAATTCAGATCAGGGAGTAAAAAGGAATTAGCAGAGAAGGGAAGACATCGCTATCAGTAGTCATGTTAACAATAACAGTACTTTCCTATGTAAATTCAACCAGGACATCTTAAAGTACAACATGAGTGTGGCCTACAACATTGCCCTGATGAGTTAATGGTGGTATATGACCACAATAGTAGCTACAATCGTCACGTCCAGAGTCGGTATCCGAGTGGCCCCCTAGGATCTAACGACAGATTAGCCTTACCAATTCAAGGCACGAGACCAACACAGAATGAAGGGACCACCCAGAACCGAGATGCAGGAGGCACAGACTGCGCACAATCGATCCAGCCACCAAACCTAGATGTGGAAAATAATATGATATAAACGGAGGAAAGAAAGACCAGCATAATATTGCATATATATCGAGAATGCATTTAGATGTAAAGTGGACATCTCCTCTATTGCAAGGACCAAGGCAGGTGGGTATACATTGAGATCTAAAGAAGCTATAGGCAACATGTAAAAAGCCTTAAATTTGGAACGGATAAACTGGTTGTAGAAGGCCGTGTCGCCCTCTGGAGCAGAGCGGCCCAGCAGCCGGCCCACCCCAGAGCACGCGGCCACCACCAAAACAGAATCGTCATGTAGCGTTATTTAGAAATCAGGCAGAACAACCTAAATCACTAAATTTGTCAAATCTCAGATAACCAACATGTAAAACAATATGTCAGTAGGCCACTATGACAGTAAATAGGGGAAGGGCCAATATGCAATATCCATTATATCTACTGATCCGAAGAGGGAATTCCATTCGCTCATTTGGTAGACCATTCGGGGGTAGGAGCCCCAGGCCTCCTAGGGGAGGTGACAGGGAGTTGCTTTCGGATCTCATCCGGAAGAGACTCAAATATACCCAAGGTTCTGAGGAAGTCATAGCCCTGGGCGGGCGTTTTTATCGAGTGATGAGAGCCATCATTTGTGACGTGTAATTGGAACGGAAAACCCCACTTGTACTTAATGGAGTTATCTCGAAGGACTTTGGTGATAGCGGTACGGTCCTTGCGTTTTCGAAGCGTGGAGGGGGCTAAGTCCTGGAAGATCTGCAGCTGGGCTCCAGAGTAGAGAACCGTTTGATGTTCCCGGGCCGCCATCATAAACCTCTCTTTCGTTTTGTAATAGTGGAACCGCAGGATGACATCTCTTGGGGGTTGGGTGGGTGGCGGACGTGGGCGCAGGGCTCGGTGTGCTCTATCGAGAAGGAGGAAATCCTTAGAGATCTCGGGAGTCATGGTCTGCAGTAGGCCCTCCAGAAAAGCCGGGAGGCCCTCCATAGAAACGCTCTCCGGGATGTTACGGATCCGGACGTTGTTCCGGCGATTCCGGTTGTCCATATCCTCCAAATGGTCCTCCTGCTGGGCCATATCTGCACGAATTTCCGATAGCTCCTGTTCGACCACCACCTGGTATTGGCAGACTTCATCTACTTTGCGTTCCAGGGAATCTGTGCGGGTGCCGAGATCAGCGAGTTCAGTTCTAAATTCAGCCAGGATTGATCTCATTTCCGTTTGAATGGTTTTAGTGACGATTGCAACCACATCTTGGGTCGTGAGACCTGACTTCGGAGAAGGCGCATCATCGGCATCCGACATGTGGTTTACATTGGGGGAGCCTCGTGGTGTGACGCCTGCTTTTTCCCATGCCCGGAGAATACTAGGCTTAGCTTGAGCAGGGGTCTTGCGGTTCTTTTGCGACATATCGGAGTGTGAAGATATAGATGGGTGTCCACTAATATTATCGGTTCAGCGGAGCTGATGTCACAATTACGAGATGAGTTGGTGTCAACCCCCAGAGACCTAATGAATAGTATTAATAATGAGTCCCTTGTCGCAACCTAGTCGCAGAATGATTTAGCATAAAGCAGGCATCATATGAACCTCACATCGTAGTGGTCAAGGTAGGTGGTAATCAAGTGTGGGACAAAACCAGCATTGTAGAATAAGGTAGGTAGCCTCCACTAGTGTCGATCACGGTAGCCAAGTGAAGGGGGGGGAAGGAGCACACTAGCTCGGTCACGGACCAGCCAGTAACCGGCCGCAGTGCAGCAGGGCTGGATTAAATGATGTGCGCTTTATCCGGTTGGTGGCACAGTATGGTAGGAAGTTGACCCAGTCGTCCGAGCCCTGGAGGGGGAGGGGAGAGCCGATTCGCCGCTCGATGTAGCTGGAGTGAGCTCCGTGGCTCATGTGATCGTAGAGCCCGAAGGCGTGTGACTCCCTATATTGCCTGACAGTGGGTAGTGAGGGTCACAGTGGTGTCCTTATCCAGGGAGCTCCCGGAGTCACTGCAAGCCAGGATGCGGACAGCGGCCGGCGGCAGGTGCGGCGACCGAAGCTCAGAGAGACTGAGCTCAGCGACAGGGAGATTTGGCCGCCGCAGTGACAGGGGACTAGGAGTTAAAGGGAGGGGGGCAGCAGCTCACCCAGTCGGAGTCCCGCCGTCTCACGAGCTCCGCAGTTGAAGGCAAGATGGCCGCCGCTCCGTTCCCGTCTCAATAGGCCGCGTCCCCCGCTCCGTGTCCCGCGCTCCGGGGTTCTAGTGCGGCAGGCAGGGGGCTGTAGGAGCTACCAAGCTCGTCGCCAGAGGTCCCCCAGGGATCTGAAAGAGCTCCGTGGAGTCAGCTGTATGGTCCCGGATCTCCGGCCTGGCCACGGTCTCAGCTCCAGGTCCCGGCTTCACGCTGAGGGGAAGGCCGCAATCCGCGGGAGGGCTGAGAAGCGCTCCCCGACTCAGCGGGACCCCCCCAGCGATTGCGAGGAGAGAGGACAGGTGTGAGGACCCCCGTGGAAATGTACCTAGGCTCCCGCCTCCAGGTGTATCGCTGGCGTGGCTGTGCAGGGAGGTAAGATGGCCGCCGCTGCAAGTCACTCACCGCCGGAGGAGATAGTGCTGGTTCTTCCGCTCCCAGTCTCCAGCCGAGACGACCTCCAGCACGGAGGATCGAGGCAATAGGTCCCAGGCAGCGGGAGGGGAGGGGGTTAGAGATATCCGGCACCCGCACGCCGCTCCGTTCTCGGCCCCGGAGGTGATGTAAAATCGAGGCCCCGGCTTCACATGTGGGGGAGGGCCGCAATCCGCAAAGACAGTCAGAGCTGTCTTCCGACTCCGCAGCTCGCTCCCCCAGAGCAGGATCACAAGGAGAGAGGCGGTGGGGCACAAGCAGGGAGATTCAGGGCACCGAACGGGGAGTTATAGGGCTTTCTGCAGACTTGCAGGCTGGAGCCCATGTATAGTGCAGCTTCCTCTATTGTCAGCCAGGCCACGCCCCCACTTATCGCATATGTTAGTACAGGGTGTACTACGAGTGGCCAGCTGTCGTGATCCTGGCTGCAGCCGATCGCAAAAGAGCCCCTTGCGTGATCGCTGTGCTCGCCAAACACTGCGGGCACGGTGGTGCACTACGCGCACAATGCTATTTGTTCTCCCTCCAGGGGTGTCGTGGACATCCCAAGAGGGAGAATAATTGTCGGTATACCGGCTGTCGGATCCCGGCGCCGGTATGCTGAGCGCTGGGATCCCGACAGCCGGTATGCTGAGCGCTGGGATCCCGACAGCCGGTATATCGAGTGCCTCCCGTTAGTACATATGCGATTAGTATAGTTGCGGTAAGTGGTAGGATGTACCGCATCGTGAAAACAATGCTTACTGCGCTCCTCCGTTGAACAGAATGAAAGTGGATGGAAAAAAAGTACCAACCAACCAGCTCCTAACTGCACTGCCATTTTTCAAACACAGCCTGTAACATGGCAGTTAGGAGTTGACTGTCTGGTACTTTATCACCGTCCACTTTTTCTTCCTCCAAGAATACAGTAGATCCCAAAGTTCAATAAAAATCTTCTTCTTTATTTTACAGATCCTCTTACAGTATGATAAACATTCTCCAAAAGCTCTGATATAGATTAAACTCGCCAATTACTGGTCCTCTTATAGTATGATAAACGTTCTCCAAAAGCTCTGATATAGATTAAACTCGCCAATTACTGGTGAGGTATGCTTCTTCAAATATTGCAGGTGACGGGCTATTTTTCATGACATAGACACTTTAACAGTAAATGATGTTTCACCGTGTATACGAGTAGTGGCTGCTTATTGCTTTTCACTTTCAAGCTAATTTTCTGCGTGATCTTCAGATACATCTCAAGGTGCATACACACGTGAGATATTGACTATCTCCAATTTTGACTTTGTGATTTCCCCTGAACTCCCCGACCCCCTGAATCACTGATTTTGACTATCTTTACTTGAGATTTTGGGGTAAATTTACTAAGAATCGTATATTCCCATTTGAGGTCAAAGTTCAATCACGAATGACATCGAAAGTGTAAATATGCAACTTTTTGAATTGATTACGACTAATTTACTAAGCTGCCGTATTCTGCATTTTCGGTTTTTCCGATGTCGATGTCATTCGTTTTTTTAGGCAGTGTTTTACGTGAGTGACTTGTAAAACACTGCCGACTTTAATACAATGAATCTCGGCCGGATCTGAGAGATCCGTGCAGGGCTTCATTGTGCACCTTGTAAAAAAAATAAAAAATGTTTACACTTAAAAAAAAAATTGCGTGGGGTCCCCCCACCTAAGCCAAACCAGCCTCGGGCTCTTTGAGCCGGCCCTGGTTGCAAAAATATGTGAAAAAAATTGACAGGGGTTCCCCCATATTTAAGCAACCAGCACCGGGCTCTGCGCCTGGTCCTGGTGCCAAAAATACGGGGGACAAAAAGCGTAGGGGTCCCCCGTATTTTTGAAACCAGCACCGGGCTCCACTAGCTGGACAGATAATGCCACAGCCGGGGGTCACTTTTATACAGTGCCTTGCGGCCGTGGCATCAAATATCCAACTAGTCACCCCTGGCCGGGGTACCCTGGGGGAGTGGGGACCCCTTCAATCAAGGGGTCCCCCCCCCAGCCACCCAAGGGCCAGGGGTGAAGCCCGAGGCTGTCCCCCCCATCCAATGGGCTGCGGATGGGGGGCTGATAGCCTTTGTTGAAAGTAATGAATATTGTTTTTAGTAGCAGTACTACAAGTCCCAGCAAGCCTCCCCCGCAAGCTGGTACTTGGAGAACCACAAGTACCAGCATGCGGCGGAAAACCGGGCCCGCTGGTACCTGTAGTACTACTACAAAAAAAATACCCCAATAAAGACATTACACACACATCTTGAAAGTATAACTTTAATGCATACATACACACCACCATATACACATACTTACCTTATGTTCACACGAGGGTCGGTCCTCTTCTCCATGTAGAATCCATGGTGTACCTGTTGAAAAAATTCTACTCACCAAATCCAGTGTAGAGGGCTCCTCGGATAATCCATTTGTAATCCACGTACTTGTAAAAATAAAAAAACGGGACACCCGACCACGAACTGAAAGGGGCCCCATGTTTTCACATGGGACCCCTTTCCCCGAATGCCAGAAACCCCCTCTGACTGATGTCTAAGTGGGTTTCTTCAGCCAATCGGGGAGCGCCACGTTGTGGCACCCTCCTGTTCGGCTGTGTGCTCCTGTACTGTCTGACAGGCGGCACACGGCAGTGTTACAATGTAGCGCCTATGCGCTCCATTGTAACCAATGGTGGGAACTTTGTGGTCAGCGGTTGACCGAAAGTGACCTCACCGCTGACCACAATGTTATAAGCAGCCACAATATACACACTGGAATATCATTTATGGCTAAACAACTGCGTCCCCTGCAGGGGCAAACGCAGGATTTCTAGAGGGAAGTCTTCAAATGTGGGTGTGGTATACAAAATCCACATTCATTAGGTCTACATTCATTAGATCGAAGGGCACAAGGTTGACATGGACAAATGGTTGTCATATGAAAGGTCGACACTGGAAAAGATCGACTGGGTCAAAAGGTCGACATGACCATGGTCGACACACTTATTTTTGGGGTTAGTGTGGTTTTGACTATATAGTTAAAATCGTAAGGAAAGTTAGTGCTGATTGCAAGGTGAAAGTCACCTTGCGATGCCGATGCGCGGTCCCGCGCGGTCGGTCTCGCAAGCCTAGATAGTCAAAATTGCCTGCACAGTCTATCTCGTAGAAAAGATAGTCAAAATTGACACTCAGCCAAAATCGGACAAAGCCAGTATCGCAAGCACAGTCATTATATGCTTGCGATACCGACCTAGTCACTATCGCACATTGAGAATTGGGGTTAGCCCGAATCTCACCGTGTGTATTCACCTTAAGCACACATTCTCACACCTCATGGTTAAGAGGAGGGGAGAGAATTCTGACTAAGAGGAAGCCATAATCCTCTCCTATGGCCAAGAGGAGGAAACCCCTTCCCTGTGCATTTGCCCATACCCTGCAAGTTTTCAAGGCACATACCTCACTGGTGTTCAGTAAGTATAATCTAAATCAGAGCTTCAGAAGAATGCTTATTACAAGAGGATCTGTATATGGGTTCAGTATGATTTGCCTGCGTACGGAATGCCGGCAGTCAGAATACCGACACTGACATCCCAATAGTTGAAATCCCAACAGGGGGAAGGTAAGACTGCCCCCTCCTCCTTTCCCCTACCCCCTAACCCTAATCCTCCCTTCCTTAAGCCTAACCCTAATCCTTTCCCTCCTTAGTGCCTAAACCTAACCTCCCCCGAGTGGTGCCTAACCCCCCCTTTCTACAGCCTAACCCTCCCTCCCTTCCTGCAGCCTAACCCTTAGCCCCTCCGCAGCCTAACCCTAAGAGGTGGTGCCTAAAGGTAACCTTCCCACCCCTCTTCACCACCCAGCCCTAACCTGCCTGCTATACTTATGGTCAGGATTCCGGAGTCGATCTCCTGACCTGTATATACTGTATTATATTTTTATTGAACTTTATTATTTGATGTTTTAGACCAGCTTCTGTCTACTATTAATTTATTGTATTTGTAGTTTTTGGCAGCATCATGTTTTTTTCTATTGTACTTTTTTTTATATTTCTGATTTTGCTACAGTTCAAACTCGATCATTTTGTTATAAATAGAGCTTGATTTTTATCTTTGTACTACAGAATTACTTTCATGTGTGTTCTGCGGGCCTCCTGGGCTAGCTGATACTGCCTTGTAGTTCAACACTTCATGAGTCTATATCAACTATTTGCCCATAACAGGCTGGCATCTAGGAAAAGGGTGGTGGCAATCGCGTTGTTATATAGAAGAATAATGACGAAGGTGTGATGGTGGACATGATCTACTATATGACCTGCTGGGACAAATGCTGCATTTATTCCAATTTCTCTTTATATTTGACATTTGACATTTTTTATTTAAACCATATGCAGAGATTATGAAAGTTTTCATTTACAAAAGACTATTATTTAGAATGGTAAGGCTTGTAGGGGCCCAGGGCAACAAAATTGTGGGGACCCCCAGCATTAAAATTGACACCCCAATCCACACAACTGCCACTGCTTTGCCCCGTTCCAGCATCGTCATACCATAGTACATCATGTCCATGAAGCTTCTGGCAGTGACATCCCCCCGCCACACCTGCTGCTGTTACTATACACCTTACAGGCAGCGTAGTACATCATGTCCGTGATGCTGCTGGCAGTAACATCCCTCCGCCACACCTGCCGCTGTTACTTATCCCTTACAGGCAGCGTAGTACATCATGTCCATGATGCTGCTGGCAGTGACATCCCTCCGCCACACCTGCCGCTGTTACTATACCCCTTACAGGCAGCGTAGTACATCATGTCCATGAAGCTTCTGGCAGTGACATCCCTCCGCCACACCTGCCGCTGTTACTATATCCCTTACAGGCAGCGTAGCACATCATGTCCATGATGCTGCTGGCAGTGACATCCCTCCGCCACACCTGCCGCTGTTACTATACCCCTTACAGGCAGCGTAGTGCATCATGTCCGTGATGCTGCTGGCAGTGACATCCCTCCGCCACACCTGCCGCTGTTACTATACACCTTACAGGCAGCGTAGTACATCATGTCCATGAAGCTTCTGGCAGTGACATCCCTCCGCCACACCTGCCGCTGTTACTATATCCCTTACAGGCAGCGTAGCACATCATGTCCATGATGCTGCTGGCAGTGACATCCCTCCGCCACACCTGCCGCTGTTACTATACCCCTTACAGGCAGCGTAGTGCATCATGTCCGTGATGCTGCTGGCAGTGACATCCCTCCGCCACACCTGCCGCTGTTACTATACACCTTACAGGCAGCATAGTACATCATGTCCATGATGCTGCTGGCAGTGACATCCCTCCGCCACACCTGCCGCTGTTACTATACCCCTTACAGGCAGCATAGTGCATCATGTCCGTGATGCTGCTGGCAGTGACATCCCTCCGCCACACCTGCCGCTGTTACTATACACCTTACAGGCAGCATAGTACATCATGTCCGTGATGCTGCTGGCAGTGACATCCCTCCGCCACACCTGCCGCTGTTACTATACCCCTTACAGGCAGCATAGTACATCATGTCCGTGATGCTGCTGGCAGTGACATCCCTCCGCCACACCTGCTGCTGTTACTATACCCCTTACAGGCAGCGTAGTACATCATGTTCGTGATGCTGCTGGCAGTGACATCCCTCCGCCACACCTGCCGCTGTTACTATACACCTTACAGGCAGCATAGTACATCATGTCCGTGATGCTGCTGGCAGTGACATCCCTCCGCCACACCTGCCGCTGTTACTATACACCTTACAGACAGCATAGTACATCATGTCCGTGATGCTGCTGGCAGTGACATCCCTCCGCCACACCTGCCGCTGTTACTATACACCTTACAGGCAGCATAGTACATCATGTCCGTGATGCTGCTGGCAGTGACATCCCTCCAGCAACAGATGTGATGTATCATTGCAATATTGCCAGGAGCCAGCCAGGGGCAATGTCTCTGGTATTATGAGGACCTCCAATTCGTGGGGGCCCTTGACGACCGCTCCTAATATAATCCTGCCTTGGTGACACAGTTTGTTTCATGCTTTAAAATAAAGCTTCACATAACAGTTTGTGGGCTAGATGCATCATTGCTTGGAGAGTGAGAATATGTGGAGAGTAAAAGTGCCAGCCAATCAGCTCCTAAATGCCATGTCATAGGCTGTGTTTGAAAAATTCAAGTTAGTAGGTGGTTGGCTGGGACTTTTTCTCTCTCCATTTTATCACTCCCCAAGCGTTGATGCATCTAGCCCACAGACTCCTGTCATAACTATACCGTTGCCCCCTGTGACTATGGTACAGTAAAGGAAGTAGCTGCGATTTCTGTGATAAATCAGGCACAATAATGATCTGAAGTGACCTCTGGGCTTGTTGTGCTTTGTTAGAGCTTCTCATCCGCTAGCTCAGCCAGTGCTCAGTACTGGAACAATGGAATTCTTGTGTGTCTCTCATTCAGCGTTGCAGGTCATGTTATGAGATTTTCATCTCAGACTGCTGCTTCAGAAAAAAAAAATATGTTTTTCTCCTCCACAGCTGTAAATGCTAATCATAAGATGTCTGGGTGCTTTCCAAATGTGTAGCACATTTTACCGATTCCATATTTCAGTTCATTATTGTGTGTCCAGTTTCAGTGGCTTAACCTTATTACATTTATGGTAATATCCATAGCTTTAGTTTGTTGATAAATGTAGCAGTATTCTATTTTTGCTCCAAATTTGTATCAAATTGTCTGTGTCACCATATGGCTATAAAACCCTAGCGCATTACACACTGTACATAAGAACAAGACAGTCAGCACTTTCTGAACCACATAGAAGTAGTCTATACAGAGAAGATAGTTAATCTTTTCCAGCTATGAAACATGTGAGGGATAGCCACTTAGGAATTTCAGGGAGCACCAGGGCAGGTGCTTAGCGTTATACACCCACATGTAAGTCCAAGTTAAAGTCTTCATTATATCGTATTCCTAGTTGGTCAGCTACAGCTGTCTTTAAATTTGTTTGCACATGACACAATCAAACTTTCGTTGTAGAAGAAGCCACCCTATGTTGCCTTAGAATAGTCGCAGGTTAAGCAGTGCCTTCTGCAATGTTATTGGAGACCGCGCTTGATAGATAGTTATGTTGAAAAGTGTTGAAATTTGAACACATTTTGTATTTGATATAAAGAAAAAGGTTCCCGTTTGCGCCCAGCAGGTGTAATATATTAATTATTCACATTAACCAACAGTTACCAACAAAATAACAAGCTTCTCCTTTTAAATATTATATATTACATGATAAATAAGCAATAAATAACACACAAATAATATATCTAAAAGATAAGTGAATTGAACTGTAGCAGTGTAAGCAGGTATAGGGGTCTATTCATGAAGCAGTGAAAAGAGTTGAGAAGTGAGCCAGTGGAGAAGTTGCCCATGGCAACCAATCAGCTTTTAAGTAGCATTTATCAAGTGCTTTCTGTAAAATGATATGCAGCAGCTGATTAATTGCCATGGGCAACTTCTCCACTGGCTCACTTCTCCACTGTTTTTACTGCTTCATAAATGGACCCCATAGTAAGGATATCACACAGTCATTAAAGAGCACATTCTACTATGCTCAAATAGGGTATATTTGCCTACTTTCCCGAATCCTCCCGGGAGAGAGACAGTTTTTCGGGTAGTCCCCCGTAGCCCCAGAAGAGTGGGCACCCCTCCCGCATTCTGCCCACTTCATAACAGTGCGCTTAAATACTCCAAGTTATAGTCAGGTGCTCTAGTCTTTCCACAATATAAACTTGTCTTGAGAAAGTCTCCCGTTGCTAGGAGACGAAACGCGTTAATACATCATTTCTACCTGTCACTTCTGGTACGGCGCTCCATCGTTCCACGTGCATCACGCCAGATAAATAACCATCTTCACACTGTAGGGACAATACGAGCAGACATCCGGACCTATTGCATGCAAAGGGATGAGATCACCCATGGTACGAATGTGGGGCCATATATATGTATATATACACTGCTCAAAAAAATAAAGGGAACACTAAAATAACACATCCTAGATCTGAATTAATGAAATATTCTAATTAAATACTTTGTTCTTTACATAGTTGAATGTGCTGACAACAAAATCACACAAAAATTATCAATGGAAATCAAATTTATTAACCCATGGAGGTCTGGATTTGGAGTCACCCTCAAAATGAAAGTGGAAAAATACACTACAGGCTGATCCAACTTTGATGTAATGTCCTTAAAACAAGTCAAAATGAGGCTCAGTAGTGTGTGTGGCCTCCACGTGCCTGTATGACCTCCCTGCAACCCACACAAGTGGCTCAAGTAGTGCAGCTCATCCAGGATGGCACATCAATGCGAGCTGTGGCAAGAAGGTTTGCTGTGTCTTTCAGCGTAGTGTCCAGAGCATGGAGGCGCTACCAGGAGACAGGCCAGTACATCAGGAGATGTGGAGGAGGCCGTAGGGGGGCAACAACCCAGCAGCAGTACCGCTACCTCCGCCTTTGTGCAAAGAGGAACAGGAGGAGCACTGCCAGAGCCCTGCAAAATGACCTCCAGCAAGCCACAAATGTGCATGTGTCTACTCAAACGATCAGAAACAGACTCCATGAGGGTGGTATGAGGGCCCGACGCCCACAGGTGGGGGTTGTGCTTACAGCCCAACACCGTGCAGGACATTTGGCATTTGCCAGAGAACACCAAGATAGGCAAATTCGCCACTGGCGCCCTGTGCTCTTCACAGATGAAAGCAGGTTCTCACTGAGCACATGTGACAGACGTGACCGAGTCTGGCGACGCCAAGGAGAACGTTCTGCTGCCTGCAACATCCTCCAGCATGACCAGTTTGGCAGTGGGTCAGTAATGGTGTGGGGTGGCATTTCTTTGGGGGGCCGCACAGCCCTCCATGTGCTCGCCAGAGGTAGCCTGACTGCCATTAGGTACCGAGATGAGATCCTCAGACCCCTTGTGAGACCATATGCTGGTGCGGTTGGCCCTGGGTTCCTCCTAATGCAAGACAATGCTGGACCTCATGTGGCTGGAGTGTGTCAGCAGTTCCTGCAAGACGAAGGCATTGATGCTATGGACTGGCCAGTCCGTTCCCCAGACCTGAATCCAATTGAGCACATCTGGGACATCGGGTGGTCTTCAGTATGCCAAATGTCGGGATCCCGGCGCACAGTATACCGGCGCCGGGATCCCGACACCCGGCATACGGACAGCTATTCTCCCTCGTGGGGGTCCACAACCCCCCTGGAGGGAGAATAAATATCGTGGCACGCATAGCGCGCCCTCAAGGGGCTCCTTTGTGCTCACCACACTGTTGGTATGCCGGCGGTCAGGCTCCCGGCGCAGGTATGCTGGTCGCCGGGAGCCCGGCCGCCGGCATACCATACTACACCCGGGACATCATGTCTCACTCCATCCACAAACGCCACGTTGCACCACAGACTGTCCAGGAGTTGGCGGATGCTTTAGTCCAGGTCTGGGAGGAGATCCCTCAGGAGACCATCCGCCACCTCATCAGGAGCATGCCCAGGCATTGAAGGGAGGTCATACAGGCACGAGGAGGCCACAGACACTACTGAGCCTCATTTTGACTTGTTTAAGGACATTACATCAAAGTTGGATCAGCCTGTAGTGTGTTTTTCCACTTTAATTTTGAGGGTGACTCCAAATCCAGACCTCCATGGGTTAATAAATTTGATTTCCATTGTTAATTTTTGCGTGATTTTGTTGTCAGCACATTCAACTATGTAAAGAACAAAGTATTTAATAAGAATATTTCATTCAGTCAGATCTAGGATGTGTTATTTTAGTGTTCCCTTTATTTTTTGAGCAGTATATATATATATATATATATATATATATATATACATACATACATACATACATACATACATACATACATATACTAACTGTCTATAAAAGTACCCGGAGTGAAAGCATTTATCTTTTTATGAGAGCCCATGTGACTGTTTAAAAGCTATATCATTACACTGGGACGCCAGTGAAAAATAAAAGGACCATTTAAACAGAAATGCCTGGGACCGTGTTATATGTTAAGAATCAGTTATGCTGCACTAATAAGCCACTTTATAAAAATATTATATGCCACAACAGCCCTGTAAGAAAGATATCTTCAAAAGCATTTTCATACCATATATATACCTGTGTGATTGCTTTTTTTTTATATATATATATTTTTGTGTGTGTTATTTTTATATATGTATGTTTAAATATACCAAATAAAATGAATATTTTTATATAACAAGTTCTGTGTTGTTTATATTGTGGAAAGATTAGAGCACCTGACTATAATTGTAAGTATTTAAGCACAGTGTAATATTTTCTACTAGTTCCACTAGTAGAATTTGGCTAACCTTTTTCCAGTAGCTGCTATAATATCCATAGATATTTATTAATTCAGAATTAAGACCAGCGCCAAGGTTTTTTGGCGAGTGATTCTTTCACCAGCCTTTATTATTAAACTGTTTGTACTTCATAGCCGTGCCCCGGAAGTAAATGCAAGTTGGGTATCAGAAATTCCGTATTCTTCTACTAGATAAAATCACCAATGTTTTACATATTTATCTGCAACCACCCATTAATACTGCTAATTGATAATTACCCCAAAATATTTTTTCTTTATAGAATATTCTTCAAAATAACATTTTCATTGTCACTTGTTTTTTTCACAGGTGTTTGCATTTGATTACTGTTTCTGGTCAATGGATGAGACAAACACTTCCAAATATGCAGGTAAGATGCAATGCATTCTCTGGTCAACATTCATATTGGCCCCTTTTCAATAAACTCTGGAGATAGACAGGTGTATGTATGGGGGAGATATATCAAACCTTCTATAGAGTACAGATAGAGACGTTGCCCATAGTAACTGGTTATCTTCTGGTTATTCTCTGTAGAAAAATTAACGTTCATTCTGCGGAATGGTTTCCCTTAGAGCATGCCTGGCCAACCTGTGGCTCTCCTGCGGTTGTGAAATTACAAGTCCCAGCACACCCTCTTACCGATCAGCTGGTGAAGCGTGCTGGGACTTGTAGTTTCACAACAGCTGTAGAGCCACAGGTTGGGCACACCTGCTATAGAGAGCAGCTATCTGCTCCTCCATGTGTCTGTCACACTCAGGGTGAACAGAGCATTGCACAAGGGGGGTCATTCAGAGTTGATCGCTCGCTAGCAGTTTTTAGCAGCCGAGCAACCGCTATTCCGCCTCCCACTGGGAGTGTATTTTCACTTTGCAGATGTGCGAATGAAAATATCGCAGAGCGGCTACAAAATAATTTTGTGCCGTTTCAGAGTAGCTTCAGACCTACTCAGCGCTTGCGATCACTTCAGACTGGTACATCGTTACATTATTCCTGGAGCACCTCCAACATAACGGATAGCCATCCATAGGGTTCTATTTTTGTTAGTTGGTTTTTCTCTAATTAAAAACGTATATTCCAGTCTGGTGCGGGATAAACCTTAGTTTTTTGATCACTTCAGACTGTTCAGTTCCTGTTTTGACGTCACGAACACACCCTGCGTTCGCCCAGCCACGCCTGCATTTTTCCTGGCACGCCTGCGTTTTTACGAACACTCCCTGAAAACGGTCAGTTGACACCCAGAAACGCCCTCTGCCTGTCAATCACTCTGCGGCCAGCAGTGCGACTGAAAAGCTTCGCTAGACCTTGTGTGAAACGACATAGTTCGTTGTAATAGTACGACGCATGTGCGCATGCGCAGAAGTGCCGTTTTTTTGCCTGTTCGCTGCGCAGTGAACGAAAGCAGCTAGTGACCAACTCAGAATGACCCCCAAGGTCTCTGTGTTTCTCACTATTAGGGCTACGTTTATACCGCACATCGCTATGTTAAAGCCATAATGAGTATTGAGTATGGTGATACTTCTGCAAAATTGTCTTGTGCAGGCACTGAGTAGGAACATGCCTGACAAGCGTAGGGAAATGGGGGCAGCAATGGATCCCTTGACCTTAAGTCTTTGGGGTCAATTTTATTCAGCGCAAGGAGGGCAAGTTGCTGTTCTTGCAGCCCGCTCTCCCCCTTGTACTTTTGTGTGCAGACCTGTGGGGCTGTGAACAAAGATCCGGAGGTGCTTTAAACATCACATATAGCCGCACTTGCAGCCATGAGTAAGTTGTGTCTAATTTAATTGACCCCTATGTATATATTGTAAATGTTGATACAAATTATTGACAAACATATATTTTGGATAACTGTCTTATAAACTGTCTGTGGGACTGACTAAATAGTGGTTGGTTATCAGTGCAGAAAGAAATACCCTAATTAACAGCTATTCTTTTAACTTGGTGGAAAACGTGGAGTGGAATAACTTTTCGAAGGGGAGACCTCGTGTGTGCCACCACAGTTTTGAGCATAAGGTGATCAAAATACAAAGACACTTATACACAGTTTGCTTTATGTCACTGTCCTGACCAGTGGTTTTTGACGTGAAGGGGAGTGAGCATGGAAAAATAGGTAATTTTCTTGTGCCTCTTATAAAAACAGTATTCGGATCATAGGTTGACAGTGACAAGGTCGACATGCATATGGTTGACAGGTTCAAATAGTCATCATTTTTGGGGGGAATTTTTTGGGGGAATTCTCAGGACTTCATACTTTACTATCCACGTGGACTATGATTGGGCATAGTAACCTAAGCCAAACCATGCGGAGCAAGGCACCTTGCTCGAATGCAAGGGGACACGGTGCACTAATTGGGGGCTCCACGTGCTGAAAGGGACATTTTAACACCAAAAAAAATAATCAAAAACTCATGTCAACTTTTTCATGTGTTGTCCATGTCAACCTGTCGGACCTTTTTTCCTTGTGCATGTAGACCATGTAATGTTAACCTGACTGTCGACCCATTGAACCATAACCCATAATCACCCTCCAGACTCCCCACATACACCCAAATCTGTATGTTTTCATTTGTGCCCCCCCCAATCCATATGTCCCAATATTGTGCTCCGCCATCTGTTTATCCTGTATTGTGCTCCCCACTCATCGTTTTTATATATCTGATCTTCTATTTCGTTCCCCTCTCAAAAAATGCCCTTTCCGTCCTCCCATATTTATGATCTTTGGTGAACACCCCTCCATTTCTATTTTTGTATTCTGACCACACCGCTCCATCTGTACGTCCTGTCCTGTGCTGATCCCCCACCTGCATTGTCCACTATCCCCCACCCCAGTCTCTGCTTTGTACAGTGCTCTCAACCACCTCCCTCCCCACACACACGTTAACTTACCTCATGCATACTTTCCTCAAGTCCTGTGTGCCTCATGGCCGAGGCTCCCCCAGTCCTCTTCAGTGCTGATGCTGGTCTATGACCACTCTGTCGCTATGTCATTACATCATATGCGAGGCGCTGCTGGGATCTGGGTGCTGCTGACACTGGCATAGGATTCAGTTGGGTAGTGGTCAGGCTACACCACTGGTTCTGACACCTTTGAAACCGTTAATAAATTAAAGCGTTGAGCATTTTGCACAGAGGCTGGAAATTCTACTGTAATTGAATGCATTTTTTTTTTTTGTTAATAAATAGCACTCCAAGACATATTTGGCATAATAAGAAAATATGGGCCCTCATTCCGAGTTGATCGGTCGCAAGGCGAATTTAGCAGAGTTACACACGCTAAGCCGCCGCCTACTGGGAGTGTATCTTAGCATCTTAAAATTGCGACCGATGTATTCGCAATATTGCGAGCACAAACTACTTAGCAGTTTTAGAGTAGCTCCAGACTTACTCTGCCTGTGCGATCAGTTCAGTGCTTGTCGTTCCTGGTTTGACGTCACAAACACACCCAGCGTTCGCCCAACCACTCCCCCGTTTCTCCGGCCACTCCTGCGTTTTTTCCGGAAACGGTAGCGTTTTCAGCCACACGCCCATAAAACGCCGTGTTTCCGCCCAGTAACACCCATTTCCTGTCAATCACATTACGTTCGCCGGAGCGATGAGAAAGCCGTGAGTAAAAATACTTTCTTCATAGCAAAGATACTTGGCGCAGTCGCAGTGCGAATATTGCGCATGCGCACTAAGCGGAATTTCACTGCGATGCGATGAAAAATACCGAGCGAACGACTCGGAATGAGGGCCATGATATACTGTTATTTCATGTTCACTGTTTTTCCCGAGCCATAAGGTTTTTTCGTATTCAATTGTCGAGCGGAAAATCTGTCACAGTAATTTCTGTGGGAATTTCCACTGCAATTTTCTTGCAGCTTCAGTTCAGGTTCAAAAGAATACAAATCCCTAATTTGAGCTAAAAATGTATGGGACACCATCAGAACACATTGGACCCCCCCTTTCCCTAATGAATTATTAGGCAATAAAAAGATTCCAATTAGCTTTACTAGACCAATAATGAAATTTATTTTCCTATGGTTTTTTTTGTTGTATTTATTAATTTGTAATTCAATGAAAAAAAAGTTTGGCTTATATATTTTTTTTATATTATCCAGTTTATATTGAATATTTAGTAGGGCATTAGGGGAGACCAAAAAGTATCTCCTTGGACATAAATGAGGTTCCACCTAGTTAAAAAAAAAAAAGAAGCTTAGAATTTATAATGCCTTAAAGATAAATAAAATAAATATCTTAATGTACACATTGGAATTACTTGTATAGCGTACTTTTCAGAATGAGATAATAAATTAATAAGCTTAAATTATCAATGATTCCTTTCAGTCAGATCACATAGGAAAGCTAGAGCATATGTTCTTGTGGACACGCATGTGGGTTAGAAACTCTATAACTGCTTTGTCAGCCATTTTAAAAATAAAGTTTTTCCTCAGTCGCCAGCTACAGTCAAGAAATTGTGACGACCAATCAACTTCATGATTGGTTTACTTCCCCACTGTTTCACTGCATGATACATCAAAGTTAAAGTTGCAAGGTTGCCTTCTAATCATTCAGGTTTCAATATTAAGGATAGGTTTTTGTTTGTTTTCAGTGCATTGTATGTATTTTCTGTTTAATGGTAAAAAGTGGTACAGTAAAAGACAGACAAACAAGATGAGGGCATTAATTGATCAGTAAGACAGTGATGTTAGATTAGGAACTGGCTGGTGTGCATTATACAGAAGAATCCCTGCAAAATGAACAAAAAAAGTGTTAAAAGCTTTTGTCCTGATTCAGCAATAAAAAGAGTTAATGGGGGAGATTCAATTGTTTGAAAAGTCAGTTGGGTGTCTGTTTTTTCCTATCTAATAGACAGGAAAAAACAAACACCCAACTGACTTTTCAAACATTTGAATTCCCCCCTATGTGTCCTAAGGGACCTTATGAACGCAAGAACATTAGCTCTGCCAGTTGAGGCGCACAGTAGCTCTTGTTTATTTAGATTCTTGTTCTATTACACTTGACCATCATAAGTGACTCTACTCTCCACCCACTTCCTGACTACAGCCAATACCCTACAGGCTGAGAATATTTAAAGTTGGTTCTATTGTTGTTGTGACCTTTTGCCTGCCTGACCTGAGCTTGTTTCTTGGATATTCTGACTGTCCTGAACTCTGATAGTGGCCTGTCCTGACTATGGTGTCTACTTATACCCCTTTCACACTGACAAATATTTCCTAGGTTATTGCACATGAATGAACGCGCATCAACCCGGGAATTTGCTCAGTGTGAAAGGGTCCTGAAAGAATATCCCGGGTCGAGCGTCCCGGCATTTCATCCCAGGTCTCGACCTGGGTTGAATCCGGAATCGACCCGAGATGCGGTGCAGTGTGAACGGGTAAGCCGGGTCAAGGCGACCCAGCACCCGTTCTCTGCATAGGAGGAGGTGGTGCTTGGAGATGATTATCTCCAAGTATCACGTCCGGTAGCGTCAGCGGTGACGTCACCAACCCGGCAATATGCCGGGTCGGGCCGTAAGTCTGAAGGGGTCTCTAGCCGGGTCGCACCTGGGAAGCACCCGTGTTCACATTCCCGGGTGCGACATGGCTATTGTCAGTCTGAAAGGGGTATTACTAAGCGTTGGATGGAGATAAGGTGGAAGGAGATAAAGTACCAACCAACCAGCTCCTAACTGTCATTTTTTAAACACAGCCTGTAACATGGCAGTTAGGAGCTGATTGGCTGGTACTTTATCTCCGTCCACTTTATCTCCATCCAAGACTTAGTAAATAGACCCCTTTGTCTCTGGATTTTGCCTTGTGACCAGTACTCCAACTCTAGTGACAATAAGGCAGGACTCCAGGACCTGTGGGGTGTCAGTAGTTTAGTCCAAACTTAATTGCAGAGGTCCCCCCGGCGAACACCTAACCCCCAATAGACTCCAAGCTTCGGCTCTAAATAGTGCCAAACTTAGCTGACCCTAAAAGAATCTCATCACCACTAATGAGGTTCATAGCTATAAGCATTGTTAATAAATGGAGGCTTTTTAAGTCAAAAGATTTTGGAATCTATTCATGAAGCAGTGAAAAGAATGTAGAAGTGAGCCAGTGGAGATGATGCCCATGGCAACCAATCAGCTGCTCCGTACAATTGTATAGTATGCAAATTATAAATGTTACTTCAATGCTGATTGGTTCTTCTCAGCTGGCTCACTTCTCCACAGTTTTCACTGCTTCATGGATAGACCCCTATATTTGTGACATGCATTTCTAAAATGCTGAGTCTTCTCCTGAGGAACAGCAACACTCATATATAATACCACAGATGGTACAATGGGTAGGCCAATAAAGTGCTGTTTGCTTCCTTTCTATACAAATAATAGGTGTACTCTTCCGTTGTTAAGATGTACTTTTAATTCAAAGCAGCCAGAAATCATATTAATCCATTAATATCGGAATGGTGTAATGCTCAGAACAGTGGCACATTATGATGGCAGCATGTCTCATTTTGCCATACACGCAGGAAAATGGCAGTGTTGCTTAATCGGAATTCTTGGTGATCTGCTCTGTCACATATCGTGACTACACATCGCTGAGTATCAAATCGCCCCATAAGATTGAAAATATTAAGAATAAAAACCTCAACCCAAACCCACAACAAAAGCAAATAAACAAAAACTAAGCAAACACAAAAGGCAGACGATATAGGTTATTTTCTGTTTGTTTCCCCATTTTTTGTCACTGTCCATTGTACTTAAAAGCCTCCATTTCTTAAGAGAAGCAGTGGTAAAATTTCAGTATCATTGTATAAAACACATATCACACTCATGACAAAAGTTTAGCGTTGTAGCCTGTTTAAAACAACTGTGTGTAAATATAGGGATGTTTTCTGCTGCGGAGTACACTGGGCTCCACAGGATTGGACGATGGGGTGTAGAGTAGGATCTTGATCCGAGGCACCAACAGGCTCAAAGCTTTGACCTTCTTCGCAAGATGCATGTGGACTGTGCAGAGTGGATTCAATTTGATAGGAAGGTTTATGAAAGTTATGTGGACGGTTCTGGAATTTGATATGCCTGACTAAAGAGGTGAGTTTTCAGGGAACGCTTGAAGGTTTGGAGACTAGAGGAGAGTCTAATTGTGCATGGTAGGGCATTCCACAGAGTGGGTGCAGCCCGATGAAAGTCCTGCAATCGTGAGTGGGAGCGAGTAATGAGTGTGGATGAGAGACGCAGGTCTTGTGATAAGCGAAGTGGTTGGGTTGGGAGATATTTTGAGATAAGCGAAGTGATGTACGTTGGTGTAGTTTGGTTAATGGCCTTGTGTGTGAGTAGAAGTATTTTATATTGAATACGGTAGAATACAGGTTACCAATGGACGGACTGACAGAGTGGATCTGCAGACGATGAACGTCTAGCGAGGAAGCTTAGCCTCGCCGCCCCAATGGATTGTAGTGGTGAGAGTCTCGTTTTGGGAAGACCAATTAGGAGACTATTGCAATAATCAATGCGGGAGATAATGAGAGGGGTGTGGATTATTAGATCGACAGTGTCTAGGTCGACCACTATAGGTCGACAGCCACTAGGTCGACAGGGTTTCTAGGTCGACATGTGCTAGGTCGACATGAGTTTTTTTGGGGAGTTTGGTGTCGTTTTCTGCATACAGTGACCGGGGAAGCCGAATTAGTGCACCGTGTTCGCTCGCCATGCTTCGGGCATGGTGCCTCGCAGATTACCGTCCCAATCGTAGTCCACGTGGATCGTTAAGTATGAAAAAGTAAAAAAAAGAAAAGAAAACTCTTTTGAAAAATGCATGTCGACCTTTTGGCTGTCGACCTAGCACACGTCGACCTAGAAACCCTGTCGACCTTCCAACCCTGTCGACCTAGTACTGTCGACCTATAGTTGTCGACCTAGACAGTGTCGATCTTCAGACCGGATCCCAATGAGAGCATGGATTAGAGTTTTAGCAGTGTCTTGTGTAAGGTATGGTCGTATTTTGGATATGTTTTTTAGATGCATGTAACATGATCTTGAGACAGATTGAATCTGATAATGGATGTAATGGCCGGCTAATTATTGATTGATTGATTGATTGATTGATTGATTGATTTACTAGTATACCAGACCCATCATATGCCCTATCGCCCGTCTGCTCTAGAACTCAGAGGAAGTTGATTCAGTCCTCGATGCATTGGTCTTAGCCACAGAGTGGTGAAGTTGACAATAGGTCCAATAGAACAGAGAGCTCTAATTGTGTTTTTAAAGTGGCAAATTTACTAGACTTTTCTCCAGTTATAAGCTGACCAACCCACAGAGGTCGGCCCTGCTCCAAAGTCTCAATGAGCCTTCAGCTTAGCCCGGGGGAGAACTGAGAATTAGTCCGGTGAGAAATCAGGGTGAATATATATGTAAGTTGTCTGACTTTCTGCCAGCACTTGAGTAGGGGGGATAGTGGGGTGTGAAAATAAAGATAAGTTTAGGGTCCAAGGCAGCATACTTCTTCTCAGTTGCGGAATGGGGGTCTTTTCATGAAGTAGTAAAAAGAGTGGAGAAGTGAGCCAGTGGAGAAGTTGCCCATGGCAACCAATCAGCTGCTTTGTATAATTTTATAGTATGCAAATTATAAATGTTGCTTCAATGCTGATTTGGTTGCCGTGGTCAACTTCTCCACTGGCTCACTTCTCCACTCTTTTCACTGCTTCATGAATATACCCCTGTGTCATTATCCTATTCAAATGTGTTGCAAAGTGGTATTGCAGAAAATCTGACAATTGTAGGCCTCCTGAGACTTATGCTGACAAATGACTGTTATGCCCAGTCTAGGACATCGTCCTCCCCATACAAAATAACTAATTACACTAAGATGCTCATGAAAAAAGCAGAAATGGAACCTAAATCTGGAGAGTTTGCATTAAAGACACGAATTTGAGGAGAGTGTTCATTTTAATGATCATTACTCTACCAAGACATTTGAGACATTTATTGGTGAATTATAGATGCAATTTTTTTTAGAGGCTTCTATTTAAGTAGTTACTGATGTATTGTGGACCTTACTCAGCTTCAGTTGCAGTTTTGCTATTTTTGCAAAACTGCAATTGGCTGCACTCACATGCTGGGGCCGTCCAGTACAGGGCAAGGCCACCCAGCATGAAAATACCTGCCAGCGATGCAATTGCAATTCAATTGCGATTGCATCGCTTGTTTGTGTATGCCCCCCTGCCTCTGCAGCCAAGCTGCAAAAGCAGACGCGGAGCCACAATTTTTAGGTCGCAGCGGCCGCATGTGACATCACGTGTCTGCCTCGAACGCGCCACCATTTCCAACTACATGCCCACCCTACGCCATGTCACAGCCCTGGACCGCTACATGAACGCCTCTGCCTGTCAATCAGGCAGAGGCATCTGCACAAATGAGATGCGATCGTATCTCACTGTGTGCGTGCAGTATGGCTGCTGCGCGTGTGCACTGGGCATGAAGAGTTCAGTATGTAATGGCATCCATATTGAATAAGGCCCTGTGTACTGCCTATTTTTATAGTGTGTATTTTTGCCAAATCCTGCTGAGAGCTCCTCCTCAAGGTAAAATGCCAAGTTTTAATGTCCTATTCTAACACAATAGAGTAGGAAAGAGTATTATTTGTATTTCATACAGAACTGGATATCTCTTTTGTAAAGAGTCAGAATTTTGAAATCTCTACAGACATGGATTGTATTATCTTCTGTACAGTAGAGCATCCAGCAAATACAATGATTGCGTAGTCAGTTCTATTAGAGATCTTTATGATTTGCACATATATCTAATTTTTGTATTGGCAAAGAATTGAATAATTGATGATCTGCTCACATAGATGAGATGGGAGTATAATCTGTTGTCATTCCTGGAAGTCAGACGCCTGGCAAAGAAGGGTATCTCTGTATACGCACTGCATACTCCGTACAGTGCAAGCTTGGCTGTATAATGTATGCCAGGCACTCGTGCAGCTCAGCTGTCGGAAGAGGAAAGGATGTAATGACACTCAGTGATTGACCACAGTTGGCAAAAGCAGCACATGAATAAGACACTGTTGTTTCTCATCACTTGTTTCTATGAGCCTTTGAAAGCCCTAATGCACAATATTAGTACTGCAGCATACAATAAATTGTGCCCTGTTGTAATTATTTTATATCATTTTGCAGGACAGGAAGTGGTGTTTAAGTGCCTTGGAGAAGGGATTCTGGATAATGCCTTTCAGGGATACAATGCATGCATTTTTGCTTATGGGCAAACAGGTATGTGACTAAATGTGCATTTATTGTATGTTCTGCATTTTCCATTTAACAAATGTTTATTTTTAGAGTGTTCCTTGTTAATTTTTGTTATCATTGTAATGTTCTGTAGGTTCAGGAAAATCTTTCTCTATGATGGGTTCAGCAGATCAGCCCGGCCTTATCCCACGGCTATGCTGTGCTTTATTTCTGAGGGCCACAGAGGAAGAAAACGACTCTCAGACCTTCAAAGTGGAAGTTTCTTATATGGAAATTTATAATGAGAAGGTCAGAGATCTCTTAGACCCTAAAGGGTAAGTGTTTTAGCATCTGCTACCTTTCCTTTACTTGTATTGCTTCAAAGGGGTTCCCCACCTAAAATAAAAAATATATACAGTTTGAGTATCCCATATCCAAATATCCGAAATACGGAATATTCCGAAATACGGACTTTTTTGAGTGAGAGTGAGATAGTGAAACTTTTGTTTTTTGATGGCTCAATGTACACAAATCTTGTTTAATACACAGTTATTAAAAATATTGTATTAAATGACCTTCAGGCTGTGTGTATAAGAAACATAAATGAATTGTGTGAATGTTCACACACTTTGTTTAATGCACAAAGTTATAAAAAATATTGGCTAAAATGACATTCAGGCTGTGTGTATAAGGTGTATATGAAACATAAATGCATTCTGTGCTTAGACTTGGGTCCCATCACCATGATATCTCATTATGATATGCAATTATTCCAAAATACGGAAAAATCCCATATCCAAATTACCTCTGGTCCCAAGCACTTTGGTTAGGGATACTCAACCTGTACTACTGTATAGGGGGGTATCCAATTACCCGCAGTCGTAAATAAAGAACAAAAAAATAATAATTTGTAGAGGTCCACTGTATTACATTTCATCATTATAGCTGACACTGAGATTGCAAGATTTACATGTAAAGAGAAAAGGCTTTAAACTTTGGTAGCTTAACTAGCGCCCTTGCATTCGATCGGTTGCACTATGCCACTCGTTGAATGCAGCTTGAGTTACACTGTATATAGGGTTAAGGTGGCCCTAATTAAGAGCCTAATTCAGATCTGATCGCAGCAGCAAATTTGTTAGCAGTTGGGCAAAACCATGTGCTCTGCAGGGGAGGCAGATATAACATGTGCAGAGAGAGTTAGATTTGGGTGTGGTGTGTTCAAACTGAAATCTAAATTGCAGTGTACAAATAAAGCAGCCAGTATTTAACCTGCACAGAAACAATATAACCCACCCAAATCTAACTCTCTCTGCACATGTTATAGCTGCTCCACCTGCAGTGCATATGGTTTTGCCCATTTGCTATCAAATTTGCTGCTGCGATCAGATCTGAATTAGGTCCTAAGGGGCGGTTCTTTCGTCCAGGCGAAAAACAACACTTTTCGGCTGTTTGTAGGTCGAATTTACATTCAACCTATTCAATGCCCGTGCAGTTT
Source organism: Pseudophryne corroboree (assembly GCF_028390025.1). NCBI lineage: Eukaryota > Metazoa > Chordata > Amphibia > Anura > Myobatrachidae > Pseudophryne > Pseudophryne corroboree. Next base: position 546,265,556 of record NC_086448.1, on the reverse strand, counting down.
TTCGACTGGTGGAAAAAAATGGCACGGGCTAAAATCACGTGGATTGATGAATTCTCCGCTATTCCACGTGTTTTGGCAAATTCGCGGGTGTTTTCGGACGTTTTTGGGTCCATTTTCGCCCATGCTGATTCGTCCACAAAAAACCCCCAGAAACAGCATGGGCGAAAAGTGACTAAAAAATGGGTGAAAATGATCGCAATTGAATACACCGATGTCTAAATGAATACGCCCCTAAGTTGGAACAATAGACTTGTGTTTTTGTTTGGTTTTCAAACTTTGATTTTACGAACCACAAACTTTTGTAAATGTAAATGCGTTTCATTCATTCTGTCCGTTGTGTTTGCATATAATTACTGACTGAAACAGAAATGTAACAATGTAATAGGAAGTAACACAACAACAACAAAGTATTTTTTAGAGCAACTCCGTATTTCCTTTGTGGTTTCACAGTATTTTATGAACTGTATACAGGCCTGGTAATCATTATAACAAATTATTGTTGGTTTTTTTTGTTTAGTTTAGTTTTTTTATTTGTTTTTTTATTGCTGTGTTCCATTAGTGATCAGTCAAAATGGTTGCTAGGAATCAGGCATTCTTTGTTCAATCTAGATGATGGCTAATGGCAGAGAGGAGCATTTTATGGCTTGGTCTGCTCCATGAGAATTCTGGATGTGGTTACAATTTTGTACATAAAGTACAGATTAATAGGCCCTACACACTGGGCGATTTAACTAAACAATATGAACGTTCTTGTTCATTAATGAACAAGAACTCGTTCATATCTTTCAGTGTGGAGGCAGCAACGATGAACGATGCGCGGCCCCGCGCTCGTTCATCGTTGGTGCCCCGTCGCTTGTGCATGCAGGCCAATATGGACGATCTCATCCATATTTGCATGCACTGCTATGGAGCCGGGGGATGGGGGGAGTGAAGAAGCGTCATTTCCCCTGTCACTGCCACCCCACCGCCGGGTCGCCCGTCAGGCAGCTCGGCGGCGGATCGCATAGTGTGTAGGGCCCATAAGCTGCAGCATAATAAAGCAACAACTATGCACATTAATAGAAATCTTAACCTCGATTCGGCTTTCTGTGCTGGGATATGCTAAATGACTTGGTATTTTCTACATCACTTTATAAAAATTATATAATACTTTTTTATTGTTGTACAAAGCATGGAGGGTTAGGCTATTACTGATATTTGACGTTAGCTGAAATTCTTTCCTTTCATCAGTAAACTTAACTAACCCTGAGTGATTTAAAAGCTTTTATAATTCTTTCCTATCTGACTCGTGGAAACTTCAGCGGTGCCTCCTGTTATATACAGCTCCAGCTACATGACTATAATTAGCAGCCATACACTTATTTGCCAAAAGCACTCAGGCATTTTCTTACATATGTAAACATATTAACTTATGTTAAAGACATGTAAATGATTAATAGAAGATTCAAGTTATGTTGGTTGTGTTATTTTGTGTTCTATACAACAATGTAAATAGATACTAATTGTTATGGCTACAGGTTTGTTACTTTATGAATGGAGAATATTATTGAAGTACCAAGAAGGGCAGTGCCACCAATTTGTTTTTATTGTGTTTTATGTTTGTCTATTTTTAAGCTATGTGTGAGTTTCTAATGCACTATTGGGCTCATGTACTACAGTATGTGCCTGATGCACACTTTGGCTTGTATATAATAGGCTCCGATTTGCTGGTCCCAGCGTAATGTAGCTGATAGATCTAGGGCAGCAATTATTTTTAATGCAGAACCAAATTTTTTTGTCTTAAATCTAATGGCAGTAACGTCAGAATCATATTGTTCCCCAAAATGCAGACACAGTGTGTGATCACTAAAAGCTACAATTGCGTGTACGTTACCAGCTACATTAATAACAAGATACATACAGGTCGGCCTTAATAGCATATGCAAGGCTTATGTTACATACACTTGAACTCATGTTTATAGCCATTTGTTTCTTGCTTGCAAAATATGCATTTGGTATTAGGCATGAAAATGCCAAATACTTCTGAAGTACATAAACAAAACAGAAAAACAGAATATAGGGCCTAAGCAATGAAGAAATTGTCCAACCGCAAGCAGTTTGTTAATGCTGACAACTGTCATCATCTGCCTTATCTGTTATTTGCACCTATACTTGACCACCTGCAAGATTGTTTTCTCAGGTTTGTGTCCTGGTTTGCACGTGTTTGCAGTTGTGCGGACACACTCTTCCCGTACTCTGCTGAAATCAGAACTCCTCTTCCAGACACATACCTGTCTTTCCAGGCACAAGCAGGTGCAATTGACAGACTGACACCAATCTACCCATTTTTCTGGGCATATTCAGTGTATTCTCACAGCAAAAAAAATAAAAAGATATATTTATATACATGGTCAAGTTACATTATTATGACCACCAGTGAATAGCCAGAGTAACAGCCGTGTGCAGCACGGACAGCAGCTCAAGACTCAATAAGGTGCTGGTACTGTAGGTTGGCACAGGTTCATTTTGATGGTGAGCTGCTCTTCTGTAGTGTGTTTGCCGGCCCTCACACACCTTCGTAGCCAACATTCACCTCTCACAGAGGCACGTGGTGCTTCGCAGTTTCCACGTCTGTTATTCGCAGTTGTGCCATTTGTCCAGGCACGATACACCTTCACCACAGCAGCATGCGAACAGTTCACAAACTATGCTGTTTCAGAAATACAGCCACCCTTGGCCGAAAGTCAGTAATACATTCTTTTTGCAACTCTGATAAATCGCCCCTTTTACCTATGACAGCAACGAGTGATATGTGTACAGATGGCCTGTCGCACGCCTTATATACCCACCAAGCCAGCACACGACAGGTGACGTACTTCATGTGCTACGTGCTGCCGCAGTCAAATGTAGGAGGTGCTTATAATAATGTGACTCCACCGTGTATGTATATGTGTGTGTGTTTATATATATATATATATATATATATATATATATATAAAATGTGTGTGTATATAGTTTAATGCTCGAAGCTGCCCCATCTGTGTTATGTGCTGTGGGAACCACAGTGCATAAACCTGCCTCATCACCACACCACCACCACTCATGGCTGCCATACATATAAACTTATGTGTGTTTTTTTCTTTACTTTCTAGAAGTCGACAATCCCTTAAAGTTCGGGAGCACAATGTGTTGGGACCATATGTGGATGGTTTATCTCAGTTAGCAGTAACTAAATTTGAGGTAACTTTGTATTCATGTACTTGTGAAAAACGGGCCATATTGGATTTCCACCTAAACTGACATTTTTATCAGACACTGCTCAATTACAGAATTTACACAGATTGTATACTGCAGAATCAGCTATTAACATTGCTATTGACTTTTAGCGTGCATAATCCATCACACAAATAAAACATAATACATTGCCAATGAATAAATGTTTATTTTTAAACGTTCCTAGCCTTACTGTGAAAGGGTCTGTAAGCCCAAGTGAAACTGAATAAGACAATTGCAACTCACAATATCACATAGAAATATCACATAGAAATTATGCAAAGCGCAATACCACCAACACTGCCTTTGTATCATACAGTCGTTTCAGAGGTGGTTTCGCAATCTATATCTTTCTGCTACATCCACATAGTCACAATTTGTATAATTTGTAGCACATTACTGTCTTTGTATTTGAGTTTTGGATGTTCCATGTCTAGATTTAAAGATCTCACTATCATAAAAAATAAAGTTGTTTGAAAAAATAACTACAGTAATAACATTGAATATGTCCCAAATCCCAAACCTCCTTTCACATGCACAGATTCCTATTTGTGTAACGTGTGTAAAAACAGTTACTTTATATTTATGTGATATATTTACCATTTCTAACAGGTCTTATAAAGCCATTTCACCCTAATGTAAAATAAAAATATATATATATAAATAAAAAATTAGTGTGAAAATTAAAATGGCAATACTGTAGTATTCAAAACAAACAGGGAATTCTTTGCATTGAATTGTATTGCCATCTTAAGTTTCCTGCTTCAACCCAACAGGAAGCAATGGCTTTTTCATTCCGCCACTTAGTAAATAGTAAATACCCCCTAGAGTGCTTCCATACTTAGCCAATTAAATGTAAACTGGCAAACAAAGCTTTGCAGCAAAAATCCTCCATAACAGGATTACTCCTAAACTCATTAATTATACACCTAGACAAAAATACAGCAACATACTACTCTCCTTGTCTGTTGCTTGACAGAGGTTTAGAACATGTTTGTCTTTTATAAGGGCAGTTATTGTTTTCTCACATGAATAATTATGTTCTCAAACAGGAAGATTACCCAAATTATATAGTCTTTTTTTATGCAGTCAGCAAATTGAACAGTCTGAAGGCAAATTACATTTTTTATATATCTTTTTATTGAACAGCAAAATGTATCCGACAATACAGGCGTGGACATTGCAGAAAAATAATATAATCATAAGGCCCAAACAGAACGCTCATACAATTCCATAGTGATGAATCCAAAAATTGCTGTTTTTGTTAGTTTTTTTTAGAAGAAAATAAAACAAAATTAAATACATTTTTCTAAGGTAAATTACATTTAATATTATGGTCATCATAATAGTGCACTGCCACTAGCTTTCACTTGGTGATGAATATATTGTTCTATACACTCATTTAGTCTTGTTTGGCATACAGGTATCTGGTCTACTGTATAACAAAAGTTACGTGTTGTTGGCTGGGTCATAAAACCAATAGTGATATCAGCTGCAGAAACAGCAAACTTAAAATTGTCAAAATTTAGAGGGGTATCCAATTACCCACAATAGAGCATCCCCCCCCTATGTTTCACTGACATTTTTTTACAGGCTATCCAATTAGGAATGCCCATACACATTTTTTTTAAATTCTCCCGAAAACACACAAGTTTAGTTAAACTTCTGTGTTTTCGCCAGCCGCAACAACGGGGCTGTTTTCGGGGTTTTGGTTTTTACCTGTCTGAGACATGGCTTATCAGGGCTAATTGTATATCCCCTGCAGAAGCAATTACCACGGGTAATTGGATACAGCCATTAAACCTGTCGTCCTTAAAGCTATGTTAATTATAAATCTCAATTATTCACAATTTTGAAGAACAAAATATTACCAAATAGCATAGGTAAGATGGAATAGTCCCACTCTTTTTAAAAATGCTATTTTGATTGGCAGGATAGAGAATAGAATTGTAAACCACAGTTTAACCATGCCGTATATACAGTCTTTACCTCATTAAGCCATTGCTTTATTTTTGTTTTAGGATATTGAGTCTCTAATGTCTGAAGGAAATAAATCTCGTACTGTTGCAGCAACTAACATGAATGAAGAGAGTAGCCGCTCTCATGCTGTATTTAGCATCATTGTCACTCAGACTTTGTATGACCATCAGTCTGGTGTAAGTATATATATTTCATTTGTGTTAAAAAATAATAATGATAATAATCTGTAAGTGTATTAAATGCTTTTTTTTTTTTTAAGTTTACAACATTCAATCTCTTTTTTTGTTTTTGTTTAATTAAGTCAATTTAAAATAACCACAGAATATTATTTCTTTAAAGAGTTTACAACTAGTTTATTTGCAAATGTTGTCATTTATATTCCGCAATCTCCTACATCTTATTTAAAATCTGAATGTAGAGTTTCCACTATTGAAAATACATGATCTCGAATTGTATGCTTAAAATATATACTTTACATTGCACTGTAAGATCGCCAAATCATTTGAAATCACGTTATAAAACCAGAATTGTTTTTTTTAACAAGGTAAAATCTTATATAATGTTAAAAAATTGCAATATCAGTTTAAATAATTATGCTGGACACACATAGTTATGTCTTCCTTGCAGTTCTCCACTAATATTGGTATATCTTTTATTTACCATGGGATTTATATAGACTTTTGATGTTTTTGTTTAGAACTCAGGAGAACGTGTCAGTAAGGTCAGCTTGGTGGACTTGGCCGGTAGTGAGAGAGTGTCCAAAACAGGCGCTGCTGGTGAACGTCTCAAGGAAGGGAGCAACATCAACAAGTAGTAACCTCTTCTATGGCTTTCACTTGTATTTGTTTTTATTTATAATTAATACAATCCAGAGAGCTACCAAAAGCAAAAACAAAGAAATAAAACTCATACCGCCGGATATAATGGAATCCGAGATTGCCAAAGGTGCGTGATAGCGGCCGAACTCGGACATTTTTTTAAAGGGGCCGGCATACTGCACCCCCTGCGATCTCGGACTCCGTTACATCCAGCCGATAATATTAAAACTAGCCTGAAAGCAACACATTTTCTGTTGAAAATGCGATGTTGCATGAAAATGGAACTGTATGAATGCACAATACCGTAACTTGGCTCTTTTCCCATTTTTCTCATTATCCAATTGATTGATTTAACCTGAGTTAAATTAAATAATTGATGTTGAAAGGGTTTTAGTTTTAACAGCAAATGTATAATTCAATCAAGGTTACTAGTTTGAAGTACATTATAATAACATTGATAACAGAGTGATGATGTCCATGTAAGAAGAAAAATACCACAATAAAGTTCGTTTTCCTCTTTCTTCCTTTTTCTTTCTTTCTTTCTTTCTTTCTTTCTTTCTTTCTTTCTTTCTTTCTTGGCATTGCTTCTGTATCTAAACTCTTTCACATCTGTCCACTCAGATCGCTAACAACTTTGGGTTTGGTTATATCTTCTTTGGCGGATCAAGCTGCTGGGAAAGGGAAGAACAAGTTTGTGCCTTACAGAGATTCTGTGCTTACATGGCTTCTTAAGGTAATAATCATCCAACACATATCCATATATATTATTTATTAGTAATATCCTTTATTTATATGACGCCACATGGGATCCACAGCACCCAATTACAGAGTAAACAAATAAGCAAAACCTGAAGACAGTGACTTACAATTCAATACAATATAGGACAAGTACAGGGTATATAAACACAGCCGCGTCAGTAAACAGCACTGAAATAAGTATCAGGGTGGCAGAAAACCGAAGGATTTGGTGCCATCAAAGGGAGTATTGAAAAGAAGAGGGAAGAGGGCCCTGCTCGTGGAAGTTTACATTCTAAAGGGGAGGGCCAACTATATCAATTGAACCCTAGTGCACATGTTACATTTGACAGACAATTGCCATGCATAGACATGGTTAGTGTCTGAAGAAGCACAGATATAAGCCTCATGCACTACTTATATATGGCTGATCTTGGGTACTAACCAGGGCATTATGTATGCCCCAGAAATTCCTAACCCAAGAAGAATAACCAGCTTCATGTTTTGCCTTCGTACAGTAAAAATAAATGTAACCTACAGTGTGTAACAAACATTATGGAAGCTATAAACTGAAGCAGGCACATACATCCTTTTGCAGTGTCCTCATATTGTTCCTGCAGTGAGAAAGTCAGTCAGTGTGCACATTTTATTTATTTTAGATGTGTACCACTACCACCAGTATCTGTTCCAATTTTGAGAGTTCCAGCTTTTGCTCTAAAGACTCAATGTATCATTTTCTTCTTCTTTTTTTTTTTTTTAATGTGGTAAAAAGGACAATTTAGGAGGCAACAGTAAAACAGCCATGATAGCCACAATCAGCCCAGCAGCAGACAACTATGAAGAGACTCTTTCTACACTAAGGTATGCTGACCGAGCCAAAAGGATAGTCAACCATGCTGTGGTAAATGAGGATCCCAATGCTCGAGTTATTAGAGAATTGCGAGAGGAGGTGGAAAAACTGAAAGAACAGCTTTCACAAGCAGAGGTGAGTAGTCACAAAACAAAGTACAGACACTGTTGTAATCTTGTGTCTCCAGCATCCTTCCTGTAAGAAATAATTATCACATTCACATACTTCCCAACACTGACACATGCAGGATTGGGACAAAACAAGACTCATCCCCAATCCTCACGTGGTACTCAGCTCCTACACAAAACACAAACCCGGACCATTGTCTCATAAGCTCCACCCTTCTCAAGGTCCCACTATAAGAGTAGTTGGAGGTATGCATTCAGCATGAGCAATGAATGTGGCTGCACTGTTACTGACACTATTATAGAAATACAGTGACAGTTGTCATTTTCTATTAAGGTGTCATAGGTAATAGGAAAAGGAAAAATGACCAAGAGAATTCAGAGGACATATATGTAGATTGGAATTGACAGCAGCTGTGGATATACCTTTTGTACTGTCAAAGACATTTTATTTTTTGTGGTCACTGTAGAAATATAACCAGATTTGTTACTAATGTGTTTGCTGAAAAATGTTATGGCTTATTTATACAACACCCAGCAACATTAAAATATAATTGAGACTCAACCTCCTGAATTAACCTTTTGTTAGGTTTAAGCTGTATTTCTAAGTGGGACTTAAGGGGGGTACTCACGGAGTCTGACTAGATTGCTTAGATTTTAAGCATGATCGCTCCGTGTGTACCCCCCACAGCGATAGTGATGCGCGGCCCCACACGTCGCTATCGCTGGTGCTAGATTGGCCTGCATGCAGGCTCAGTCTAGCAGGTCGCTCATTTCACCCGCTGGGTGAAATGAGCGTCCCTTCCCCCGCACGCTCAGCACACATCGCGCTGTGCTGAGTGGGGGGAGAGATGTGTGCTGAGTGGTTCGCTCAGCACACATCTCTCCCCACATCTGCCCTTGAATACGGCCCTTTAGGGTTCTATTTACTAAGCCTTGGATTGAGATAAAGTCAACGGAGATAAAGTACCAGCCAATCGGTCCCTGACTGTCATTTTTCAAACACAGCCTGTGACATGGTAGTTAGGAGCCGATTAGCTGGTACTTTATCTCCGTCAACTTCATCTCCATCCAAGGCTTAGTAAATAGACCCCTAAGTCATGTGTCAGCATGGTAGAGAGCTGGAGAGTCCCTTTCCCTCCACTCACTGGCAGGTTCCCGGACACCACTGTATTTCCTCTCCCCCAGCTAACAGTGCCCCCCCACCCACCCCCACCCACCCACCCCACACACACACACACCTCTAGGCTGTCCAGTGACTCCGGGCAGAACACCCACTTGGTGCACACCTCTATATATATTGACATTATGAATCTGCGACTGGACCTTAATGCTCATTATAAGCGCCTGGAGTCCTGTTGGAGAAAGAGTGCTATATAAATAATATTATTATTTCTTATTATGAATCAATATATTGGGCTGTACTGGTACACCAGGCTGAACTGATGTATTGGTTTATGAAAAATAGACAGCAGGGAGGAGAAAAAAAAAGAGTGTGAGAGAGACATGGTGCCAGGAGCTAGAGATAAGAGATATGGGGCAAGAGGTGGAGAGAAAGGTGGTGGAACACGGATAATGGTAAATAGAGAAGGGGGGAGGGGGGTAGAGCCCCGTAGAGCCCCATAAGGGATAGGACAGGAGGGGAGAAACACAGAGAGACACGGGAAAAGGACCCAAACATGGAAGCAGGGTGTACAAAAAAAGGCAACCCAAGAAAATAATATACATGTTTGCCTGTGCTTATATCCTTATTTATGGTAACACGAGGATGGAGGGGGAGGAGAGAGTTATGGTGGGTACACACTGATAGATATATCTGCAAATCAAGTGGTCTGCAGATATATATATGGACAGATCGGGCAGTGTGTTGAGCATACACACTGCCCGATCCGTCGGGTACTGACGTCATGAACTGGGCGGGCGTGTACACACGCCTGCCCAGTTCAGCTGTCAATCACCGCCGGCTGCCGCAGCATGTGTACGGGCGGCCGGCTGGTCGCCCGTACACACACAGCAATGCGCAATATATTGGCCGTCAGCTGTGCTGCAGGGCCGACGCGATATGTCTGTGAGCGATGGAGTTCACAGACATATCTCCCGTACACACTGGCCGACGGACCCGCGATATAGAACGACCGATATATCGGCCAGTGTGTATGGGCCTTATGAGAGACAGTGAGAAAGAGAGATGAGTGGAACAAAGAGAATGGGGAGTGGGAATGGTGTCGGGAGGAAGCAGAGAGAGAATGGGGTGTCGGGGAAGAAAGAGAGAATGGGGGGGGGTTAGAGTAAGGGGGAAAAAACAACTTTGGAACAGGTAAAGACAGCGAGAGAAAGATGGGGACTCCGGCACCCAGCAACTGACAGATATAAAATATGATATATTGTGTAAGTCATGACTTAGACCACATTTTGAATATGGGGTACATATTTGGACACCTCAGTGTAAGTAGTTCATACGAGAACTCGAGTGAATTCAGGGTGGCCAACCTTATTAATAACAGGAACTGAATTGTTAAATCATAAAAGGAGGTTATAAAACTTGGACATTTAGGAAAGAAGCTATCTAAGAGGTGACTTAGTTAAAATATTTAAATACATCTAAAGTCAATGCAAAGTTTTATCTAAAAAAGTTTTTTTCCGTGGACTATAATGGAACAACAGAATGAAAGAAAGATGGCTCCACCCCAGTGATAGGAAAGGGTTGAGCTGCGGAAATCCAGAACACAAGGAGACCATGATAAATTCTCAAACATAGTTTAAAAATGGATTGGAAGCCTTTTCCTACAAGACATGGTATCTGTCGCTATTATTAGTAGAGGGCATTACAGGGGTGAGTGATCCATGGAATTTGTCCAATTGCCGTTTTATGGGTCAGGAAGCAATTTTCTTGGCAACTGTCTTACGGGGAGGAGGCGGGGGTTTCTCTAGATCAGCACAACCTTATTAAATATGTAACAATGTATATGCGTATATGAAGAATATGAAAAGGTTAGGTGCTTTTTACTACTGGCTGTACAAACCAGTTTTCTTTCCGTTTATTTGCCATTTTAAAAATGCAGCAGAGTTAAATGCTAGATAGCAGATGGTGGGATTAGTTTCTCCTGATTAAATATGTATGTGTCTGCTTTTTCTGTGCAGTCTATGAAGGCACCCGAATTGAAAGAAAAATTAGAAGAATCTGAAAAATTAATCCGAGAGCTAACTATCACTTGGGAAGAAAAACTAAGGAAAACAGAAGCCATTGCTCTGGTACTATGCTGCAGTCTTTTCTACATGATTGACTACTGCAAAGCAACCAAAATAGTGTACAGGCTTATATATTCTTTGTAACTGCTTGTGTGTGTATTTCATACTGTATGCGTATATTGTGTAAATGTCAAAAATGTGTTGAGTACCTTCCTGGGATTCTTGTGTACAATAATTGTATGTGTCATATGTGGGATACGAGTGGTATACCATGCCCATTCGTTAGTCTGGGTTGCATAATGAATACAAATGGACGATATATGTGTGTGTGTGTGTGTGTGTGTGTGTGTGTGTGTGTGTGTGTGTGTGTGTGAATATATTAAAAGCCAGTATATTTCACTTCCACTTGTAGAACAGACAGATGTCAAATCTGACACAGCCCACATAACCCAAGGAGCCCTACTGCTGGATTTTGAAAGGCAGCTTCCAGTATTGGAAAACATGGTTAAAGCATCACTAAGTATTAGGCATATTACATACACTGTACAGCAGAGTTATTCACCTAAGATTTTGAGTGGATCACACTGGAAAGTTCGGGAGGTTTGAGACCTGAATACTTCAGTTTTAATCAAAGAACACAAGTAAAGTTTAAGTCTCCTTAAATGCATCCTCCTCAGGACACTAGATTGTCACACATGTACCCAGAGGCGTCACCGGGTGCGCACTCTATACTATTACCCCCCCTGCTCAGGCCGCGTGTGCCCGAAAAGGGTGTGTGACCTTAGGCATCGTTTAAAAGGGGCGTGGCTTCGCAGGTCTTTTCTCCTTCGCTCCGGGGGCATGTCCAGCTTCCCTGATGACGTTGGCCGCCCCCTGACTGTGTGTGTGTGCTGACTCTTATCTATGACAGGAGCCAAATGCTGCAGGAGATTATCTCACTGCAGCATTCGGCTCCTGTCACTGCAGAAGAGCTGGCACTTTGGTGTTACCACTTCCGAGGGGGACACCCAGGTGCGGCTTCTAACGCCACTTCATGTACCCATGTTAACCAACTTGTTTCACAGTCCCCAATGCAAAGGAGCTACTGACAGTATTGCCGCTTATTCACATTTTGCCCCAGTAGAGTCCCTTATTCACATTATGCCACACAATATTGCCAGTTTACATTATGCTACACAGTACTATCCTTTATTATTCACAGTATGCCACATAGTAGAGCCCCTTATTCACATTATGTTACACGATGTTGACATTCACATTATGCCACAGTACTATCCTTTATTATTCACATTATACCACACAGTTGTACTCCTTATTCACATTATACCACAAAGTAGTACCCCTTATTCACATTATGCCACACCGTTATGCCCTTATTCACTTTATGGCTCATAGTAGAGCCCCTTATTCACATTATGCCATAGAACATTACCAATTCACATTATCCACACAGTACTGTCATTTATTACTCACAATATAGCACACAGTAGTGTCCCTTATTCATTTTATGCCCCCTGTGCCTCAAATGCCCCTAGTGTCTGTGACATGCCCCTACACAGCAATGTGTTCTCCACATGCAACCCTATGTGCCCCAAATGCCCCCAGCATCTTCCCCTTACCCCCTCCTCCTAGTAGCATGTTCTTCCCCTTTTTACCTTAGTCTCTTTCAAAGTGGAACAAGCAGCAGCCTGACACCGCTAAAACTTTGCTGCAGCCTACAGGACCAAGGGAGTCTGTGTTTATGTAATATGATGGTCTGATCATATGATCTGATGACTCATGATGACATCAAGGGGTACATTTACTAAAGTGGGTTTTTCAACCACCTTTAAGTCAGTCGCGCTTCAGTGCAGTAAGCCAGTAGGAATCAGCCTTATTCTTATTGGCTGATGCATGTCACCACAATCAGTATCTGGACCAGTTTGCAGTGGCTTGCGGGCAGACTGTTGAAAAGCCTAGCTGTACAGAGTCCATAACAGAGGCTGCTACTCCCCTTTGCAAGGCTCCTTATCTAGAGTGATAGACAAAAGGCTACTATTATCAGAGCGTAGAAAGTTCAGGTGTAATAGCTCTCCGAAAACACTTGTTTTACAAGATTACATTACTGCAAAAATAGCTGTTTCTGCAGCATTCTAGAAAAAAAGACATATGCCATCTTCTCACAATATAACAGACTCTTTTTGCTTATAGTATACTTGTTTGCCATGAATAGCATGCACGCAGGTGTGTGTGTTCACACACCCATGATCCATATGATTGCATCGTGCATACACTCTCACAAATGGGCCGTGCCTAGTCGCCATTATGATGCTGCCACTCGGAGAACCTTCAAAAAATATCGGAGGGATAACTTAACCAGTTCTCCTTAATAGTTTCAATTTTCAATCAGTTCCAGACTAATTTTTCTCCATTGCAGAAGAACCAATTCAGGGATAAAAGATAAAAATATATATAGTGAAGTACAGTTTAATACACATAAATAAAAGAATACAAAATAAATCCGAACCAATCACAATATATACACAATAGCAAAGCAGTAACCCTATAAAAATGCTCCCAAGTCACTCTATGCAGAGGGTAATTACCAAGGATGTTGGAACTGCGCTTAACAGCATATGAGTCTGTAAAGGGGATCCCGGGACTTCCCCACAAACCAAGCCGCTTTTTCAGGTAACCAACGTTGCTGAGCTGGACTGAAACGCCTCCACACCGACGCATTTCTACCCCTGGCTGGGGTATTTTTCAAGGTGTAAATAACATTAAGAACTGTTTGACCGCAGTTTCAATATCCTTGGTAATTACCTTCTGCATAGAGTGGCTTGGGAGCCTCTTTATAGCGTTACTGCTTTGCTATTGTGTATATATTGTTATTGGTTCGGATCTATTTTGTATTCTTTTATTTATGTGTATTAAACTGTACTTCACTATATATATATATATATATCATATATAATCTACTATATAAAAGTGTAAATTTGTCTCTGTCTTGCTATATAAATCCACAGTATACAAGCGAAGATCGTGAAATTTGACATACAAGCGTATTAAAACACCGTGGAGGCAACTAAAAAACATTAGAAATCCCTAGCACCCCTAGGGGGTGAGACAGCAGCACAGAGTATATCAGGAGACAGCATAACTCTGGAATTGCTGGAGCCATGTACTCACAAATTGGTACACATATGCCTTACAATCTGTGAACAAACACTGTGGGGGGAAAACACCCCTAGCACCCGTAGGGGTGAAGCAGCTGCACTGAGTATTTCAGCAGGCAGCATAACTCTGGAATGCCTGCAGCAATTTACAACAAACTTGGTGCACATATGACTTACACTCTAGGAACAAACACTGTTGGGGTCAGACACCCCTAGCACCCCTGGGGATGGGAAAGCAGCACAGAGTATGTCAGCAGACAGCATAACTGTGGAAGGCCTGGAGCACTTTACACCAAACCTGGGACACATCTGACATACAATCTATCAACAACCTCTGTGGGGGTTAGACACCCCTAGCACCGGGCCTGCAGCACAGAGTATTACAGGATACAGCATAACTCACGAATGCCTAGACCAATTTGAAACAAACTTGCTACACATATGAATTACAATCTGGGAACAAATACTGTGAGGGTAACACACCACTAGCACACCTAGGGGTGGGGCAGTAGTACAGAGTTTTTTAGCAGACAGTTTAACTCGGCAATACCTGGAGCAATATACACCAAACTTGGTACACATATGACTTACACTCTGAGAACTAATACTGTGGGGGTAACACACCACTAGCACCACTAGTGGTGGCCCAGCAGCACAGACTATTTCAGGACATGCATAATATGTCAGTGAGGATTTACAAAATGTTCTATTGTTTTTAAGTTAAAAGAATAAAATGCCACCAAAGAAAACAGCTACAAATGGTGGAAATAATAACAATTCCACAAGGAATAAAATGTTAGCGGCAGCCTGTGTGTTTAATCTTTACATTGATTTTTGTAAACAAACATTCTTAAAATCCCAGGCAACGGCGGGTACTCATAGAAACATAGAATTTGACGCAGATAAGAACCACTTGGCCCATCTAGTCTGCCCCTTTTTTTATCCTTCGGTAATCTCAACCCTTTTTGAACCTTAATTCTTTGTAAGGATACTCCAGCTAGTATACTATAATTTTTTATCTTTTATTCCTGAATTGGTTCTTTTGCAATGGAGAAAAATTAGTCTGGAACTGATTGAAAAACGAAACTATTAAGGAGCGCTGGTTAAGTTATCTCTCCGATATTTTTTTTGATTGTTTGCACTAGTGGTGAAGGGTGGAGGAGACCTTCAAGGAGTGTGTAACTGACAGGCTGCTCTTTGGCGCATGTAATTGTTTTCATCCAATACTTTTACTCGCAGAACCTATTCGTGGGCAGGATAAGAGTGGCTACATCTGTAAATGTGCTTAATGTTTCATCTGAAATGTCTGATTATTGCTGGAAAGGACTTCTTGACCAGGAGTTATTTCTTTAAGTACTGTTTTAAGCGTACAGTGTGTATGTAGGGAGAAAGGCGTACATGTACAGTGTGGATGTAGGGAGAGAGGCGTACATGTACAGTGTGGATGTAGGGAGAGAGGCGTACATGTACAGTGTGGATGCAGGGGCAGAGGCGTACATGTACAGTGTGGATGTAGGGGCAGAGGCGTAAGTGTACAATGTGGATGTAGGGAGAGAAGCGTACATGTACAGTGTGGATGTAGGGAGAGAGGCGTACATGTACAGTGTGGATGTAGGGGCAGAGGCGTACGTGTACAGTGTGGATGTAGGGAAAGAGGTGTACGCGTACAGTGTGGATGTAGGGGCAGAGGCGTATGTGTACAATGTGGATGTAGGGAGAGAAGCGTACGTGTACAGTGTGGATGTAGGGAGAGAGGTGTACGCGTACAGTGTGGATGTAGGGAGAGAGGCGTATGTGTACAGAGTGGATGTAGGGAGAGAGGCGTATGTGTACAGTGTGGATGTAGGGAGAGAGGCATACGTGTACAGTGTGGATGTAGGGAGAGAGGTGTACGCGTACAGTGTGGATGTAGGGAGAGAAGCGTACGTGTACAGTGTGGATGTAGGGAGAGAGGTGTACGTGTACAGAGTGGATGTAGGGAGAGAGGCGTATGTGTACAGTGTGGATGTAGGGAGAGAGGCGTACATGTACAGTGTGGATGTAGGGAGAGAGGCGTACGTGTACAGTGTGGATGTAGGGAGAGAGGCGTACGTGTACAGTGTGGATGCAGAGGCGTACGTGTACAGTGTGGATGCAGGAGAGATGCGTACGTGTACAGTGTGGATGCAGGGGCAGAGGTTTACGTGTACAGTGTGGATGTAGGGAGAGAGGCGTACGTGTACAGTGTGAATGAAGGGAGAGAACCGTACGTGTACAGTGTGGATGAGGGAGAGAGAGGCGTACGTGTACAACACTGTACACGTACGCCTCTCTCTCCCTCATCCACACTGTACACGTACGCCTCTGTCCCTACATCCACACTGTACACGTAAACCTCTGCCCCTGCATCCACACTGTACACGTACGCATCTCTCCTGCATCCACACTGTACACGTACGCCTCTGCCCCTACATCCACACTGTACACTAGATGTAGGGACAGAGGCGTACGTGTACAGTGTGGATGTAGGGACAGAGGCGTACGTGTACAGTGTGGATGTAGGGGCAGAGGCGTACATGTACAGTGTGGATGAAGGGGCAGAGGCGTACATATACAGTATGGATGCAGGGAAAGAGGCATACGTGTGCAGTGTGGATGCAGGGAAAGAGGCATACGTGTGCAGTGTGGATGCAGAGGCGTACATGTACAGTCTGGATGTAGGGAGAGAGGCATACGTGTACAGTGTGGATGTAGGGGCAGAGGCGTAAGTGTACAATGTGGATGTAGGGAGAGAGGCGTACGTGTACAGTGTGGATGTAGGGAAAGAGGCGTACGTGTACAGTGTGGATGTAGGGAGAGAACCGTACATGTACAGTGTGGATGTAGGGACAGAGGCGTACGTGTACAGTGTGGATGCAGGGGCAGAGGCGTACGTGTACAGTGTGGATGCAGGGGCAGAGGCGTACGTGTACAGTGTGGATGTAGGGGCAGAGGCGTACGTGTACAGTGTGGATGCAGGGGCAGAGGCGTACATGTACAGTGTGGATGTAGGGGCAGAGGCGTAAGTGTACAATGTGGATGTAGGGAAAGAGGTGTACGCGTACAGTGTGGATGTAGGGAGAGAGGCGTACATGTACAGTGTGAATGTAGGGAAAGAGGTGTACGCGTACAGTGTGGATGCAGAGGCGTACGTGTACAGTCTGGATGTAGGGAGAGAGGCATACATGTAAAGTGTGGATGTAGGGAGAGAGGCGTACGTGTACATTGTGGATGCAGGGGCAGAGGCGTACGTGTACAGTGTGGATGTAGGGGCAGAGGCGTACGTGTACAGTGTGGATGTAGGGAGAGAGGCATACGTGTACAGTGTGGATGTAGGGGCAGTGGCATACGTGTACAGTGTGGATTCAAGGGCAGAGGCGTACGTGTACAGTGTGGATGCAGGGGCAAAGGCGTACGTGTACAGTGTGGATGCAGGTTCAGAGGCGTACATGTACAGTGTGGATGCAGGGTCAGAGGCATACATGTACAGTGTGGATGCAGGGGCAGAGGCGTACATGTACAGTGTGGATGCAGGGGCAGAGGCGTACATGTACAGTGTGGATGCAGGGAGAGAGGCATACGTGTAGAGTGTGGATGTAGGGGTAGAGGCGTACGTGTGCAGTGTGGATGCAGGGAGAGAGACGTATGTGTACAGTGTGGATGCAGGGTCAGAGGCGTACATGTACAGTGAGGATGCAGGGGCAGAGGCGTAAGTGTACAGTGTGGATGCAGGGGCAGAGGCGTACATGTACAGTGTGGATGCAGAGGCGTACGTGTACAGTGTGGATGCAGGGAAAGAGGCGTACGTGTACAGTGTGGATGCAGAGGCGTACGTGTACAGTGTGGATGTAGGGAGAGTGGCATACGTGTACAGTGTGGATGTAAAGAGAGAGGTGTATGTGTACAGTGTGGATGCAGGGGCAGAGGCGTACATATACAGTGTGAATGTAGGGAGAGAGACATACGTGTACAGTGTGAATGCAGGGAGAGAGGCGTACGTGTACAGTGTGGATGTAGGGAGAGAGGTGTACGTGTACACTGTGGATGTAGGGAGAGAGGCGTACGTGTACACTGTGGATGTAGGGAGAGAGGCGTACGTGTACACTGTGGATGTAGGGAGAGAGGCGTACATGTACAGTGTGGATGCAGGGGCAGAGGTGTACGCATTCAGTGTGGATGCAGGGGCAGAGGCGTACATGTACAGTGTGGATGCAGGGTCAGAGGCGTACATGTACAGTGTGGATACAGGGGCAGAGGCGTAAGTGTATAGTGTGGATGCAGGGAAAGAGTCATACGTGTGCAGTGTGGATGCAGAGGCGTACATGTACAGTCTGGATGTAGGGAGAGAGGCATACATGTACAGTGTGGATGTAGGGAGAGAGGCATACGTGTACAGTGTGGATGCAGGGAGAGAGGCATACGTGTACAGTGTGGCTGTAGGGAGAGAAGCGTATGTGTACAGTGTGGATGTAGGGAGAGAGGCGTATGTGTACAGTGTGGATGTAGGGAGAGAGGCGTATGTGTACAGTGTGGATGCAGAGGCGTACATCTACAGTGAGGATGTAGGGAGAGAAGTGTATGTGTACAGTGTGGATGCAGGGGCAGAGGCGTACGTGTACAGTGTGAATGTAGGGAAAGAGACATACGTGTACAGTGTGGATGCATGGGTAGAAGCGTACGTGTACAGTGTGGATGCAGGGACGAGGCGTACGTGTACCCTGTGGATGTAGGGAGAGAGGCGTACCTGTACAGTGTGGATGCAGGGAGAGAGGCGTATGTGTACCCTTTGGATGTAGGGGCAGAGGCGTACCTGTACAGTGTGGATGTAGGGAGAGAGGCGTACGTGTACAGTGTGGATGTAGGGAGAGAGGCGTACGTGTACAGTGTGGATGCAGGGGCAGAGGCGTACGTGTACAGTGTGGATGTAGGGAGAGAGGCGTACGTGTACATTGTGGATGCAGGGGCAGAGGCGTACGTGTACAGTGTGGATGCAGGGGCAGAGGCGTACGTGTACAGTGTGGATGCAGGGGCAGAGGCATACATGTACAGTGTGGATGTAGGGAGAGAGGCGTACGTGTACAGTGTGGATGCAGGGGCAGAGGCGTACGTGTCCAGTGTGGATGTAGGGGCAGAGGCGTACGTGTACAGTGTGGATGTAGGGAGAGAGGCGTACGTGTACATTGTGGATGCAGGGGCAGAGGCGTACGTGTACAGTGTGGATGTAGGGAAAGAGGCGTACGTGTACAGTGTGGATGTAGGGAGAGAGGCGTACGTGTACAGTGTGGATGCAGGGGCAGAGGCGTACGTGTACATTGTGGATGCAGGGGCAGAGGCGTACGTGTACAGTGTGGATGCAGGGGCAGAGGCATACATGTACAGTGTGGATGTAGGGAGAGAGACGTACGTGTACAGTGTGGATGCAGGGGCAGAGGCGTACGTGTACATTGTGGATGCAGGGGCAGAGGCGTACGTGTACAGTGTGGATGCAGGGGCAGAGGCGTACGTGTACAGTGTGGATGCAGGGGCAGAGGCGTACGTGTACAGTGTGGATGTAGGGAGAGAGACGTACGTGTACAGTGTGGATGTAGGGGCAGAGGCGTACGTGTACAGTGTGGATGTAGGGAGAGAGGCGTACGTGTACAGTGTGGATGTAGGGGCAGAGGCGTACGTGTACAGTGTGGATGTAGGGAGAGAGACATACGTGTACAGTGTGGATGTAGGGAGAGAGACATACGTGTACAGTGTGGATGTAGGGGCAGAGGCGTACGTGTACAGTGTGGATGTAGGGAGAGAGGCGTACGTGTACAGTGTGGATGTAGGGGCAGAGGCGTACGTGTAGAGTGTGGATGTAGGGAGAGAGACATACGTGTACAGTGTGGATGTAGGGAGAGAGACATACGTGTACAGTGTGGATGTAGGGGCAGAGGCGTACGTGTACAGTGTGGATGTAGGGAGAGAGGCGTACGTGTACAGTGTGGATGTAGGGGCAGAGGCGTACGTGTAGAGTGTGGATGTAGGGAGAGAGACATACGTGTACAGTGTGGATGTAGGGAGAGAGACATACGTGTACAGTGTGGATGTAGGGGCAGAGGCGTACGTGTACAGTGTGGATGTAGGGAGAGAGACATACGTGTACAGTGTGGATGTAGGGAGAGAGACATACGTGTACAGTGTGGATGTAGGGGCAGAGGCGTACGTGTACAGAGTGGATGTAGGGAGAGAGGCATACGTGTACAGTGTGGATGTAGGGAGAGAGGCATACGTGTACAGTGTGGATGCAGGGAGAGAGGCATACGTGTACAGTGTGGCTGTAGGGGCAGAGGCGTACGTGTGCAGTGTGGATGCAGGGAGAGAGGCATATGTGTACAGTGTGGATGCAGGGTCAGAGGCGTACATGTACAGTGAGGATGTAGGGGCAGAGGCGTAAGTGTACAGTGTGGATGCAGGGGCAGAGGCGTACATGTACAGTGTGGATGCAGGGTCAGAGGCGTACATGTACAGTGTGGATGAAGGGGCAGAGGCGTACATATACAGTGTGGATGCAGGGAAAGAGGCGTACGTGTGCAGTGTGGATGCAGAGGCGTACATGTACAGTCTGGATGTAGGGAGAGAGGCATACGTGTACAGTGTGGATGTAGGGAGAGAAGCGTATGTGTACAGTGTGGATGTAGGGAGAGAGGCGTATGTGTACAGTGTGGATGTAGGGAGAGAGGCGTATGTGTACAGTGTGGATGCAGAGGCGTACATCTACAGTGAGGATGCAGGGGCAGAGGAGTACGTGTACAGTGTGGATGCAGAGGCGTACGTGTACAGTGTGGATGTAGGGAGAGAAGTGTATGTGTACAGTGTGGATGCAGGGGCAGAGGCGTACGTGTACAGTGTGAATGTAGGGAAAGAGACATACGTGTACAGTGTGGATGCAGGGACGAGGCGTACGTGTACCCTGTGGATGTAGGGAGAGAGGCGTACCTGTACAGTGTGGATGCAGGGAGAGAGGCGTATGTGTACCCTTTGGATGTAGGGGCAGAGGCATACCTGTACAGTGTGGATGCAGGGTCAGAGGCGTACATGTACAGTGAGGATGTAGGGGCAGAGGCGTAAGTGTACAGTGTGGATGCAGGGGCAGAGGCGTACATGTACAGTGTGGATGCAGGGTCAGAGGCGTACATGTACAGTGTGGATGAAGGGGCAGAGGCGTACATATACAGTGTGGATGCAGGGAAAGAGGCGTACGTGTGCAGTGTGGATGCAGAGGCGTACATGTACAGTCTGGATGTAGGGAGAGAGGCATACGTGTACAGTGTGGATGTAGGGAGAGAAGCGTATGTGTACAGTGTGGATGTAGGGAGAGAGGCGTATGTGTACAGTGTGGATGTAGGGAGAGAGGCGTATGTGTACAGTGTGGATGCAGAGGCGTACATCTACAGTGAGGATGCAGGGGCAGAGGAGTACGTGTACAGTGTGGATGCAGAGGCGTACGTGTACAGTGTGGATGTAGGGAGAGAAGTGTATGTGTACAGTGTGGATGCAGGGGCAGAGGCGTACGTGTACAGTGTGAATGTAGGGAAAGAGACATACGTGTACAGTGTGGATGCAGGGACGAGGCGTACGTGTACCCTGTGGATGTAGGGAGAGAGGCGTACCTGTACAGTGTGGATGCAGGGAGAGAGGCGTATGTGTACCCTTTGGATGTAGGGGCAGAGGCATACCTGTACAGTGTGGATGCAGGGTCAGAGGCGTACATGTACAGTGAGGATGTAGGGGCAGAGGCGTAAGTGTACAGTGTGGATGCAGGGGCAGAGGCGTACATGTACAGTGTGGATGCAGGGTCAGAGGCGTACATGTACAGTGTGGATGAAGGGGCAGAGGCGTACATATACAGTGTGGATGCAGGGAAAGAGGCGTACGTGTGCAGTGTGGATGCAGAGGCGTACATGTACAGTCTGGATGTAGGGAGAGAGGCATACGTGTACAGTGTGGATGTAGGGAGAGAAGCGTATGTGTACAGTGTGGATGTAGGGAGAGAGGCGTATGTGTACAGTGTGGATGTAGGGAGAGAGGCGTATGTGTACAGTGTGGATGCAGAGGCGTACATCTACAGTGAGGATGTAGGGAGAGAAGTGTATGTGTACAGTGTGGATGCAGGGGCAGAGGCGTACGTGTACAGTGTGAATGTAGGGAAAGAGACATACGTGTACAGTGTGGATGCATGGGTAGAAGCGTACGTGTACAGTGTGGATGCAGGGACGAGGCGTACGTGTACCCTGTGGATGTAGGGAGAGAGGCGTACCTGTACAGTGTGGATGCAGGGAGAGAGGCGTATGTGTACCCTTTGGATGTAGGGGCAGAGGCGTACCTGTACAGTGTGGATGTAGGGAGAGAGGCGTACGTGTACAGTGTGGATGTAGGGAGAGAGGCGTACGTGTACAGTGTGGATGCAGGGGCAGAGGCGTACGTGTACAGTGTGGATGTAGGGAGAGAGGCGTACGTGTACATTGTGGATGCAGGGGCAGAGGCGTACGTGTACAGTGTGGATGCAGGGGCAGAGGCGTACGTGTACAGTGTGGATGCAGGGGCAGAGGCATACATGTACAGTGTGGATGTAGGGAGAGAGGCGTACGTGTACAGTGTGGATGCAGGGGCAGAGGCGTACGTGTCCAGTGTGGATGTAGGGGCAGAGGCGTACGTGTACAGTGTGGATGTAGGGAGAGAGGCGTACGTGTACATTGTGGATGCAGGGGCAGAGGCGTACGTGTACAGTGTGGATGTAGGGAAAGAGGCGTACGTGTACAGTGTGGATGTAGGGAGAGAGGCGTACGTGTACAGTGTGGATGCAGGGGCAGAGGCGTACGTGTACATTGTGGATGCAGGGGCAGAGGCGTACGTGTACAGTGTGGATGCAGGGGCAGAGGCATACATGTACAGTGTGGATGTAGGGAGAGAGACGTACGTGTACAGTGTGGATGCAGAGGCGTACGTGTACATTGTGGATGCAGGGGCAGAGGCGTACGTGTACAGTGTGGATGCAGGGGCAGAGGCGTACGTGTACAGTGTGGATGCAGGGGCAGAGGCGTACGTGTACAGTGTGGATGTAGGGAGAGAGACGTACGTGTACAGTGTGGATGTAGGGGCAGAGGCGTACGTGTACAGTGTGGATGTAGGGAGAGAGGCGTACGTGTACAGTGTGGATGTAGGGGCAGAGGCGTACGTGTACAGTGTGGATGTAGGGAGAGAGACATACGTGTACAGTGTGGATGTAGGGAGAGAGACATACGTGTACAGTGTGGATGTAGGGGCAGAGGCGTACGTGTACAGTGTGGATGTAGGGAGAGAGGCGTACGTGTACAGTGTGGATGTAGGGGCAGAGGCGTACGTGTAGAGTGTGGATGTAGGGAGAGAGACATACGTGTACAGTGTGGATGTAGGGAGAGAGACATACGTGTACAGTGTGGATGTAGGGGCAGAGGCGTACGTGTAGAGTGTGGATGTAGGGAGAGAGACATACGTGTACAGTGTGGATGTAGGGAGAGAGACATACGTGTACAGTGTGGATGTAGGGGCAGAGGCGTACGTGTACAGTGTGGATGTAGGGAGAGAGGCGTACGTGTACAGTGTGGATGTAGGGGCAGAGGCGTACGTGTAGAGTGTGGATGTAGGGAGAGAGACATACGTGTACAGTGTGGATGTAGGGAGAGAGACATACGTGTACAGTGTGGATGTAGGGGCAGAGGCGTACGTGTACAGTGTGGATGTAGGGAGAGAGACATACGTGTACAGTGTGGATGTAGGGAGAGAGACATACGTGTACAGTGTGGATGTAGGGAGAGAGACATACGTGTACAGTGTGGATGTAGGGGCAGAGGCGTACGTGTACAGAGTGGATGTAGGGAGAGAGGCATACGTGTACAGTGTGGATGTAGGGAGAGAGGCATACGTGTACAGTGTGGCTGTAGGGGCAGAGGCGTACGTGTGCAGTGTGGATGCAGGGAGAGAGGCATATGTGTACAGTGTGGATGCAGGGTCAGAGGCGTACATGTACAGTGAGGATGTAGGGGCAGAGGCGTAAGTGTACAGTGTGGATGCAGGGGCAGAGGCGTACATGTACAGTGTGGATGCAGGGTCAGAGGCGTACATGTACAGTGTGGATGAAGGGGCAGAGGCGTACATATACAGTGTGGATGCAGGGAAAGAGGCGTACGTGTGCAGTGTGGATGCAGAGGCGTACATGTACAGTCTGGATGTAGGGAGAGAGGCATACGTGTACAGTGTGGATGTAGGGAGAGAAGCGTATGTGTACAGTGTGGATGTAGGGAGAGAGGCGTATGTGTACAGTGTGGATGTAGGGAGAGAGGCGTATGTGTACAGTGTGGATGCAGAGGCGTACATCTACAGTGAGGATGCAGGGGCAGAGGAGTACGTGTACAGTGTGGATGCAGAGGCGTACGTGTACAGTGTGGATGTAGGGAGAGAAGTGTATGTGTACAGTGTGGATGCAGGGGCAGAGGCGTACGTGTACAGTGTGAATGTAGGGAAAGAGACATACGTGTACAGTGTGGATGCAGGGACGAGGCGTACGTGTACCCTGTGGATGTAGGGAGAGAGGCGTACCTGTACAGTGTGGATGCAGGGAGAGAGGCGTATGTGTACCCTTTGGATGTAGGGGCAGAGGCATACCTGTACAGTGTGGATGCAGGGTCAGAGGCGTACATGTACAGTGAGGATGTAGGGGCAAAGGCGTAAGTGTACAGTGTGGATGCAGGGGCAGAGGCGTACATGTACAGTGTGGATGCAGGGTCAGAGGCGTACATGTACAGTGTGGATGAAGGGGCAGAGGCGTACATATACAGTGTGGATGCAGGGAAAGAGGCGTACGTGTGCAGTGTGGATGCAGAGGCGTACATGTACAGTCTGGATGTAGGGAGAGAGGCATACGTGTACAGTGTGGATGTAGGGAGAGAAGCGTATGTGTACAGTGTGGATGTAGGGAGAGAGGCGTATGTGTACAGTGTGGATGTAGGGAGAGAGGCGTATGTGTACAGTGTGGATGCAGAGGCGTACATCTACAGTGAGGATGTAGGGAGAGAAGTGTATGTGTACAGTGTGGATGCAGGGGCAGAGGCGTACGTGTACAGTGTGAATGTAGGGAAAGAGACATACGTGTACAGTGTGGATGCATGGGTAGAAGCGTACGTGTACAGTGTGGATGCAGGGACGAGGCGTACGTGTACCCTGTGGATGTAGGGAGAGAGGCGTACCTGTACAGTGTGGATGCAGGGAGAGAGGCGTATGTGTACCCTTTGGATGTAGGGGCAGAGGCGTACCTGTACAGTGTGGATGCAGGGGCAGAGGCGTACATGTACAGTGTGGATGTAGGGGCAGAGGCGTAAGTGTACAATGTGGATGTAGGGAAAGAGGTGTACGCGTACAGTGTGGATGTAGGGAGAGAGGCGTACATGTACAGTGTGAATGTAGGGAAAGAGGTGTACGCGTACAGTGTGGATGCAGAGGCGTACGTGTACAGTCTGGATGTAGGGAGAGAGGCATACATGTAAAGTGTGGATGTAGGGAGAGAGGCATACGTGTACAGTGTGGATGTAGGGGCAGAGGCGTACGTGTACAGTGTGGATGTAGGGAGAGAGGCATACGTGTACAGTGTGGATGTAGGGGCAGTGGCATACGTGTACAGTGTGGATGAGGGAGAGAGAGGCGTACGTGTACAGTGTGGATTCAAGGGCAGAGGCGTACGTGTACAGTGTGGATGCAGGGGCAAAGGCGTACGTGTACAGTGTGGATGCAGGTTCAGAGGCGTACATGTACAGTGTGGATGCAGGGTCAGAGGCATACATGTACAGTGTGGATGCAGGGGCAGAGGCGTACATGTACAGTGTGGATGCAGGGGCAGAGGCGTACATGTACAGTGTGGATGCAGGGAGAGAGGCATACGTGTAGAGTGTGGATGTAGGGGTAGAGGCGTACGTGTGCAGTGTGGATGCAGGGAGAGAGACGTATGTGTACAGTGTGGATGCAGGGTCAGAGGCGTACATGTACAGTGAGGATGCAGGGGCAGAGGCGTAAGTGTACAGTGTGGATGCAGGGGCAGAGGCGTACATGTACAGTGTGGATGCAGAGGCGTACGTGTACAGTGTGGATGCAGGGAAAGAGGCGTACGTGTACAGTGTGGATGCAGAGGCGTACGTGTACAGTGTGGATGTAGGGAGAGTGGCATACGTGTACAGTGTGGATGTAAAGAGAGAGGTGTATGTGTACAGTGTGGATGCAGGGGCAGAGGCGTACATATACAGTGTGAATGTAGGGAGAGAGACATACGTGTACAGTGTGAATGCAGGGAGAGAGGCGTACGTGTACAGTGTGGATGTAGGGAGAGAGGTGTACGTGTACACTGTGGATGTAGGGAGAGAGGCGTACGTGTACACTGTGGATGTAGGGAGAGAGGCGTACGTGTACACTGTGGATGTAGGGAGAGAGGCGTACATGTACAGTGTGGATGCAGGGGCAGAGGTGTACGCATTCAGTGTGGATGCAGGGGCAGAGGCGTACATGTACAGTGTGGATGCAGGGTCAGAGGCGTACATGTACAGTGTGGATACAGGGGCAGAGGCGTAAGTGTATAGTGTGGATGCAGGGAAAGAGTCATACGTGTGCAGTGTGGATGCAGAGGCGTACATGTACAGTCTGGATGTAGGGAGAGAGGCATACATGTACAGTGTGGATGTAGGGAGAGAGGCATACGTGTACAGTGTGGATGCAGGGAGAGAGGCATACGTGTACAGTGTGGCTGTAGGGAGAGAAGCGTATGTGTACAGTGTGGATGTAGGGAGAGAGGCGTATGTGTACAGTGTGGATGTAGGGAGAGAGGCGTATGTGTACAGTGTGGATGCAGAGGCGTACATCTACAGTGAGGATGTAGGGAGAGAAGTGTATGTGTACAGTGTGGATGCAGGGGCAGAGGCGTACGTGTACAGTGTGAATGTAGGGAAAGAGACATACGTGTACAGTGTGGATGCATGGGTAGAAGCGTACGTGTACAGTGTGGATGCAGGGACGAGGCGTACGTGTACCCTGTGGATGTAGGGAGAGAGGCGTACCTGTACAGTGTGGATGCAGGGAGAGAGGCGTATGTGTACCCTTTGGATGTAGGGGCAGAGGCGTACCTGTACAGTGTGGATGTAGGGAGAGAGGCGTACGTGTACAGTGTGGATGTAGGGAGAGAGGCGTACGTGTACAGTGTGGATGCAGGGGCAGAGGCGTACGTGTACAGTGTGGATGTAGGGAGAGAGGCGTACGTGTACATTGTGGATGCAGGGGCAGAGGCGTACGTGTACAGTGTGGATGCAGGGGCAGAGGCGTACGTGTACAGTGTGGATGCAGGGGCAGAGGCATACATGTACAGTGTGGATGTAGGGAGAGAGGCGTACGTGTACAGTGTGGATGCAGGGGCAGAGGCGTACGTGTCCAGTGTGGATGTAGGGGCAGAGGCGTACGTGTACAGTGTGGATGTAGGGAGAGAGGCGTACGTGTACATTGTGGATGCAGGGGCAGAGGCGTACGTGTACAGTGTGGATGTAGGGAAAGAGGCGTACGTGTACAGTGTGGATGTAGGGAGAGAGGCGTACGTGTACAGTGTGGATGCAGGGGCAGAGGCGTACGTGTACATTGTGGATGCAGGGGCAGAGGCGTACGTGTACAGTGTGGATGCAGGGGCAGAGGCGTACATATACAGTGTGGATGCAGGGAAAGAGGCGTACGTGTGCAGTGTGGATGCAGAGGCGTACATGTACAGTCTGGATGTAGGGAGAGAGGCATACGTGTACAGTGTGGATGTAGGGAGAGAAGCGTATGTGTACAGTGTGGATGTAGGGAGAGAGGCGTATGTGTACAGTGTGGATGTAGGGAGAGAGGCGTATGTGTACAGTGTGGATGCAGAGGCGTACATCTACAGTGAGGATGTAGGGAGAGAAGTGTATGTGTACAGTGTGGATGCAGGGGCAGAGGCGTACGTGTACAGTGTGAATGTAGGGAAAGAGACATACGTGTACAGTGTGGATGCATGGGTAGAAGCGTACGTGTACAGTGTGGATGCAGGGACGAGGCGTACGTGTACCCTGTGGATGTAGGGAGAGAGGCGTACCTGTACAGTGTGGATGCAGGGAGAGAGGCGTATGTGTACCCTTTGGATGTAGGGGCAGAGGCGTACCTGTACAGTGTGGATGTAGGGAGAGAGGCGTACGTGTACAGTGTGGATGTAGGGAGAGAGGCGTACGTGTACAGTGTGGATGCAGGGGCAGAGGCGTACGTGTACATTGTTGATGCAGGGGCAGAGG
Organism: Pseudophryne corroboree; assembly: GCF_028390025.1. Taxonomy (NCBI): domain Eukaryota; kingdom Metazoa; phylum Chordata; class Amphibia; order Anura; family Myobatrachidae; genus Pseudophryne; species Pseudophryne corroboree. The sequence continues at coordinate 546,237,092 of NC_086448.1, read as the reverse complement.
CGTACGTGTACAGTGTGGATGCAGGGGCAGAGGCATACATGTACAGTGTGGATGTAGGGAGAGAGACGTACGTGTACAGTGTGGATGCAGGGGCAGAGGCGTACGTGTACAGTGTGGATGCAGGGGCAGAGGCGTACGTGTACAGTGTGGATGCAGGGGCAGAGGCGTACGTGTACAGTGTGGATGTAGGGAGAGAGACGTACGTGTACAGTGTGGATGTAGGGGCAGAGGCGTACGTGTACAGTGTGGATGTAGGGAGAGAGGCGTACGTGTACAGTGTGGATGTAGGGGCAGAGGCGTACGTGTACAGTGTGGATGTAGGGAGAGAGACATACGTGTACAGTGTGGATGTAGGGAGAGAGACATACGTGTACAGTGTGGATGTAGGGGCAGAGGCGTACGTGTACAGTGTGGATGTAGGGAGAGAGGCGTACGTGTACAGTGTGGATGTAGGGGCAGAGGCGTACGTGTAGAGTGTGGATGTAGGGAGAGAGACATACGTGTACAGTGTGGATGTAGGGAGAGAGACATACGTGTACAGTGTGGATGTAGGGGCAGAGGCGTACGTGTACAGTGTGGATGTAGGGAGAGAGGCGTACGTGTACAGTGTGGATGTAGGGGCAGAGGCGTACGTGTAGAGTGTGGATGTAGGGAGAGAGACATACGTGTACAGTGTGGATGTAGGGAGAGAGACATACGTGTACAGTGTGGATGTAGGGGCAGAGGCGTACGTGTACAGTGTGGATGTAGGGAGAGAGACATACGTGTACAGTGTGGATGTAGGGAGAGAGACATACGTGTACAGTGTGGATGTAGGGGCAGAGGCGTACGTGTACAGAGTGGATGTAGGGAGAGAGGCATACGTGTACAGTGTGGATGTAGGGAGAGAGGCATACGTGTACAGTGTGGATGCAGGGAGAGAGGCATACGTGTACAGTGTGGCTGTAGGGGCAGAGGCGTACGTGTGCAGTGTGGATGCAGGGAGAGAGGCATATGTGTACAGTGTGGATGCAGGGTCAGAGGCGTACATGTACAGTGAGGATGTAGGGGCAGAGGCGTAAGTGTACAGTGTGGATGCAGGGGCAGAGGCGTACATGTACAGTGTGGATGCAGGGTCAGAGGCGTACATGTACAGTGTGGATGAAGGGGCAGAGGCGTACATATACAGTGTGGATGCAGGGAAAGAGGCGTACGTGTGCAGTGTGGATGCAGAGGCGTACATGTACAGTCTGGATGTAGGGAGAGAGGCATACGTGTGCAGTGTGGATGTAGGGAGAGAAGCGTATGTGTACAGTGTGGATGTAGGGAGAGAGGCGTATGTGTACAGTGTGGATGTAGGGAGAGAGGCGTATGTGTACAGTGTGGATGCAGAGGCGTACATCTACAGTGAGGATGCAGGGGCAGAGGAGTACGTGTACAGTGTGGATGCAGAGGCGTACGTGTACAGTGTGGATGTAGGGAGAGAAGTGTATGTGTACAGTGTGGATGCAGGGGCAGAGGCGTACGTGTACAGTGTGAATGTAGGGAAAGAGACATACGTGTACAGTGTGGATGCAGGGACGAGGCGTACGTGTACCCTGTGGATGTAGGGAGAGAGGCGTACCTGTACAGTGTGGATGCAGGGAGAGAGGCGTATGTGTACCCTTTGGATGTAGGGGCAGAGGCATACCTGTACAGTGTGGATGCAGGGTCAGAGGCGTACATGTACAGTGAGGATGTAGGGGCAGAGGCGTAAGTGTACAGTGTGGATGCAGGGGCAGAGGCGTACATGTACAGTGTGGATGCAGGGTCAGAGGCGTACATGTACAGTGTGGATGAAGGGGCAGAGGCGTACATATACAGTGTGGATGCAGGGAAAGAGGCGTACGTGTGCAGTGTGGATGCAGAGGCGTACATGTACAGTCTGGATGTAGGGAGAGAGGCATACGTGTACAGTGTGGATGTAGGGAGAGAAGCGTATGTGTACAGTGTGGATGTAGGGAGAGAGGCGTATGTGTACAGTGTGGATGTAGGGAGAGAGGCGTATGTGTACAGTGTGGATGCAGAGGCGTACATCTACAGTGAGGATGTAGGGAGAGAAGTGTATGTGTACAGTGTGGATGCAGGGGCAGAGGCGTACGTGTACAGTGTGAATGTAGGGAAAGAGACATACGTGTACAGTGTGGATGCATGGGTAGAAGCGTACGTGTACAGTGTGGATGCAGGGACGAGGCGTACGTGTACCCTGTGGATGTAGGGAGAGAGGCGTACCTGTACAGTGTGGATGCAGGGAGAGAGGCGTATGTGTACCCTTTGGATGTAGGGGCAGAGGCGTACCTGTACAGTGTGGATGTAGGGAGAGAGGCGTACGTGTACAGTGTGGATGTAGGGAGAGAGGCGTACGTGTACAGTGTGGATGCAGGGGCAGAGGCGTACGTGTACAGTGTGGATGTAGGGAGAGAGGCGTACGTGTACATTGTGGATGCAGGGGCAGAGGCGTACGTGTACAGTGTGGATGCAGGGGCAGAGGCGTACGTGTACAGTGTGGATGCAGGGGCAGAGGCATACATGTACAGTGTGGATGTAGGGAGAGAGGCGTACGTGTACAGTGTGGATGCAGGGGCAGAGGCGTACGTGTCCAGTGTGGATGTAGGGGCAGAGGCGTACGTGTACAGTGTGGATGTAGGGAGAGAGGCGTACGTGTACATTGTGGATGCAGGGGCAGAGGCGTACGTGTACAGTGTGGATGTAGGGAAAGAGGCGTACGTGTACAGTGTGGATGTAGGGAGAGAGGCGTACGTGTACAGTGTGGATGCAGGGGCAGAGGCGTACGTGTACATTGTGGATGCAGGGGCAGAGGCGTACGTGTACAGTGTGGATGCAGGGGCAGAGGCATACATGTACAGTGTGGATGTAGGGAGAGAGACGTACGTGTACAGTGTGGATGCAGGGGCAGAGGCGTACGTGTACATTGTGGATGCAGGGGCAGAGGCGTACGTGTACAGTGTGGATGCAGGGGCAGAGGCGTACGTGTACAGTGGATGCAGGGGCAGAGGCGTACGTGTACAGTGTGGATGTAGGGAGAGAGACGTACGTGTACAGTGTGGATGTAGGGGCAGAGGCGTACGTGTACAGTGTGGATGTAGGGAGAGAGGCGTACGTGTACAGTGTGGATGTAGGGGCAGAGGCGTACGTGTACAGTGTGGATGTAGGGAGAGAGACATACGTGTACAGTGTGGATGTAGGGAGAGAGACATACGTGTACAGTGTGGATGTAGGGAGAGAGACATACGTGTACAGTGTGGATGTAGGGGCAGAGGCGTACGTGTACAGAGTGGATGTAGGGAGAGAGGCATACGTGTACAGTGTGGATGTAGGGAGAGAGGCATACGTGTACAGTGTGGCTGTAGGGGCAGAGGCGTACGTGTGCAGTGTGGATGCAGGGAGAGAGGCATATGTGTACAGTGTGGATGCAGGGTCAGAGGCGTACATGTACAGTGAGGATGTAGGGGCAGAGGCGTAAGTGTACAGTGTGGATGCAGGGGCAGAGGCGTACATGTACAGTGTGGATGCAGGGTCAGAGGCGTACATGTACAGTGTGGATGAAGGGGCAGAGGCGTACATATACAGTGTGGATGCAGGGAAAGAGGCGTACGTGTGCAGTGTGGATGCAGAGGCGTACATGTACAGTCTGGATGTAGGGAGAGAGGCATACGTGTACAGTGTGGATGTAGGGAGAGAAGCGTATGTGTACAGTGTGGATGTAGGGAGAGAGGCGTATGTGTACAGTGTGGATGTAGGGAGAGAGGCGTATGTGTACAGTGTGGATGCAGAGGCGTACATCTACAGTGAGGATGCAGGGGCAGAGGAGTACGTGTACAGTGTGGATGCAGAGGCGTACGTGTACAGTGTGGATGTAGGGAGAGAAGTGTATGTGTACAGTGTGGATGCAGGGGCAGAGGCGTACGTGTACAGTGTGAATGTAGGGAAAGAGACATACGTGTACAGTGTGGATGCAGGGACGAGGCGTACGTGTACCCTGTGGATGTAGGGAGAGAGGCGTACCTGTACAGTGTGGATGCAGGGAGAGAGGCGTATGTGTACCCTTTGGATGTAGGGGCAGAGGCATACCTGTACAGTGTGGATGCAGGGTCAGAGGCGTACATGTACAGTGAGGATGTAGGGGCAAAGGCGTAAGTGTACAGTGTGGATGCAGGGGCAGAGGCGTACATGTACAGTGTGGATGCAGGGTCAGAGGCGTACATGTACAGTGTGGATGAAGGGGCAGAGGCGTACATATACAGTGTGGATGCAGGGAAAGAGGCGTACGTGTGCAGTGTGGATGCAGAGGCGTACATGTACAGTCTGGATGTAGGGAGAGAGGCATACGTGTACAGTGTGGATGTAGGGAGAGAAGCGTATGTGTACAGTGTGGATGTAGGGAGAGAGGCGTATGTGTACAGTGTGGATGTAGGGAGAGAGGCGTATGTGTACAGTGTGGATGCAGAGGCGTACATCTACAGTGAGGATGTAGGGAGAGAAGTGTATGTGTACAGTGTGGATGCAGGGGCAGAGGCGTACGTGTACAGTGTGAATGTAGGGAAAGAGACATACGTGTACAGTGTGGATGCATGGGTAGAAGCGTACGTGTACAGTGTGGATGCAGGGACGAGGCGTACGTGTACCCTGTGGATGTAGGGAGAGAGGCGTACCTGTACAGTGTGGATGCAGGGAGAGAGGCGTATGTGTACCCTTTGGATGTAGGGGCAGAGGCGTACCTGTACAGTGTGGATGCAGGGGCAGAGGCGTACATGTACAGTGTGGATGTAGGGGCAGAGGCGTAAGTGTACAATGTGGATGTAGGGAAAGAGGTGTACGCGTACAGTGTGGATGTAGGGAGAGAGGCGTACATGTACAGTGTGAATGTAGGGAAAGAGGTGTACGCGTACAGTGTGGATGCAGAGGCGTACGTGTACAGTCTGGATGTAGGGAGAGAGGCATACATGTAAAGTGTGGATGTAGGGAGAGAGGCATACGTGTACAGTGTGGATGTAGGGGCAGAGGCGTACGTGTACAGTGTGGATGTAGGGAGAGAGGCATACGTGTACAGTGTGGATGTAGGGGCAGTGGCATACGTGTACAGTGTGGATGAGGGAGAGAGAGGCGTACGTGTACAGTGTGGATTCAAGGGCAGAGGCGTACGTGTACAGTGTGGATGCAGGGGCAAAGGCGTACGTGTACAGTGTGGATGCAGGTTCAGAGGCGTACATGTACAGTGTGGATGCAGGGTCAGAGGCATACATGTACAGTGTGGATGCAGGGGCAGAGGCGTACATGTACAGTGTGGATGCAGGGGCAGAGGCGTACATGTACAGTGTGGATGCAGGGAGAGAGGCATACGTGTAGAGTGTGGATGTAGGGGTAGAGGCGTACGTGTGCAGTGTGGATGCAGGGAGAGAGACGTATGTGTACAGTGTGGATGCAGGGTCAGAGGCGTACATGTACAGTGAGGATGCAGGGGCAGAGGCGTAAGTGTACAGTGTGGATGCAGGGGCAGAGGCGTACATGTACAGTGTGGATGCAGAGGCGTACGTGTACAGTGTGGATGCAGGGAAAGAGGCGTACGTGTACAGTGTGGATGCAGAGGCGTACGTGTACAGTGTGGATGTAGGGAGAGTGGCATACGTGTACAGTGTGGATGTAAAGAGAGAGGTGTATGTGTACAGTGTGGATGCAGGGGCAGAGGCGTACATATACAGTGTGAATGTAGGGAGAGAGACATACGTGTACAGTGTGAATGCAGGGAGAGAGGCGTACGTGTACAGTGTGGATGTAGGGAGAGAGGTGTACGTGTACACTGTGGATGTAGGGAGAGAGGCGTACGTGTACACTGTGGATGTAGGGAGAGAGGCGTACGTGTACACTGTGGATGTAGGGAGAGAGGCGTACATGTACAGTGTGGATGCAGGGGCAGAGGTGTACGCATTCAGTGTGGATGCAGGGGCAGAGGCGTACATGTACAGTGTGGATGCAGGGTCAGAGGCGTACATGTACAGTGTGGATACAGGGGCAGAGGCGTAAGTGTATAGTGTGGATGCAGGGAAAGAGTCATACGTGTGCAGTGTGGATGCAGAGGCGTACATGTACAGTCTGGATGTAGGGAGAGAGGCATACATGTACAGTGTGGATGTAGGGAGAGAGGCATACGTGTACAGTGTGGATGCAGGGAGAGAGGCATACGTGTACAGTGTGGCTGTAGGGAGAGAAGCGTATGTGTACAGTGTGGATGTAGGGAGAGAGGCGTATGTGTACAGTGTGGATGTAGGGAGAGAGGCGTATGTGTACAGTGTGGATGCAGAGGCGTACATCTACAGTGAGGATGTAGGGAGAGAAGTGTATGTGTACAGTGTGGATGCAGGGGCAGAGGCGTACGTGTACAGTGTGAATGTAGGGAAAGAGACATACGTGTACAGTGTGGATGCATGGGTAGAAGCGTACGTGTACAGTGTGGATGCAGGGACGAGGCGTACGTGTACCCTGTGGATGTAGGGAGAGAGGCGTACCTGTACAGTGTGGATGCAGGGAGAGAGGCGTATGTGTACCCTTTGGATGTAGGGGCAGAGGCGTACCTGTACAGTGTGGATGTAGGGAGAGAGGCGTACGTGTACAGTGTGGATGTAGGGAGAGAGGCGTACGTGTACAGTGTGGATGCAGGGGCAGAGGCGTACGTGTACAGTGTGGATGTAGGGAGAGAGGCGTACGTGTACATTGTGGATGCAGGGGCAGAGGCGTACGTGTACAGTGTGGATGCAGGGGCAGAGGCGTACGTGTACAGTGTGGATGCAGGGGCAGAGGCATACATGTACAGTGTGGATGTAGGGAGAGAGGCGTACGTGTACAGTGTGGATGCAGGGGCAGAGGCGTACGTGTCCAGTGTGGATGTAGGGGCAGAGGCGTACGTGTACAGTGTGGATGTAGGGAGAGAGGCGTACGTGTACATTGTGGATGCAGGGGCAGAGGCGTACGTGTACAGTGTGGATGTAGGGAAAGAGGCGTACGTGTACAGTGTGGATGTAGGGAGAGAGGCGTACGTGTACAGTGTGGATGCAGGGGCAGAGGCGTACGTGTACATTGTGGATGCAGGGGCAGAGGCGTACGTGTACAGTGTGGATGCAGGGGCAGAGGCGTACATATACAGTGTGGATGCAGGGAAAGAGGCGTACGTGTGCAGTGTGGATGCAGAGGCGTACATGTACAGTCTGGATGTAGGGAGAGAGGCATACGTGTACAGTGTGGATGTAGGGAGAGAAGCGTATGTGTACAGTGTGGATGTAGGGAGAGAGGCGTATGTGTACAGTGTGGATGTAGGGAGAGAGGCGTATGTGTACAGTGTGGATGCAGAGGCGTACATCTACAGTGAGGATGTAGGGAGAGAAGTGTATGTGTACAGTGTGGATGCAGGGGCAGAGGCGTACGTGTACAGTGTGAATGTAGGGAAAGAGACATACGTGTACAGTGTGGATGCATGGGTAGAAGCGTACGTGTACAGTGTGGATGCAGGGACGAGGCGTACGTGTACCCTGTGGATGTAGGGAGAGAGGCGTACCTGTACAGTGTGGATGCAGGGAGAGAGGCGTATGTGTACCCTTTGGATGTAGGGGCAGAGGCGTACCTGTACAGTGTGGATGTAGGGAGAGAGGCGTACGTGTACAGTGTGGATGTAGGGAGAGAGGCGTACGTGTACAGTGTGGATGCAGGGGCAGAGGCGTACGTGTACATTGTTGATGCAGGGGCAGAGGCGTACGTGTACAGTGTGGATGCAGGGGCAGAGGCATACATGTACAGTGTGGATGTAGGGAGAGAGACGTACGTGTACAGTGTGGATGCAGGGGCAGAGGCGTACGTGTACAGTGTGGATGCAGGGGCAGAGGCGTACGTGTACAGTGTGGATGCAGGGGCAGAGGCGTACGTGTACAGTGTGGATGTAGGGAGAGAGACGTACGTGTACAGTGTGGATGTAGGGGCAGAGGCGTACGTGTACAGTGTGGATGTAGGGAGAGAGGCGTACGTGTACAGTGTGGATGTAGGGGCAGAGGCGTACGTGTACAGTGTGGATGTAGGGAGAGAGACATACGTGTACAGTGTGGATGTAGGGAGAGAGACATACGTGTACAGTGTGGATGTAGGGGCAGAGGCGTACGTGTACAGTGTGGATGTAGGGAGAGAGGCGTACGTGTACAGTGTGGATGTAGGGGCAGAGGCGTACGTGTAGAGTGTGGATGTAGGGAGAGAGACATACGTGTACAGTGTGGATGTAGGGAGAGAGACATACGTGTACAGTGTGGATGTAGGGGCAGAGGCGTACGTGTACAGTGTGGATGTAGGGAGAGAGGCGTACGTGTACAGTGTGGATGTAGGGGCAGAGGCGTACGTGTAGAGTGTGGATGTAGGGAGAGAGACATACGTGTACAGTGTGGATGTAGGGAGAGAGACATACGTGTACAGTGTGGATGTAGGGGCAGAGGCGTACGTGTACAGTGTGGATGTAGGGAGAGAGACATACGTGTACAGTGTGGATGTAGGGAGAGAGACATACGTGTACAGTGTGGATGTAGGGGCAGAGGCGTACGTGTACAGAGTGGATGTAGGGAGAGAGGCATACGTGTACAGTGTGGATGTAGGGAGAGAGGCATACGTGTACAGTGTGGATGCAGGGAGAGAGGCATACGTGTACAGTGTGGCTGTAGGGGCAGAGGCGTACGTGTGCAGTGTGGATGCAGGGAGAGAGGCATATGTGTACAGTGTGGATGCAGGGTCAGAGGCGTACATGTACAGTGAGGATGTAGGGGCAGAGGCGTAAGTGTACAGTGTGGATGCAGGGGCAGAGGCGTACATGTACAGTGTGGATGCAGGGTCAGAGGCGTACATGTACAGTGTGGATGAAGGGGCAGAGGCGTACATATACAGTGTGGATGCAGGGAAAGAGGCGTACGTGTGCAGTGTGGATGCAGAGGCGTACATGTACAGTCTGGATGTAGGGAGAGAGGCATACGTGTGCAGTGTGGATGTAGGGAGAGAAGCGTATGTGTACAGTGTGGATGTAGGGAGAGAGGCGTATGTGTACAGTGTGGATGTAGGGAGAGAGGCGTATGTGTACAGTGTGGATGCAGAGGCGTACATCTACAGTGAGGATGCAGGGGCAGAGGAGTACGTGTACAGTGTGGATGCAGAGGCGTACGTGTACAGTGTGGATGTAGGGAGAGAAGTGTATGTGTACAGTGTGGATGCAGGGGCAGAGGCGTACGTGTACAGTGTGAATGTAGGGAAAGAGACATACGTGTACAGTGTGGATGCAGGGACGAGGCGTACGTGTACCCTGTGGATGTAGGGAGAGAGGCGTACCTGTACAGTGTGGATGCAGGGAGAGAGGCGTATGTGTACCCTTTGGATGTAGGGGCAGAGGCATACCTGTACAGTGTGGATGCAGGGTCAGAGGCGTACATGTACAGTGAGGATGTAGGGGCAGAGGCGTAAGTGTACAGTGTGGATGCAGGGACAGAGGCGTACATGTACAGTGTGGATGCAGGGTCAGAGGCGTACATGTACAGTGTGGATGAAGGGGCAGAGGCGTACATATACAGTGTGGATGCAGGGAAAGAGGCGTACGTGTGCAGTGTGGATGCAGAGGCGTACATGTACAGTCTGGATGTAGGGAGAGAGGCATACGTGTACAGTGTGGATGTAGGGAGAGAAGCGTATGTGTACAGTGTGGATGTAGGGAGAGAGGCGTATGTGTACAGTGTGGATGTAGGGAGAGAGGCGTATGTGTACAGTGTGGATGCAGAGGCGTACATCTACAGTGAGGATGTAGGGAGAGAAGTGTATGTGTACAGTGTGGATGCAGGGGCAGAGGCGTACGTGTACAGTGTGAATGTAGGGAAAGAGACATACGTGTACAGTGTGGATGCATGGGTAGAAGCGTACGTGTACAGTGTGGATGCAGGGACGAGGCGTACGTGTACCCTGTGGATGTAGGGAGAGAGGCGTACCTGTACAGTGTGGATGCAGGGAGAGAGGCGTATGTGTACCCTTTGGATGTAGGGGCAGAGGCGTACCTGTACAGTGTGGATGTAGGGAGAGAGGCGTACGTGTACAGTGTGGATGTAGGGAGAGAGGCGTACGTGTACAGTGTGGATGCAGGGGCAGAGGCGTACGTGTACAGTGTGGATGTAGGGAGAGAGGCGTACGTGTACATTGTGGATGCAGGGGCAGAGGCGTACGTGTACAGTGTGGATGCAGGGGCAGAGGCATACATGTACAGTGTGGATGTAGGGAGAGAGGCGTACGTGTACAGTGTGGATGCAGGGGCAGAGGCGTACGTGTCCAGTGTGGATGTAGGGGCAGAGGCGTACGTGTACAGTGTGGATGTAGGGAGAGAGGCGTACGTGTACATTGTGGATGCAGGGGCAGAGGCGTACGTGTACAGTGTGGATGTAGGGAAAGAGGCGTACGTGTACAGTGTGGATGTAGGGAGAGAGGCGTACGTGTACAGTGTGGATGCAGGGGCAGAGGCGTACGTGTACATTGTGGATGCAGGGGCAGAGGCGTACGTGTACAGTGTGGATGCAGGGGCAGAGGCATACATGTACAGTGTGGATGTAGGGAGAGAGACGTACGTGTACAGTGTGGATGCAGGGGCAGAGGCGTACGTGTACATTGTGGATGCAGGGGCAGAGGCGTACGTGTACAGTGTGGATGCAGGGGCAGAGGCGTACGTGTACAGTGGATGCAGGGGCAGAGGCGTACGTGTACAGTGTGGATGTAGGGAGAGAGACGTACGTGTACAGTGTGGATGTAGGGGCAGAGGCGTACGTGTACAGTGTGGATGTAGGGAGAGAGGCGTACGTGTACAGTGTGGATGTAGGGGCAGAGGCGTACGTGTACAGTGTGGATGTAGGGAGAGAGACATACGTGTACAGTGTGGATGTAGGGAGAGAGACATACGTGTACAGTGTGGATGTAGGGGCAGAGGCGTACGTGTACAGTGTGGATGTAGGGAGAGAGGCGTACGTGTACAGTGTGGATGTAGGGGCAGAGGCGTACGTGTAGAGTGTGGATGTAGGGAGAGAGACATACGTGTACAGTGTGGATGTAGGGAGAGAGACATACGTGTACAGTGTGGATGTAGGGGCAGAGGCGTACGTGTAGAGTGTGGATGTAGGGAGAGAGACATACGTGTACAGTGTGGATGTAGGGAGAGAGACATAAGTGTACAGTGTGGATGTAGGGGCAGAGGCGTACGTGTACAGTGTGGATGTAGGGAGAGAGGCGTACGTGTACAGTGTGGATGTAGGGGCAGAGGCGTACGTGTAGAGTGTGGATGTAGGGAGAGAGACATACGTGTACAGTGTGGATGTAGGGAGAGAGACATACGTGTACAGTGTGGATGTAGGGGCAGAGGCGTACGTGTACAGTGTGGATGTAGGGAGAGAGACATACGTGTACAGTGTGGATGTAGGGAGAGAGACATACGTGTACAGTGTGGATGTAGGGGCAGAGGCGTACGTGTACAGAGTGGATGTAGGGAGAGAGGCATACGTGTACAGTGTGGATGTAGGGAGAGAGGCATACGTGTACAGTGTGGATGCAGGGAGAGAGGCATACGTGTACAGTGTGGCTGTAGGGGCAGAGGCGTACGTGTGCAGTGTGGATGCAGGGAGAGAGGCATATGTGTACAGTGTGGATGCAGGGTCAGAGGCGTACATGTACAGTGAGGATGTAGGGGCAGAGGCGTAAGTGTACAGTGTGGATGCAGGGGCAGAGGCGTACATGTACAGTGTGGATGCAGGGTCAGAGGCGTACATGTACAGTGTGGATGAAGGGGCAGAGGCGTACATATACAGTGTGGATGCAGGGAAAGAGGCGTACGTGTGCAGTGTGGATGCAGAGGCGTACATGTACAGTCTGGATGTAGGGAGAGAGGCATACGTGTACAGTGTGGATGTAGGGAGAGAAGCGTATGTGTACAGTGTGGATGTAGGGAGAGAGGCGTATGTGTACAGTGTGGATGTAGGGAGAGAGGCGTATGTGTACAGTGTGGATGCAGAGGCGTACATCTACAGTGAGGATGCAGGGGCAGAGGAGTACGTGTACAGTGTGGATGCAGAGGCGTACGTGTACAGTGTGGATGTAGGGAGAGAAGTGTATGTGTACAGTGTGGATGCAGGGGCAGAGGCGTACGTGTACAGTGTGAATGTAGGGAAAGAGACATACGTGTACAGTGTGGATGCAGGGACGAGGCGTACGTGTACCCTGTGGATGTAGGGAGAGAGGCGTACCTGTACAGTGTGGATGCAGGGAGAGAGGCGTATGTGTACCCTTTGGATGTAGGGGCAGAGGCATACCTGTACAGTGTGGATGCAGGGTCAGAGGCGTACATGTACAGTGTGGATGCAGGGGCAGAGGCGTACATGTACAGTGTGGATGCAGGGTCAGAGGCGTACATGTACAGTGTGGATGAAGGGGCAGAGGCGTACATATACAGTGTGGATGCAGGGAAAGAGGCGTACGTGTGCAGTGTGGATGCAGAGGCGTACATGTACAGTGTGGATGCAGGGAGAGAGGCGTATGTGTACCCTTTGGATGTAGGGGCAGAGGCGTACCTGTACAGTGTGGATGTAGGGAGAGAGGCATACATGTACAGTGTGGATGTAGGGAGAGAGGCGTACGTGTACATTGTGGATGCAGGGGCAGAGGCGTACGTGTACAGTGTGGATGCAGGGGCAGAGGCGTACGTGTACAGTGTGGATGCAGGGGCAGAGGCATACATGTACAGTGTGGATGTAGGGAGAGAGGCGTACGTGTACAGTGTGGATGCAGGGGCAGAGGCGTACGTGTCCAGTGTGGATGTAGGGGCAGAGGCGTACGTGTACAGTGTGGATGTAGGGAGAGAGGCGTACGTGTACATTGTGGATGCAGGGGCAGAGGCGTACGTGTACAGTGTGGATGTAGGGAAAGAGGCGTACGTGTACAGTGTGGATGTAGGGAGAGAGGCGTACGTGTACAGTGTGGATGCAGGGGCAGAGGCGTACGTGTACATTGTGGATGCAGGGGCAGAGGCGTACGTGTACAGTGTGGATGCAGGGGCAGAGGCGTACATATACAGTGTGGATGCAGGGAAAGAGGCGTACGTGTGCAGTGTGGATGCAGAGGCGTACATGTACAGTCTGGATGTAGGGAGAGAGGCATACGTGTACAGTGTGGATGTAGGGAGAGAAGCGTATGTGTACAGTGTGGATGTAGGGAGAGAGGCGTATGTGTACAGTGTGGATGTAGGGAGAGAGGCGTATGTGTACAGTGTGGATGCAGAGGCGTACATCTACAGTGAGGATGTAGGGAGAGAAGTGTATGTGTACAGTGTGGATGCAGGGGCAGAGGCGTACGTGTACAGTGTGAATGTAGGGAAAGAGACATACGTGTACAGTGTGGATGCATGGGTAGAAGCGTACGTGTACAGTGTGGATGCAGGGACGAGGCGTACGTGTACCCTGTGGATGTAGGGAGAGAGGCGTACCTGTACAGTGTGGATGCAGGGAGAGAGGCGTATGTGTACCCTTTGGATGTAGGGGCAGAGGCGTACCTGTACAGTGTGGATGTAGGGAGAGAGGCGTACGTGTACAGTGTGGATGTAGGGAGAGAGGCGTACGTGTACAGTGTGGATGCAGGGGCAGAGGCGTACGTGTACAGTGTGGATGTAGGGAGAGAGGCGTACGTGTACATTGTGGATGCAGGGGCAGAGGCGTACGTGTACAGTGTGGATGCAGGGGCAGAGGCATACATGTACAGTGTGGATGTAGGGAGAGAGGCGTACGTGTACAGTGTGGATGCAGGGGCAGAGGCGTACGTGTCCAGTGTGGATGTAGGGGCAGAGGCGTACGTGTACAGTGTGGATGTAGGGAGAGAGGCGTACGTGTACATTGTGGATGCAGGGGCAGAGGCGTACGTGTACAGTGTGGATGTAGGGAAAGAGGCGTACGTGTACAGTGTGGATGTAGGGAGAGAGGCGTACGTGTACAGTGTGGATGCAGGGGCAGAGGCGTACGTGTACATTGTGGATGCAGGGGCAGAGGCGTACGTGTACAGTGTGGATGCAGGGGCAGAGGCATACATGTACAGTGTGGATGTAGGGAGAGAGACGTACGTGTACAGTGTGGATGCAGGGGCAGAGGCGTACGTGTACATTGTGGATGCAGGGGCAGAGGCGTACGTGTACAGTGTGGATGCAGGGGCAGAGGCGTACGTGTACAGTGGATGTAGGGGCAGAGGCGTACGTGTACAGTGTGGATGTAGGGAGAGAGACGTACGTGTACAGTGTGGATGTAGGGGCAGAGGCGTACGTGTACAGTGTGGATGCAGGGGCAGAGGCGTACGTGTACAGTGTGGATGTAGGGAGAGAGACGTACGTGTACAGTGTGGATGTAGGGGCAGAGGCGTACGTGTACAGTGTGGATGTAGGGAGAGAGGCGTACGTGTACAGTGTGGATGTAGGGGCAGAGGCGTACGTGTACAGTGTGGATGTAGGGAGAGAGACATACGTGTACAGTGTGGATGTAGGGAGAGAGACATACGTGTACAGTGTGGATGTAGGGGCAGAGGCGTACGTGTACAGTGTGGATGTAGGGAGAGAGGCGTACGTGTACAGTGTGGATGTAGGGGCAGAGGCGTACGTGTACAGTGTGGATGTAGGGAGAGAGACATACGTGTACAGTGTGGATGTAGGGGCAGAGGCGTACGTGTACAGTGTGGATGTAGGGAGAGAGACATACGTGTACAGTGTGGATGTAGGGAGAGAGACATACGTGTACAGTGTGGATGTAGGGGCAGAGGCGTACGTGTACAGTGTGGATGTAGGGGCAGAGGCGTACGTGTACAGTGTGGATGTAGGGAGAGAGACATACGTGTACAGTGTGGATGTAGGGGCAGAGGCGTACGTGTACAGAGTGGATGTAGGGAGAGAGGCATACGTGTACAGTGTGGATGTAGGGAGAGAGGCGTACGTGTACAGTGTGGATGTAGGGAGAGAGACGTACGTGTACAGTGTGGATGCAGGGGCAGAGGCGTACATGTACAGTGTGGATGTAGGGGCAGAGGCGTACGTGTCCAGTGTGGATGTAGGGAGAGAGACGTACGTGTACAGTGTGGATGCAGGGGCAGAGGCGTACGTGTACAGTGTGGATGTAGGGGCAGAGGCGTACGTGTACAGTGTGGATGTAGGGGCAGAGGCGTACGTGTACAGTGTGGATGTAGGGAGAGAGGCGTACGTGTACAGTGTGGATGTAGGGAGAGAGGCGTACGTGTACAGTGTGGATGTAGGGAGAGAGACGTACGTGTACAGTGTGGATGTAGGGGCAGAGGCGTACGTGTACATTGTGGATGCAGGGGCAGAGGCGTACGTGTACAGTGTGGATGCAGGGGCAGAGGCGTACGTGTACAGTGTGGATGCAGGGGCAGAGGCGTACGTGTACAGTGTGGATGCAGGGGCAGAGGCGTACGTGTACAGTGTGGATGTAGGGAGAGAGACGTACGTGTACAGTGTGGATGTAGGGGCAGAGGCGTACGTGTACAGTGTGGATGTAGGGAGAGAGGCGTACGTGTACAGTGTGGATGCAGGGGCAGAGGCGTACGTGTACAGTGTGGATGTAGGGAGAGAGGCGTACGTGTACAGTGTAGATGTAGGGGCAGAGGCGTACGTGTACAGTGTGGATGCAGGGGCAGAGGCGTACGTGTACAGTGTGGATGTAGGGGCAGAGGCGTACGTGTACAGTGTGGATGCAGGGGCAGAGGCGTACGTGTACAGTGTGGATGTAGGGGCAGAGGCGTACGTGTACAGTGTGGATGTAGGGGCAGAGGCGTACGTGTACAGTGTGGATGTAGGGAGAGAGGCGTACGTGTACAGTGTGGATGTAGGGAGAGAGGCGTACGTGTACAGTGTGGATGTAGGGAGAGAGGCATACGTGTACAGTGTGGATGTAGGGACAGAGGCGTATGTGTACAGTGTGGATGTAGGGGCAGAGGCGTACGTGTACAGTGTGGATGTAGGGAGAGAGGCGTACGTGTACAGAGTGGATGTAGGGGCAGAGGCGTACGTGTACAGTGTGGATGTAGGGAGAGAGGCGTACGTGTACAGAGTGGATGTAGGGGCAGAGGCGTACGTGTACAGTGTGGATGTAGGGGCAGAGGCGTACGTGTACAGAGTGGATGTAGGGAGAGAGACGTACGTGTACAGTGTGGATGTAGGGGCAGTGGCGTACGTGTACAGTGTGGATGTAGGGGCAGAGGCGTACGTGTACAGAGTGGATGTAGGGAGAGAGACATACGTGTACAGTGTGGATGTAGGGAGAGAGACATACGTGTACAGTGTGGATGTAGGGGCAGAGGCGTACGTGTACAGAGTGGATGTAGGGACAGAGGCGTACGTGTACAGTGTGGATGTAGGGGCAGAGGCGTACGTGTACAGTGTGGATGTAGGGGCAGAGGCGTACGTGTACAGAGTGGATGTAGGGACAGAGGCGTACGTGTACAGTGTGGATGTAGGGGCAGAGGCGTACATGTATAGTGTGGATGTTTCCAGAAACTTGGTTTCTCTATTGAACAAGTGAGGAGAGAATTGTCCCAGGAAATGTTTAGCAGGTTAAAAAGAAAAGGAATGGTTCATAATATTCTCTTAATCGCACGAATAAAGAGATTTCTTCAATTTAAATACAGTAAATATGTGGGTGTTAATATTTTCTGCTGTAGATGTAATCTGTGTTTTCTATGTCTATAGGAGAGGCAGAAGCAGCTGGAAAGCATGGGCATCTCCCTACAGTCTTCTGGCATTAAAGTTGGGGATGACAAATGTTACCTGGTGAATCTCAATGCCGACCCTGCACTGAATGAACTGTTGGTGTATTATTTAAAGGTGAGTTGGTCATTTTCAAAATATGCTTTTAATGACACCTAGTGATGACATGCTCTTGAGTCACAATACGGACATTTTATGACTTTACAAGGAATCTTCTGTCGAGATAATGGAAATGTACAGACGTGTCGTCTTACATCCTTGCTACGTGCGCTACAAGTCGAGGTACACATAACGCTTGAGTGCCATGTGGATCTGTAGCGCCGAGCATCTTTCTTTTGCTGTTTTACTGCGAAAATGCATCTTAATCACAAAGTAATAGGACACACAGGTAGCTTCTGCTGATTAAAATGATATGCTGCATACCTACAGTATATTCTATGTGTGGCTGCAACTGTATGCTATGCTACTGTGCAGTATTTCCCTGGAACGTGGCATTTCGGATGTAGATACAGCCAAAATTACACACAGAATATAGGCATGCTGCATATCATCTTAATCAGCGGGATCTGCTTGTGCTTCCTATTGCAATACTTTGAGACTATGGGGGTCATTCCGACCTGATCATAGCTGTGCTAAATTTAGCACAGCTACGATCACTTACACTGACATGCGGGGGTACGCCCAGCACAGGGCTAGGCCGCCCCCCCCCCTCCAGCATAAGTACAAAAGCATCGCACAGCGGCGATGCTTTTGTACTTGTAGAGTAACTCCCAGCCATAGCAGCTCCTGTGGCTGGCTGGGAGTTACTCATCACTGCCCTGGGTCGCAGCGGCTGCATGTGACGTCATGCAGCCGCTGCGGCCTGCCCCCCCACATGGTCTGGCCATGCCTGCGTTGGCTGGACCGCACCCCTAAAACGGCGGACAAATGGCGCCATGCCGCCCAGCGACCGCCTCTGCCTGTCAATCGGGCAGAGGCGATCGCTAGTCAACGACGGCCTTAGGCCGTCTGGCATGTGCCGGCACATGCGCAGTTCTTACCCGATCTCACCGTTGCGAACAACTGCAGCGTGCGATCTGGTCGGAATGACCCCCACAGACACATTTCGTGGCAAAAAAAAGCTAACAAAAAACACACGAGTCCTGCAGCAGCATGGTGCGACTTGAATGGCTGTTTAGCGTGGCTGCAGCAAGGATGTAAGAGGACACATCTGTGGGTTAATCACATTGGGGCTGCTGCAGAGTTGCACACAAAGGAGACTGTGCTGATTAATTTGATATGACACTTGCATATCTGTGAGTGACAGTCTGTGAATCTGTAATATGAAGTGCTACAATATAACAGCCGCTGTTTTTTCCCCAATACTGGTCTGCTCCGTGTAAAGACTCTCAGTATACAAATGTCATACAGTATATAAAATTAATCAGCACAATCTCCTCGTGCATCCTAGTCACATTGTGTTGTGTTAGCAGAGTTGTGTGGGACCTGGCGGCTCACTCACATTAGGCAGCTCGCACTATATGGCGTATTGAGGCTAGATGTGTGAGGACACATCTGTACATCAACCCCAAAGTGTACAGATAGAGCAGGTTTAGGCAGCAGAGATATAGGGGTATATTCAATTGAAGTCGAAAGCTGCCGTCTGTCGAAAAGACAGCAGTTTTCGACTTTTTTAGGTCGGAAGGGATTCCGACCTATTCAATCTGACCCCAAATTATTCGACAAGTCGAGGAATTCGACTTGTCGAAAAGCACGTGGATCGGCGGAATAGCTGCCGATCAACGCGCTTGTGTCGAAAACGGGGCCAAATCCGAGAAGGTTTTGGCCCCCTTTTCGACCATCTCAATTCGACTTAAAAAAAAGTTGAAGTGAGATGCGGGCAGCCAGATGGGGAAAGCAGCGCCGGAGGATGTCACAGCCGCCGAAAACCGAGACCTCGCTTGCTAGAGCCGGGTGGACACTGCCGTGAGCGGCAGCTGTGATGCGAGGACGGGGAGAGGAGGGACAGGGAGAGGCAGAGGGACGGGGGAGAGCCGCGGCCAGACGGGGGAGAGCAGCGCTACAGCAGTGGCTATATATCCGCTGCTGCAGCGCTGCTCTCCCCCGTCTGCCTGCGGCTCCCTCGTCTCAGCTCCCGCATCTCAATTCGACTTTTTTTAAAAGTCGACTTGAGATTGCATTGAATAGCCCAGATCGGATCCATTCCAACAAATGGATGTCGGAATGGATCCGACTTCAATTGAATATACCCCATAACTGTAAATGCATTTTATTATTTAGAGTCTAAATTATTTGTTTAGGACAAATGGACATTTTGTACATAACTTTTCTTAAAGACCCTTTGTTATTTATCTTAGACTTCATTATTATATGAGTCACCTTTTATAGATACAAATCAATGTTTAACCCCAAGCAGGAGTTTCCGTCACTTTGTATGTGACAGGTACAATGTGAGACACTGTCTTCCACATATCGGACCTGTACCTTATGTATTGTGTAATTTCTGAATAACACCATAAAATGTCTTTACACAACCTGCATGAGCCATTGTTTTATAGATTTTTCCTGCTGTAAGTTGAATATTTCAGTATGTGGGTTTTACCTTACTGCAGTATCGGTGTATGATTTTTTTTATTGACTTTCAAGAGATGTTTTGGGATACTTAATGTATAAACATCAATAAAACATTGAGAATATTGTAAGAAAAAAATCTGATTTTGAAAGCTTCCAAATCAATTATTTTATGTTTCTGCCACAGCAGTCAGGCTTCTGTAATCATTGATTACAGTTCTATAAAGGAACTAGCATACTTGGGATAGGAATGGAGGAAGGGCTTCCATTTTAATGGGTTCAAACGTCCAGACTAAGGGGCCCTACACACTGGCCGACCCGCCGCCGAGCTGCCCGACGGCGGATACGGCCGACGAGCGACCCGGCGGCGGTGGGGCACTGACGGGGGGAGTGAAGTTTCTTCACCCCCCCCCCCCCCCCCCCGTCACGCGGCTGCATTGAAGTGCAGGCAAATATGGACGAGATCGTCCATATTGGCCTGCATGCACAGCCGACGGGGGACCAGCGATGAACGAGCGCGGGACCGCGCATCGTTCATCGCTGGAGCCTCCACACTGAAAGATATGAACGAGTTCTCGTTCATTTATGAACGAGATCGTTCATATCTTTCAAAAATTCGTCCAGTGTGTAGGGCATAATAGGGAGAGATTTATTGACGCTTGGAGAGTGATAAAGTGGAGAGAGAGAACCTACAAGCCAATCAGCTCATTACTGTCCTATTCCAAACACACACCATAAAATGACATTTAGGCTGGGTACACACCAGACAGAGATGTTGGCGGACAGAGCGGCCGATCCAGGTAAGCATATGTACTTACCGATCTGTAGCTCAATGTGACGGTCCCTGTCATACAGGTTGGTGGGCATTTGAATTTGCCCTCCCGGCTGTGACGTCAGCCCCTGCAGCAAGTGTACGGAGCAATCGTACACACAGTCAGATGCGCTGATATATCTGGATATATAAATGTCAGCCAACATGCTACGACATATCGTTTGTATACACCCGCTGACCTGTCAGTGATGTATCGCCCGCTTACCAGAACAGCCTATATATAGCCCAGTGTGCACCCTGCTTTAGAAGCTGATTGGTTGCTACTTATCTATCTCCACTTTATCTCACTACAAGCTTTGATAAACATCCCGCTTAGTGAGGCAACCATTTTTATGTATGTATTTTTTATGACTGGATGCTATTATGATCACTTTCCTGATTTCTAAGCATGTCTGTTATGTATATATTTTATCTACTATTACTTGGTTTTCATGAACTTTCCGCCACTGTATTCTGCAGGATCACAACAAAGTGGGTGCTGACACTTCTCAGGATATTCAGCTCTTTGGTATTGGCATTCAGCCTGAGCACTGTGTGCTTGAGATTGCCTCAGATGGAGAAATTTCTCTCACACCAATAGAAAACGCACGGTAAGCTGGATAATGTACATAGCTATGAAGGTGCTGCTTAGAAAAAGGCTGGGATTCCAGCCGCAATATGGTCATCGTCCGTAAAATGTGCATGTGCTTTACCATTATCCCTTTTTTTTTCTGGTGAAGTCTCAGTTGTCAGAGGGAGCAGGCTATTGCATCCTCTCCTACGCTTGTTCTCATAGGTAATGGCTGGTTATGGGGGACATTTACTAAGCAGTGATAAGAGCGGAGAAGTGAGCCAGTGGAGAAGTTGCCTATGGCAACCAATCAGCACTGAAGTGACATCTATGATTTACATACTATAAAATGATACAGAGCTGTTGATTGGTTGATGGGGCAATTTCTCCACTGGCTCACTTCTTCGCTCTTATCACTGCTTAGTAAATGTCCCCCTATGTGAGGATAGGGGAATTTTCTTACTTGCAGCAATTGGTGCACTCTGTAGAATACACCAACCGCGGCTGTGTGGACAGTTACTTGGTCTGGCTGCAGATTCTCCCACAAAACTGCAAGGAA
The DNA here is from genome assembly GCF_028390025.1 of Pseudophryne corroboree. Taxonomy (NCBI): domain Eukaryota; kingdom Metazoa; phylum Chordata; class Amphibia; order Anura; family Myobatrachidae; genus Pseudophryne; species Pseudophryne corroboree. The sequence goes on along the minus strand of NC_086448.1, from coordinate 546,215,758 downwards.
GAAAATAGCCGTCATCCTCTGTATGCCTAGCATGTTGTCTTTACCTTCCTTTCAGCAATGGGTATCCGGTCTTTAGGTCGACAGCTCTTAGGTCGACAATCATTAGGTCGAGCATTATTGGTCAACATGCATTTGTTCGACATGGTCATTAGGTCAAAGTGGCAAAGGTCGACACATGAAATTCACGTGGACTACGATTGGGAATAGTAACCTTTCCTTGCCCAAAGCATGGCGAGTGAATACGGTTCACTAATTGGGGTTCCCGTCACTTTACGAAGAAAACGATACCAAAAAAAACTTATGTCTACCTTTTTCCATGTCGACCTTGTCCATGTCGAGCTAATGACCACGTCTACCTATTTTTGGTGTCGACCTAGTCACTCGACCAATAATAGTCCACTTAATGACTGTCAACCTAGTTACTGTCAACTCTATGGGGGTAATTCCAAGTTGATCGCAGCAGGAATTTTTTTAGCAGTTGGGCAAAACCATGTGCACTGCAGGGGAGGCAGATATAACATTTGCAGAGAGAGTTATAGGCCCTACACACTTGGCGATTTTCTGAAAGATATGAACGATCTCGTTCATAAATGAACGAGAACTCGTTCATATCTTTCAGTGTGGAGACTCCAGCGATGAACGTTGCGCGTCCCCGCGCTCGTTCATCGCTGATCTCCCGTCGGCTGTGCATGCAGGCCAATATGGACGATCTCGTCCATATTTGCCTGCACTTCAATGCAGCCGGGTGACGGGGGGAGTGAAGAAACTTCACTCCCCCCGTCACTGCCCCCCCGCCGCCGGGTTGCTCGTCGGCTGTATCGGCCGTCGGGCACCTCGGCGGCGAATCGCCGAGTGAGTAGGGCCCCTTAGATTTGGGTGTGATGTGTTCAATCTGCAATCTAATTTGCAGTGTAAAAATAAAGCAGCCAGTATTTATCCTGCACAGAAATAAAATAACCGACCCAAATCTAACTCTTTCTGCACATGCTATATCTGCCTCCCCTGCAGTGCACATGGTTTTGCCCAACTGCTAAAACATTTCCTGCTGCGATCAACTTGGAATTACCCCCTATGATTCACACCCCAGCAATGACATCATTGTAAATGTAGGGTAGTGCAATTTTACCATTTGTCACTTACTGTGGAAACATTGGCCCTCATTCCGAGTTGTTCGCTCGGTAATTTTCTTCGCATCGCAGCGATTTTCCGCTAATTGCGCATGCGCAATGTTCGCACTGCGACTGCGCCAAGTAAATTTGCTAAGAAGTTTGGTATTTTACTCACGGCATTACAAGGTTTTTTCTTCGTTCTGGTGATCGTAGTGTGATTGACAGGAAGTGGCTGTTTCTGGGCGGAAACTGGACGTTTTATGGGTGTGTGTGAAAAAACGCTGCCGTTTCTGGGAAAAACGCGGGAGTGTCTGAAGAAACGGGGGAGTGTCTGGGCGAACGCTGGGTGTGTTTGTGACGTCAAACCAGGAACGACAAGCACTGAACTGATCGCACTGGAAGAGTAAGTCTTGAGCTACTCAGAAACTGCACAGAAAAATCTTTTCACAATATTGCGAATACTTCGTTCGCAATTCTGCTAAGCTAAGATACACTCCCAGAGGGCGGCGGGTTAGCGTGTGTACTGCTGCGTAAAGCGGCTAGCGAGCGAACAACTCGGAATGAGGGCCCTTATGTAAGACACTGTCAGGGGAAGGACTTTAGGGCATTGTTTCCCAACCTCGGTCCTCAAGGCACACCAACGGTCCAAGTTTTAAGGATAGCCATACTTGAGCATAGGTGACTTAATTAGTACCTCAGTATTTTGATTTCTCTGACGTCCTAGTGGATGCTGGGGACTCCGTCAGGACCATGGGGATTAGCGGCTCCGCAGGAGACAGGGCACAAAAATAAAGCTTTAGGATCAGGTGGTGTGCACTGGCTCCTCCCCCTATGACCCTCCTCCAAGCCTCAGTTAGGTTTTTGTGCCCGTCCGAGCAGGGTGCAATCTAGGTGGCTCTCCTAAAGAGCTGCTTAGAAAAAGTTTTTAGGTTTTTTATTTTACAGTGAGTCCTGCTGGCAACAGGCTCACTGCAACGAGGGACTTAGGGGAGAAGAAGTGAACTCACCTGCGTGCAGGATGGATTGGCTTCTTAGGCTACTGGACACCATTAGCTCCAGAGGGATCGAACACAGGCCCAGCCATGGAGTCCGGTCCCGGAGCCGCGCCGCCGACCCCCTTGCAGATGCCGAAAAGTGAAGAGGTCCAGAAACCGGCGGCAGAAGACTTTTCAGTCTTCATGAGGTAGCGCACAGCACTGCAGCTGTGCGCCATTGTTGTCACACACTTCACACCAACGGTCACGGAGGGTGCAGGGCGCTGCAGGGGGCGCCCTGGGCAGCAATGAGAATACCTTGTTCTGGCTAAAAAATACATCACATATAGCCCCTGGGGCTATATGGATGTATTTAACCCCTGCCAGGTCTCACAAACTCCGGAGAAGAGCCCGCCGAAATAGGGGGCGGGGCCTATCTCCTCAGCACACAGCGCCATTTTCCTGCTCAGCTCCGCTGCGAGGAAGGCTCCCAGGACTCTCCCCTGCACTGCACTACAGAAACAGGGTAAAACAGAGAGGGGGGGGCACCTTTTTTGGCGTTTTTTGATATATATTAAGCTGCTATAAGGGAGACAACACTTCTATAGGGTTGTTCCTATATATTTATAGCGCTTGGGTGTGTGCTGGCAAACTCTCCCTCTGTCTCCCCAAAGGGCTAGTGGGGTCCTGTCTTCGATAAGAGCATTCCCTGTGTGTCTGCTGTGTGTCGGTACGTGTGTCGACATGTATGAGGACGATGTTGGTGTGGAGGCGGAGCAATTGCCGGTAATGGTGATGTCACCCCCTAGGGAGTCGACACCGGAATGGATGGCTTTGTTTATGGAATTACGTGATAATGTCAGCACATTACAAAAATCAGTTGACGACATGAGACGGCCGGCAAACCAGTTAGTACCTGTACAGGCGTCTCAGACACCGTCAGGGGCTGTAAAACGCCCTTTACCTCAGTCGGTCGACACAGACCCAGACACGGACACCGAATCTAGTGTCGACGGTGAAGAAACAAACGTATTTTCCAGTAGGGCCACACGTTATATGATCACGGCAATGAAGGAGGCTTTGCATATCTCTGATACTGCATGTACCACAAAAAGGGGTATTATGTGGGGTCTGAAAAAACTACCTGTAGTTTTTCCTGAATCAGACGAATTGAATGAAGTGTGTGATGAAGCGTGGGTTAACCCCGATAGAAAACTGCTAATTTCAAAGAAGTTATTGGCATTATATCCTTTCCCGCCAGAGGTTAGGGCGCGCTGGGAAACACCCCCTAGGGTGGATAAGGCGCTCACACGCTTATCAAAACAAGTGGCGTTACCGTCTCCTGAAACGGCCGCCCTCAAGGATCCAGCGGATAGGAGGCTGGAAACTACCCTGAAAAGTATATACACTCATACTGGTGTTATACTGCGACCAGCCATCGCCTCTGCATGGATGTGCAGTGCTGGGGTGGTTTGGTCGGATTCCCTGACTGAAAATATTGATACCCTAGATAGGGACAGTATTTTATTGACTTTAGAGCAATTAAAGGATGCTTTTCTTTATATGCGAGATGCTCAGAGGGATATTTGCACTCTGGCATCGAGAGTAAGTGCGATGTCCATATCTGCCAGAAGTAGTTTATGAACGCGACAATGGTCAGGTGATGCGGATTCCAAACGGCATATGGAAGTATTGCCGTATAAGGGGGAGGAATTATTTGGGGTCGGTCTATCGGATTTGGTGGCCACGGCAACAGCCGGGAAATCCACCTTTTTACCTCAGGTCCCCTCCCAACAGAAAAAGACACCGTCTTTTCAGCCGCAGTCCTTTCGTTCCTATAGGAACAAGCGGGCGAAAGGACAGTCATATTTGCCCCGAGGCAAAGGAAAGGGTAAGAGAGTGCACCAAGCAGCTTCTTCCCAGGAGCAGAAGCCCCCCCCCGGCTTCTGCAAAGCCCTCAGCATGACGTTGGGGCTTTACAAGCGGACTCAGGGGCGGTGGGGGGGTCGACTCAAGAATTTCAGCGCACAGTGGGCTCACTCACAGGTGGACCCCTGGATCCTGCAGATAGTATCTCAGGGTTACAGGTTGGAATTCGAGAAGTCTCCCCCTCGCCGGTTCCTAAAGTCTGCTCTGCCAACGTCTCCCTCAGACAGGGCGACGGTATTGGAAGCCATTCACAAGCTGTATTCTCAGCAGGTGATAGTCAAGGTACCCCTCCTACAACAGGGAAAGGGATATTATTCCACACTATTTGTGGTACCGAAGCCGGACGGCTCGGTAAGACCTATTCTAAATCTGAAATCTTTGAACCTGTACATAAAAAAATTCAAGTTCAAGATGGAGTCACTCAGAGCAGTGATAGCGAATCTGGAAGAAGGGGACTTTATGGTGTCCCTGGACATCAAGGATGCTTACCTGCATGTCCCAATTTGCCCTTCACATCAAGGGTACCTCAGGTTCGTGGTGCAAAACTGTCATTATCAGTTTCAGACTCTGCCGTTTGGATTGTCCACGGCACCTCGGGTCTTTACCAAGGTAATGGCCGAAATGATGTTTCTTCTGCGAAGAAAAGGCGTGTTAATTATCCCTTACTTGGACGATCTCCTGATAAGGGCAAGGTCCAGGGAACAGCTGGGGGACGTAGTAGCACTAACCCAAGTAGTGCTGCAACAGCACGGGTGGATTCTGAATTTTCCAAAATCTCAATTGACCCCGACGACACGTCTGCTGTTCCTGGGAATGATTCTGGACACGGTTCAGAAAAAGGTGTTTCTTCCGGAGGAGAAAGCCAGGGAGTTATCCGAACTTGTCAGGAACCTCCTAAAACCAGGAAAAGTGTCTGTGCATCAATGCACAAGAGTCCTGGGAAAGATGGTGGCTTCTTACGAAGCGATTCCATTCGGCAGATTCCACGCAAGAACTTTTCAGTGGGATCTGCTGGACAAATGGTCCGGATCGCATCTGCAGATGCATCAGCGGATAACCTTATCGCCACGGACAAGGGTGTCTCTTCTGTGGTGGTTGCAGAGTGCTCATCTGTTAGAGGGCCGCAGATTCGGCATACAGGACTGGGTCCTGGTGACCACGGATGCCAGTCTGAGAGGCTGGGGAGCGGTCACACAGGGAGGAAACTTCCAGGGAGTATGGTCAAGCCTGGAGATGTCTCTTCACATAAATATACTGGAGCTAAGAGCGATTTACAATGCTCTAAGCCTGGCAAAACCCCTGCTTCAGGGTCAGCCGGTGTTGATCCAGTCGGACAACATCACGGCAGTCGCCCACGTAAACAGACAGGGCGGCACAAGAAGCAGGAGAGCAATGGCAGAAGCTGCAAGGATTCTTCGCTGGGCGGAAGATCATGTGATAGCACTGTCAGCAGTGTTCATTCCGGGAGTGGACAACTGGGAAGCAGACTTCCTCAGCAGACACGATCTACACCCGGGAGAGTGGGGACTTCATCCAGAAGTTTTCCACATGATTGTGAACCGTTGGGAAAAACCAAAGGTGGACATGATGGCGTCTCGCCTCAACAAAAAACTGGACAGGTATTGCGCCAGGTCAAGAGACCCTCAGGCAATAGCTGTGGACGCTCTGGTAACACCGTGGGTGTTCCAGTCAGTGTATGTGTTTCCTCCTCTGCCTCTCATACCAAAAGTACTGAGAATTATACGGCAAAGGGGAGTAAGAACGATACTCGTGGCTCCGGATTGGCCAAGAAGAACTTGGTACCCGGAACTTCAGGAGATGCTCACGGAAGATCCGTGGCCTCTACCTCTAAGACGGGACCTGCTTCAGCAGGGACCGTGTCTATTCCAAGACTTACCGCGGCTGCGTTTGACGGCATGGCGGTTGAACGCCGAATTCTAAGGGAAAAAGGCATTCCGGAAGAGGTCATTCCTACACTGGTAAAGGCCAGGAAGGAGGTGACTGCACAACATTATCACCGCTTTTGGAGAAAATATGTTGCGTGGTGTGAGGCCAGGAAGGCCCCCACAGAGGAATTTCAATTGGGTCGATTCCTACATTTCCTGCAAACAGGATTGTCTATGGGCCTCAAATTGGGGTCCATTAAGGTTCAAATTTCGGCCCTGTCGATTTTCTTCCAGAAAGAATTGGCTTCAGTTCCTGAAGTCCAGACTTTTGTTAAAGGAGTACTACATATACAGCCCCCGGTTGTGCCCCCAGTGGCTCCGTGGGACCTTAATGTAGTTTTGGATTTTCTCAAATCCCATTGGTTTGAGCCACTCAAATCGGTGGATTTGAAATATCTTACATGGAAAGTAACCATGCTACTGGCCCTGGCTTCAGCCAGGAGAGTGTCAGAATTGGCGGCTTTATCGTATAAAAGCCCATATCTGATTTTCCATTCGGACAGGGCAGAACTGCGGACGCGTCCTCATTTTCTGCCTAAGGTGGTGTCAGCGTTTAACCTGAACCAGCCTATTGTGGTGCCTGTGGCTACTAGCGATTTGGAGGATTCCAAGTTGCTGGACGTTGTCAGGGCATTGAAAATATATATTTCAAGGACGGCTGGGGTCAGAAAATCTGACTCGCTGTTTATACTGTATGCACCCAACAAGCTGGGTGCTCCTGCTTCTAAGCAGACGATTGCTCGTTGGATTTGTAGCACAATTCAACTTGCACATTCTGTGGCAGGCCTGCCACAGCCTAAATCTGTCAAGGCCCATTCCACAAGGAAGGTGGGCTCATCCTGGGCGGCTGCCCGAGGGGTCTCGGCATTACAACTCTGCCGAGCAGCTACGTGGTCGGGGGAGAACACGTTTGTAAAATTCTACAAATTTGATACCCTGGCTAAAGAGGACCTGGAGTTCTCTCATTCGGTGCTGCAGAGTCATCCGCACTCTCCCGCCCGTTTGGGAGCTTTGGTATAATCCCCATGGTCCTGACGGAGTCCCCAGCATCCACTAGGACGTCAGAGAAAATAAGATTTTACTTACCGATAAATCTATTTCTCGTAGTCCGTAGTGGATGCTGGGCGCCCATCCCAAGTGCGGATTGTCTGCAATACTTGTACATAGTTATTGTTACAAAAAAATCGGGTTGTTATTGTTGTGAGCCGTCTGTTCAGAGGCTCCTACGTTTGTCATACTGTTAACTGGGTTCAGATCACAAGTTGTACGGTGTGATTGGTGTGGCTGGTTTGAGTCTTACCCGGGATTCAAAATCCTTCCTTATTGTGTACGCTCGTCCGGGCACAGTATCCTAACTGAGGCTTGGAGGAGGGTCATAGGGGGAGGAGCCAGTGCACACCACCTGATCCTAAAGCTTTATTTTTGTGCCCTGTCTCCTGCGGAGCCGCTAATCCCCATGGTCCTGACGGAGTCCCCAGCATCCACTACGGACTACGAGAAATAGATTTATCGGTAAGTAAAATCTTATTTTAACCATCTGTGCTCAAGCATGGATATCCTTAAAACCTGCACTATCAGGAGTATATTTACTAAAGTGTGGGTTTTTAGAAGTGGAGATGTTGCCCATAGCAACCAATCATACTCTGCTGTAGTTATTATCTTCTAGATAATGAAAAGTAGAATCTGATTGGTTGCTATGGGTAACATCTCCACTTCTAAAAACGTGCACTTTGGGGGGGGTAATTCCCTGACAACGAGCAGAAGCCCTGACAACGGGGGGGGGGGCTTGTGAAACTTTTTGGGTGGCGGGCACCTATTTTATAGTTACGTCACTGAGTGTAAGGGCACTAAGACAGCAGCAGTGTCTTTGTAATGGTTGATCACCAAGCTGTGGAGTGAGGTTACCAAGCTAATATTTCAGCCAAAATGTAAATATCATATTCACTGACATTCCACATTAAAAAAATATATATATTCCATTAGAAAATAATTTGATCCAATAAACAAACCTTATACAATATAGTGAATTAGTTACAATATGTCCTATTTATTATAAACACAATTTCACGTAAATGCTCTTAAAAAATTAATATACTCTGCACAACTGAGCCTGTTTTCTTTGCACATATGCATATTTCAATATGCGCTTCATCTATATATCACTTTAGATCTGGCCAAATTATCGGAATAGCTTGTGAACACATTGTGCTAAATGTTATAGCCTGTGAGTTGCCGGCAGCCTCAAGTTGTTGGTGAATTGGCCACTAGATTTAAAGTGGCAATTATTTAGGCATGATTTTATCTTTCACAGAATGACTCCTGTAACTATAGCAGCTAATACGCTGACATCTCGCAGCTGTCTGCAACACCAGGCTATTATACAGTATTTAACCAATCATCTAAATAAATCAATGCTGCACAAGGATATTTAAACAATGCTATGCTACATTTAGTAGCAAAGGCAGTTCCTGAAGGGCCAGGATTGCACATTTGCATTATTTAAAGTTACATTATAAAAAGTTGCATTTTTAACCTGGCCATACATTAGAATGACCTGCATAAGATGTGAGTCGTCTCACGACTTCCCTTGAACTCCCTGGCAGTCCCGGGCTCATGACTTGTTCATACTTCCCAACATGACCCTCACCAGAAGGGACAGAATGCTCTGCTTTTGGACTTCCCTCTTAACTTATGATTGCCATCACCTGTGGTGAAACACCTTTCTTATCCATTAACCTGTTCAAAACAGGTGCCGGCATTTATAAATTAAGGGAAAAGTCCAGAAGCAGAGCATTGTGTCCCTCCTGGAGAGTGTCATGTTGGGAGGTAAGCTTGTTATTTTGATGGCACATGGTGTGCATACAATCTTACGACCCATCGTGCTCCCTTATACGATGGATTATCTCTGAATCCATTGTATGCCTCACAATAAGCATACAATCATCTTACAGATGTGAGCTAAATTAAATAGTGGGCTGGCCTTCACTAGGGGGTATATAAAGCAGGTGCCATTTTAGCTCTCTGCACTTCTGTTTGCTCTGTGACACAGCACATATACAATGGGGGCGCTAGCATTAAAAAAACATATTTGCAAAACATAAAACAGGGTGTGTCATAACATTGGTGGCCAGTGTGTTTGTACAAACATTGGTGATCAGTGTCTTCAGGGGCAAAAAAAACCCTCTCTAGGCATATTAAAAAAACATTGGTGGACAGTGGCATTGGTGGACAGCAAATACATACCAGACGTTGTGGAATCGGGGCCTGAATCGTGGTGGGTGTGCTGATCCGCTCCTCTTTCCATCAGCGATGCCGCTGCAAAATGGAGAGTGGAAATGTCCAGGGAAATGCAACTCAAATGACGCTGAACAAATTATCCATCGAATGATGCATTGTATGTACATAAAACATGATGCGATGTGCATACAATTAGGACAGATAATATGGCTGCACGTTTGATCAGAGGATGCAACATTCGACCCGCGGGGCCACGCATCAAATCTTAATTGTACCCAAATAATGCACGATGTGCACATGATGCATCGATCGACGCGTCCAAATCGTGTATTTATACCTAAAATCGTTCTAGTGTATGGCCAGCTTTAGACTATTTCCAGTTTGGATGAACAGTGTTTAACTATGAGTAGGTAATAAATATCCTTCTATAAATACCTTTTGATGTTAACACTATTGCTAGTTTGTTAATTCCCATAAATCTGTTCAGTAATACCAAGCGTCAGCCGCCTAATGTACCTGTACCCTCCTGTGCTTTAGGCATTTGACAGCTGGAGCTATTCTCATGTGATTATTAAAATCTGCAGCGTAAGATCATCTTCCCGACATGATGTGAGTCAGGCAGCTGTTAGAGATGACAGTGTAATTGTTAAAGTTGAACCTTAATGAACAAGCTCTGGGAAGCATTGTCCTGTGAGGGCTGTTAAATGCAACCCAACACTAAGTAGTTTGCCTACTGTCCAAATGAGAGATTCTACACCTCTTTTCTGTGCTGGTGGGCGCCAGGCAGCTTGATTTATGTGTCTGATCATAGCTATTCAGACCTGTCTTATCCCCCACCACCTCTATGTATGTTACACTGAAGCTTGGTTTTGGAGGTACTTGTAGCTGAAAAATAGAACAAAGGCTAAAACATTACTTATTGATTTAAAATTAAAAAATACAAACTTGAGCTTTTACATTTATGCTACTGCTCTTTTTTTGTGAAGCTTTTCCCTCTGAGAGTGGAATAATTACCCAATAATATAACCTTCCGGGAAGCAAATGGTACCAGGCTGCCGTTCTAGGCTCAGCGTTTCACAGCCAGTGTCTTGCAACACTGTGTCTGATATGTGAGCCAGCACAATAGCCCACTCGGAGCTGTACTGTGCCAGCCAGGAAGTGAGCCAGACAACAGGGTTACTAAGCTGTAAGGGAAGCCCGAAGGAGGAGTTGAGTGGCAGATGGAAGGAGTGACACGCATGACGGGGATAAGTTGCAAACATGAGAGGCTAAGGAAGAACATTTTTGTTTGGATGATTAGAAAAGCAAACCTGTCTATTTTACAGCATGCAGCTCGTGCCACTGTTAGCCTTCCAGTACTTCCACTCACTGTTTGATTACTTACTGTTTAAAGATTACGTAATGTACAGCTCTAATGGTGTAATATTATTATCATTTACAACAGCTTTATCAGGCAGCACCCAGCAGCTTCTTTATTCTTTGGACAAAGCCCCATCAGTTGCTTAACGAGCAATATTTACAGCTAGATTTCTCACCAGCTTTGTATAACGGATATGCCCGTCTTGCTTCTGTTTACTTATGTATCTTTATGTAGTTTGTGATAAGACACAGGTGCAATATATCTGAGAAAAGCAGAAATCTTTTAAAGTCTCACTAGCACCTAGGAAAAGCTGCACTGGCACCTAGGAAAAGCTGCACTGGCACCTAGGAAAAGCTGCACTGGCACCTAGGAAAAGCTGCACTGGCACCTAGGAAAAGCTTCACTGGCTCCTAGGAAAAGGAAAAGCTGCACTGGCACCTAGGAAAAGCGGCACTGGCACCTAGGAAAAGCGGCACTGGCACCTAGGAAAAGCGGCACTGGCACCTAGGAAAAGCTTCACTGGCACCTAGGAAAAGGAGAAACTGCACTGGCACCTAGGAAAAGCTTCTCTGGCACCTAGGAAAAGCTTCACTGGCTCCTAGGAAAAGCTTCACTGGCTCCTAGGAAAAGGAAAAACTGCACTGGCTCCTAGGAAAAGCTGTACTAGCATATAGTAAAATATATGCAAAATAGTACAAGTATTCCCATAAATTACAGAAGGTCTTGTGCCCAGATCTCCCATGTAATTAAAATGGCTGCAGTGGAGTAGTCTGGTGATTTTCAATTCCAAGCAGAACTGTTAAACTATACGAGCAATGATGGTAGAAGAACTTATTTGTGGCAAAAATTAGTGCTTGTTCTCAAAAAAGCACTGTAAAAGGTGCTAATTATTGAAGTGTGGAATCTTATATAATATATATTTATTATATCATATATTGATTTATGCTTTATGTATCTTACATCTGCAAATATATTATAATAGGCTTACAAATTAGGTTGGCTCATAGCTAAAGGGGCAGAGATTAGCACTAGTCCAATCACACAGCAATGTACATTATATGAACATTCCTATACATATGCATGTGATTGGCTCATTTGGGTTTAGGAATTATATATCTACTTGTCCAAGAGATATGTCAAGGTAAAGTGTAATTATACTTTACAGAGATATATAATCCTGGCTCATTGACTATGTGGGTATGAATATAGCTACTGAAAACAATTACTGTCCAAGCAATACATCTGTGCACATGGTAAATATACTTTATGCAGGGATGTATCCTTCTGGCTCATTTGATATATCAATGCTCCATACCTTAGGGGTATAAATATATTGTCCAACTTTGCAGAGCCTTATATAATATATGCAGATTTGTATGATTTAGAGATTCCAAAAAATGAGTTTGAACCATGGAATAATAGCTCTATTTCAATAACACTTTATTCTAGGTATACAAAATACAAGATATGAAAAACACAATGATAATAAATCCTATAATTATTATTAACTGCAGTACATATTAAACAAACACAAACAATATTACAAACTTAAACAATTAACACACATACTGTACACTTGCAAGAATTATTGAGGGTTAAATGCATAGCTACCTTCTTCTGATGTCTTAGGATCCTTTCCTTGTCTCTTTCCCTCTGCACTAACTAAAGACTGCTCCAAACCCTGTCTTATATCCCAACTTTAACAATCCCAATTTACATATTCAAAGGTGTTGTAAAACATATCAGATAATTTGTTCAACAGTGACGAGCAGGGGGTGAATTCTGGAGTCATAGCGTCTGATATTTGTTTGTCTATCAAGGTTTTCCTTTGGTTATTTTGGAGTGTAAATACTGCTAGTGTTCATCAACATTTGAGACTTCGTTAATTCAATTGATCCTAGGAGTCATTGTCTCAAAGCAGAAGGCCGGATATGCAGATTCCTGATTGTAGTCTTAGGCACTTCCTTGCGCATGCCATTACCTGTGTGCCTTTGAAGTGACCTAAACCAAGTGGCTTGCTGATTTTATCTATCAGAATCAAATTATTCATTTGCTACAGACATATATCTGTATGCAGACATTGCATTACATTATTCCCTACTATGCCTATACACACAAAAGCATACACATATATACCATCTAACTAGATCGATACTTCCTATGCATGTTCACTATGGTTACATCGCCTATTTATAATGAATTATATTTTGATTCAGACAACATCCATTGCCCTAATATTATATTGAGTGCGGACAATTACCTATATGTCAACAGTCGCCCCCTTGTGGCCATGAGAAATTATTTTGATTGGCCACACATTAAACTAGCGTAATTGCTTCCAAATATATTTCAAAATTTCTTCAAAACATAACTTTTGTTGTAACCATAATATATACCATAAGTGTAATAATAATAACCATTATGATTTTAAAAATCTCAAAAAATTCTTAGCTTACCTAACCTTATTCTACTTTTACTTTTAACTAAAGCAGACAAGACTGAGGTTTTTATTCAGTATTCATGAGGAAAACTAATTTCTACAGACATTTGGAATACCATAGCCCAATTGTAGACCTTTTTTCTGTATCTGGATCAGTACGTTTGGACATTTTTGCTGTTCTTGGCTGTAGCAATTTATTGGGATAAGACTGTCATCTGCGTGATTTGCTTGCAATTGGAGACGCCTTGCGTTTGCATTATGGAGGCAGTTGAAGTAGAATTCTTCATAGCAGCTGCTCCTTTGCTTGCCATTTCGCTGTTTGAGGCAGAGGGCTTTGTACGTCGAGTGCTGTGTATTTTGCGTACTGTGATCTTGAGTTTGCAACTCAGTACTTGTGATGACCCTCGGTAATGGTCTTTATACAGTCCTTAGCAGTTCTGTTTCCTTTGCGTTTATCCAATGCCGCAGTTGTGACCAGTGTCCATATTGCTTTGCACAAAACAGGTTGTGATTTTGAATAGAACAGGCATATTATGAACCAGTCTTTCTTTCTTTCTTTCTTTCTTTCTTTCTTTCTTTCTTTCTTTCTTTCTTTCTTTCTTTCCTTGTTAATAGTAGGTCTTAATTGTCTTCGGGCAATAGTACCACAAATGGCTGCGAGTAGTACACCTACTCTGTTTACTGTATTTCCTCACTGAATAAATTACCATGCAGTCTTAAGTCTCCTTATTCTACCTTGAACCTACTTATACATCTCAATCTTAAATAACCTTATATTAGTTTAACCCATATAAAGGCGTTTCCTATCCTACCTATATTTGAACTAATAATGCTATATAAAATGATTTGACATGTCTATAGCAACAGCCTATCAATACAATAAATGAATATAACTTTGCTTCAAACAGATATTAAATATCATTTAGGAATGGCTTTAAATATATCTAATTCCATCCAATATTATTTTATATGCAGCCATGTGCATATACAGTTGACCCTGTTACGCTACAAATAATTCCCTTTGACTTGTTACAGTCTTTATTAAGAGAATTATTCATCCCACTTAATAATCTTGTCCCAATTTGTTAAAACGTGGTATACCATCCTGTTTTAGATATTTAATTACCTTTGAAGCTTTTACGAAGGAAGCATAGGTAGTATCTATTGTGTAATATAAAAAAAAAAATCAAATATTTACAAGGTATATAATACAATGATATAAAATATATCTCAGACAAATGTTTACATATATGTGATTAAGGTATATGAAGGGATGAGACAGTTCTGTATAATCACAGTGATGAGATGTGCTGTACACTGTTGTGGGAATGTACATGTAGTTTGAAAGACAAGTAGTGATTACTTGTGATGAAAAGGTTAATGAAAACATTCCCCTTTCTTGTGAAACTGGAAAACTCCTTGAGGATTTGTCCATATATCAGTCTTTAGGGATGCTATGTAGATTTTGCTGGATAGCAGCGATGAAAGGGTTAATGAAGACCTTTTGCCTTGTAAATTGGAGTCTTTTTGGAGTCTTGCACCATTCTGTATACAGGTTGCCAGGATTACTGTGAATCAAACAAAAATACATACAATGAATATCACAGATATTTATACAGTGATTTAACATAGCTTGCTATGCATTCTGTCCTATCTGCTGCATGTTATCAGGTACAGAATTTACAAATGTGTCTTTAAAGATTGAAGAACAAACAAACAAACAATTGTTTCTGGCCTGTGCCAATCTTTCCTGTCACATTGTGTGTCAATGACAGCACAATTGTCGCTGCAGATATGATGCTGGTTTAATTTGGAAACTGTGGCTGTTTGAACATCAAAGCAAACAATGGCTACATTGGATCTAACAAGTAAAGGAATGATACTACCGTATTCACTTGTGACCATACTCCCTTGTGACGTAGCCTGGGCCCAGACTGTCTTCAACCATAGCGTTTGCTGCTTGGCATGGCTCCTTAGTCTGGAAGAATCTTGGAGCTTCTGAAAAAACCTACTTTTGTGGGGAGAGAAACTTGTTAGACTTTGCCAAATATGTATTGCAGGTCCCAGGGCTTTCTGTCTTTCCACACCTGTAATAAAATGGTTATGGCACCAGGGCATAAAAACATTTTCATCCTGGTGATCCTTTTTGTCATTGTTAATTGGTGTGTGGTTTGCAGAATGACACTCTGCATGTGGTCTCTCTGAGAGCATGCAAACATTTGCACCATCACTAGATGTCTCTGAGTGTTGTGTGGGGGTTACAAAAGTTTGGGAACCTTGTTTGTAAACATGCATTCCTGAATTAATTTCATGGATTTCCCCTTTAAACATGTTTCCAGGTAAATACATTTCAAGGTTTGCAACTCTGGTTGCCATGGGAGTTTTCACCATGGGGAACTTCTCCACCCCTGTGTGCACTGTACTGCTGCTATCAGTGTTTAAATCTGCTGACAATTCACCTTTGCCTAAGGGCATAACAAATTCTTCATTTACATTGGGAACTCTGAGAGTGTATTCAGCAGAATACTCATAATCTGAGTTACAATAATCTTCCCCTTTAGTAGAAACAGTATAGGGGACATCTCCTATTGCTGCTACCTCCTTTACATTAATGTGCTGTCTGATGATAGACACATCCGGCACATTGCTACTTTCTTCCTTTACCACAGAGGCTGTTCTGCTGGTGGTCTGTGTGACCATAGCAGACTCTGTGTGCTGCACATGGACAATGCTGTCCTGAGTCTCACCTACATCTACAATGTTCTCCCTTGTACTTTCTTTTATCTCCTCCTGAGAGGTCATGACAGTTTGCTTACAATCTGCCAGGCTTTTTGCTTCTTCCCCAAACTTTTTCTGTTTATTTTTCTGTTTAAGGGACTTAAATAATGAATGCATTTTTGCATTAATGGTCAGGCACGCCTTACGAAGACGTGAACCTGATCCTTCTTTACATTTCTGTTTGGCTTCTAAATCCGCAGTTCTGCGCATTTTTCCTAATGCTGCTGCAACTTTTTGCATATTTAACATTACAATGCTAAATTTATATATTCTTTGTTTTTAGTACTGAAGGTATCCTCTCCTTAAGATTGACCGGTGTCTTAAGGTTAAACTCTAATACCTGGTACATTTATATATTTATTTGGAAATACTAATTTCCACTGTGCACATTTTCTATTCTAGGCCTTTAAATTCTTTATTCTCATTTGTAACCTATTCCACTGTGATCTTGTACTTTGCCAGCAGGCTTATAGCCATTGGTGCTGCTTCCTAATAGATATTATGTTAGTTTAAAATAGATACCAAATTATTCCATGGTCCCATCTGGGGTGCCAATTATTGAAGTGTGGAATCTTATATAATATATATTTATTATATCATATATTGATTTATGCTTTATGTATCTTACATCTGCAAATATATTATAATAGGCTTACAAATTAGGTTGGCTCATAGCTAAAGGGGCAGAGATTAGCACTAGTCCAATCACACAGCAATGTACATTATATGAACATTCCTATACATATGCATGTGATTGGCTCATTTGGGTTTAGGAATTATATATCTACTTGTCCAAGAGATATGTCAAGGTAAAGTGTAATTATACTTTACAGAGATATATAATCCTGGCTCATTGACTATGTGGGTATGAATATAGCTACTGAAAACAATTACTGTCCAAGCAATACATCTGTGCACATGGTAAATATACTTTATGCAGGGATGTATCCTTCTGGCTCATTTGATATATCAATGCTCCATACCTTAGGGGTATAAATATATTGTCCAACTTTGCAGAGCCTTATATAATATATGCAGATTTGTATGATTTAGAGATTCCAAAAAATGAGTTTGAACCATGGAATAATAGCTCTATTTCAATAACACTTTATTCTAGGTATACAAAATACAAGATATGAAAAACACAATGATAATAAATCCTATAATTATTATTAACTGCAGTACATATTAAACAAACACAAACAATATTACAAACTTAAACAATTAACACACATACTGTACACTTGCAAGAATTATTGAGGGTTAAATGCATAGCTACCTTCTTCTGATGTCTTAGGATCCTTTCCTTGTCTCTTTCCCTCTGCACTAACTAAAGACTGCTCCAAACCCTGTCTTATATCCCAACTTTAACAATCCCAATTTACATATTCAAAGGTGTTGTAAAACATATCAGATAATTTGTTCAACAGTGACGAGCAGGGGGTGAATTCTGGAGTCATAGCGTCTGATATTTGTTTGTCTATCAAGGTTTTCCTTTGGTTATTTTGGAGTGTAAATACTGCTAGTGTTCATCAACATTTGAGACTTCGTTAATTCAATTGATCCTAGGAGTCATTGTCTCAAAGCAGAAGGCCGAATAACATACATTGCTCAGGATATGCAGATTCCTGATTGTAGTCTTAGGCACTTCCTTGCGCATGCCATTACCTGTGTGCCTTTGAAGTGACCTAAACCAAGTGGCTTGCTGATTTTATCTATCAGAATCAAATTATTCATTTGCTACAGACATATATCTGTATGCAGACATTGCATTACATTATTCCCTACTATGCCTATACACACAAAAGCATACACATATATACCATCTAACTAGATCGATACTTCCTATGCATGTTCACTATGGTTACATCGCCTATTTATAATGAATTATATTTTGATTCAGACAACATCCATTGCCCTAATATTATATTGAGTGCGGACAATTACCTATATGTCAACATAATGCAGCCATAATGCAGCCCCATGACTCACTTGAATTTTAATAATACAACACAGTATATTAATCTTGTTAGCCAACACTGCATAGCTGCACGGTGAGGAGGTGGTGGGGTTTGAGTGGCATGGCCCATTTTAAATCAACCTTCCTCTCTGATTTTGGTTGGGACCATAAGAGTAAGGGAGGAGCACTGGAAAAAAATGTCTGCACGGTACTTCAGTAGTTTTCACTTTTCTTTTCTTTTTTCTAAATAGCATGCATCTATCATACGCTGTAAAAGAAATTAAAGAAAATCACTAAAAGTAATAATAAAAAAAAAAAAAAGCCAAAACATTTATTATTACTGATACTTGTTTATTTTCCTTCAGGAAATATGGTATTTTAGATATACTGACTGGTAAACTAATTAATACATTATTGTTAGATTGTAATGTACAAGGTTTTTTCTTGCAGTGAGAAACTTCATGCACAGTCTGTCACACAGTCACACATATGGTGTGTGCTTTCCCTCTGTCTGGAGAGAGTTGCCATACTTTTCATGGCCTCGGACTAGCACACAGAGATAAATAACAGTTACAGTTGCTATGTGGGTGTTTAGTACTTTTTTATTTTGAGCACTTGTTGACTTATGACATTATGTACTCCGCTAGATCAGAATCTGTGCAAAATAGACCTCAAATTTTAAGTATTGTCTAAAATAATTGCTAATAAAACAAGTCTTTTGACACTGTAGTTTTCAACTCATTTTCGGTGACCACCATAATATTTTTATTCTGTATAAAGTCTAGCTGTTGTGCCCGGTTTCATCAGGTTAGAGTAGACCTTAGACATATATACGGTTTCCATTTCCTTCATCCCATATTAATGTAACTTTTCTGCTTAGTTCATTTATGCCTCTGGGGTAAAGAAACGTGGTAGTATCAAGATTTAATAAATGTAATATATTTAAACATTTTGTAATATAAATTAATTGAGGGTGAGTTATAAGATGAGAAAAGTATGTAAATCTTTTTTTTTCTCTACTGAAAGATCTCTTTGTAAACAGCAATGGTGGTTCTCCCTGGTAGCTGGGTGAGCTCCACTTTAAAAAGCAGACTTTGGAGGGGAACTGCAGCCTCTTGAACTCGAAGGGTTACTCTGATGGTATGAGCGGTGTGAACACCGACTACCTCCAAGCACAGTCGGCGAACACTGTGGTCTCACTGGTGTTCATGTGAAGAGCCTTACTCGCGTACTGGTGCCATTACAGTTTGGGTGGGTTGAGGTTCTGCATTAACATTACTGGAAACTCCACTTTGAGAAGTTTGTGTACTAGGAGGGTTGAGGGTGTTAAGGAACTTCACAGAGTAGTGGACCTCGCAGACCATTTGCATGACTGACTCCACAGACATGTACTCCATTTGTGCCCCTTTGAACAATTGAAGTAGAGTGTTATTAATGACAGTAGCCTTGTTGTTCTTGGGTTCAGAATGGCTGAGTACTTTAAAAGGCAGACCTTGAGGGGGAACTGCAGCCTCTCGAACTCGAATGGGTAGTCTGATGGTATGGGTGGTATGAACACAGACTTCACCCGAGCACAGCCCTAAACACTGTGGCCTCACATACATTCCTCTGAAGGTCCTTCACTCACAGCCTGGTGCCATTGCAGAATTTGGGCAGGTTGAGGTTCTGCATTAACATTGCTAGAAACTCCACTTTGAAAAGTTTGTGGACTGGGAGGCCAGGAGGATTGAGGGTGTTGAGGAACTCTGTAGAGTAGTGGACCTCGCATACTATTTGCATCACTGACTCCACAGACCTGTACCCCTTGGAACGACTGAAGTATAGTGTCATTAAAGATGGTAGCCTTGTTGTTCTTTGGGTAAGAATTGCACGATCGCACAGCCAGTCCATGGACTTCTGTATTTTATCGGTGATATCAGGGTATATACTGGTTGTGAAGTCTGCTAGGGTTGTCACTACTGAGCTTAAGGCTGCACGGATGGTCAGCTTTCTCTTGGACTTGGGCCAAGCACACTGATGCAAATCTTCCAAAAGCAGTAGTATGCATTTGGAGGATTTGCATCATTGTGTTTGGCACGTGTTTTTCAATTTCTGATAATAGTGACTTTAAAAGTAGTGTCTGCTTAAAGGAAAATGATTAAAATTCGATCTTCACCAGTTGTGAATCTATTTTTACCTACTGTGATCGAATCATCATTTGACTTTAAAAGCATCTTTACTTCTATGAACAACCTATGAAGTACCATCTTTATCAATTGTGATTGTATTCTTAATGGTGATTGTACCCCTGATGAAGTCCATGATACCAGACGAAACGCGTAGGATAGTTGGTGCTGTGTCAGTGTGCTAAAAGTGAGCAACCTGCCAGTGAGCTCACAGGGTGTTGGCAGGAAGTATCATCATCTTCCCTGTTAGAAACATTCGATACTTTGACACAGTTTTCTTAAAGTGTAAGCAATTTTAAAACCTTTGTACCATTTTATCTTAATAAAAAATATTTGGACATCCTATACTAATCAGCCGTTGGGCCTTTTTTTCTGGGTGTTTGTGGTCAGAGAGTATATAACCCTTATTCTGGCATCCACATTGATTCAATCTGAAAGAGCTGTCCAATTATTCAAGACAGACATTTGGTTCAACTATTGAGATTTATTATGCTTATAGACATTCTAAACTGTTGACTCAATTAACATTAAGTACAGTAAGTGCCCTCTGGTTTGTTCTGTATATGTGTATATATGTGATTGTTTGTGTGTGTGTGTGTGTGTATATATATATATATATATATATATATATATATGGCAACGCCTACCCGTTGTTGCCAAGTTATTATTAGTTTTATTAAATGATGCCATGTAATGATTCATTTTATTCAATTATATTGTCTGTCTAAAGCCTGTATCCAATTAGATGCAGTAATTTATCAAATTAGCCCCGATAAGCAGCATTTATTGGGGATTATGCATTATTTGCGATAAGCAGCCACCAAGGCCCGTTTTTTTCCGCTACCGCATGGGTCCGTGAATTTATCCGGGATCCCATGTGTTATCGGGCGAAAACGGGTAATTTAACGCATGTTAGTCCTATTTTAGTCTGTTTTTGCCATGCGGTAAATTACCGCATGCATTTGTATATTCCCCTTAATATATTTTGTAGTAAAAATGTATTTTTATTTTCTTATTGTTTACCAATTCCTTCAGTCTGTAAATTACTCGTTGTAAAACACATTACGCGTGTTTGGCTGTCACCTGCATGTCCCTGACTGCCAGAAGCCACAAGATGCCCGCTGACTGCCCCGAGTCAGCAGCACTGCAGTCAGTAACTGGCAGGAGGTGGCCAAACAGTATTAGTTCCATCAGCACACTGCAGCCCATGATACTGACTAGCGCTTCCTTGCCTCTACCGGCGCTTGCATTTGCACTCTGTGTAATTACAATTTTACTAAATGATAGGGGATGCCCATTATTATGTGCCCAATTACACATGTGCCTCTGCCACCCCCCACCCCCGACCCATTACATATGTGTGGCGCTGACCTCCACATTACATGCTCTGTGGTACGATAACTGCGGAGATTCAATGCATTGGTGAGTTTGTTTGCTAATTACCTGATTTAACATGATAGGGCAGTGGTTTCCAAACTTTTTGGAATCACGGCGCCCTAGAATATCAGAATTTTTTTCATGGCACCCCTAGGCCAAAAATTTCTTATTGAGAAATTTACAAAGAAATATTACATTAAGTAGATTGCGTTTATATGTCATCCTTAGGGTCAGTTGTGTGGTGAGGAACAGGATTTGCTTCTGTTTGGCCACATATTTTATGACTGGCAGCCACCAGCACTGGTTTTGCCTATTAAATTGACCATGAATAATTTGAATTGGTCCTGGACCACCAACTCAGGGCACCCCTGCAAGTGTCCTGAGGCACCCCAGGGAGCCACAGCACACAGTTTGGGAACCTCTGTGATAGGGAGAATCTCAAGGATAATTTCAGTGAAAACCTAATCAAAATCTGTTCAGTAGTTTATCGCGCACATATATACAAACAGGTGTGGTTCATAGGGTCGACCACACTTAGGTTGACAGTGTCTAGGTCGACCACTATTAGTCGACAATGACTAGGTTGACACCCACAATAGGTTGATATGAGCAAGGTTGACATGATGTTTTTTTTTTTTTTTTGGTGTCGTCTTCTGCATAGAGTGATCGGGAACCCCAATTAGTGCACTGTGTCCCCTCGCATGGCTCGCGAGCTTCGGGCTGCGCTTGGCACAGGTTACCGTTCCCAATTGTAGTCCACGTGGATCGTAAATCATGAAAAAGTTCAAAAAATGAGAAAAATTGTGAAAAACCGATGTCGACCTTTTGTCATGTCAGCCTAGAACATGTCGACCTAGAGTCCCTGTCAACCTAGAAACCCTGTCGACCTAATGCATGTTGACCAATAGTGGTCGACCTAATGACTGTCGACCTAAGTGTGGTCCACCTAGAGACCGGATACCACACAAACAAATGATTTTGATGATAGTACAAGCCCTGCCCCCAGATTACTCAAGGAGCTGCTGCTGGCAGAATCCCAGTAAGTTATCTCTGTAATGGCTTCCTTATGAGGAAAAATGATTGGCGTGCGTGTGTGTGTGTGTGTGTGTGTGTGTGTGTGTGTATGTATGTATATATATATATATATATATATATATATATAAATATCCCAAATGGGACTGGCACTCTCCTGGCTGGCGTGAGGGTACCCCGGTGCCTTCTGAAGTGAAGATGTAGCAATCCAGAAGAAAACAGCGGCACTCGAGGATTTAGTGAAACAAGTAAACTGTATTCAAAAAAAGGTTACAAGAGGCCGACGTTTCGGGGCTTACATGCCCCTTTGTCAAGGTGTATAACAATGTGTAGGAGTGAAAGCTTACCTTATATCCCCGTGAAGTTCAACTCAGTGCAGGTGTGTGAACGGAGACGCGGTGGAGCCGCCGGACTTCCGGTCGCGGCTCTGTGACGTCTGAAAGACTGCGCCCGTTGCTGTGGTAACTGGGACGCCCGAATAGCCGTCCGTGGCTACGTGACGTCTGAGTGTGTGTGCTCGTAGCTATGGCAACTGGGACGCCTGATGCCGAAAACTGTGATGGTAACTCAGCTGGTGACCATATCAGGGTGATAAACAGAGTGCAAAAAAAGACTACGTGTAATGGTGCCTGGGGAACCTAACATCTCCGTGGGGCACAATGTGATCCGAGCGCAGAGGGACAATGTTGCATGCATGTGGCAGGACTCGGTGGGAGCAGGACCCTCAAAGCTAATAAAAGTAATAACATGCTGGAGTCTGTGGGAAATATTGACTCCTGGGATCCACCGTGTGCCCTGGTAATGACAACGGCTCGTGCCAGTCTGGCACTGCAACCGTTGTGGTGCGCATGGGCATAAAACCCGATGGCTGGGCTAGTTGTAAGACCGGTGTGCCTGCTGGTAAAGAAACATGCTCCACATGTGAGCCGTATATGCTGCTGAGGGGGACCTGCTTTCACCGAGCTCTGTCAGATGTCAGCTAAGGACACAATGTGCACGCCCTGTGTGTCAGGCTGGACCAAGATGGGGAAACATGCAGTGAGTGGCTGGGTCACCCCGAAACGCAGAGTGGAACATAGCAGCATAGAATTATACGAATATATTCCATGAAAATTTTTCATTCAGCCCTCCTGGGCTGATGGTGCCCAATTCAAAGATCCATTTGGATTCGATGTGTAGTAATCTTCGATCCCTGTCCCCTCCTCGGATGCTGCGGGGTACGTGGTCGATGATCTGGTGTCTCAAGTCATTCAATGAGTGGCCCATCGCCGCGAAGTGTCTGGCCACGGGTTGTTCGGAGGATTTGCCCAAAAGGGCCTGCTTAATTGCGGACCTGTGTAGGGCCATCCTCTCTCTGAAAGTTCTGATGGACTTACCCACATACACTAGGTGGCACGGGCAGGTAAGTGTATACACTATGTGGGTGGTAGTGCATGTTACCACGTGTCTGATCTGGTAGGTCCTTTCTTTGTGAGGATGTTTAAAAAAAGACCCTGTGGTCATATTGTTACAAGTGGTACACTTGGGGCACTTATAGCATCCAGGGGCCTTTGAGAGAAAAGTGGAGGATCGTTGTGTCTCGCTTTGGAACCCGGTTATATCCGAGTGTACTATAATATCTCTTATGCTTTTGCCTCTGGTGAAGCATAGCATCGGACGTTGTTCTCTAAACATTGGAAGTTTCTCGTCTGAGGCCACTATGGGCCACAAAGCCCTAGCCGCTCTCTGGATTACTGGGCTTGCTGTACTGAACTGATTTACAAACGGTATAACCGCTTGGTTCTTGCGGACTGTGGGCTTAAGTAAGGTTTCCCTCGGCGTTGCCATGATCTCGTTTTTCTGTACCTGGAGCTTATGGTAGTTGTAACCCCGTTGGGCGAACTTGTCTACCATGTTTCCTAATGCTTGATCCAAGGTAGAGCGGTCACTGATGATCCTGGACGCCCTGATCATCTGAGATCTGGGGAGTCCCTCTTTTAAGGGTCTTGGGTGATGACTATTAGCCCTGAGATACACATTCTTGTCTGTGGGCTTTGAGAACAGGCCGGTGGTCAAAGTTCCGTCCTTGATTATGATCCTGACATCCAGATAATTCACAGATTCGTTACTGATATTATAGGTGTACTTGATCGTGGATGGTCTGTTGTTTGCTTCCTCCATAAGTTGCTCAAAATGTGCTTTGTCCCCTGTCCAAAGTAGGAACAAATCGTCTATGAATCTGACGAACATCAAGATGTTCTGCGCAACGGCCTGGTTGTCAAAGAATACCGCCTGTTCCTCCTGGAACATAAAGACATTCGCGAAGGATGGGGAGACGTTGCTCCCCATCGCACATCCTGTTCGCTGTTGGAAAAATTTCCCATTAAACATGAAGAAGTTCCTTTTTAAGGTCAATGTAAGGAGTTGCATAAAGAGCCCAATGTCAAGAGTGTCCATCTTTTCTTTAATGAGAAAATCCTGCATGACCTGTAGACCCTCCTGGTGGGGGATGCTCGTATATAAGCTCTTTACATCTACCACACACATTAGTGTCCCTGGAGGAACCTGCCCAATGTTGTTGATTCGCTCCAGGAAGCTGGTGGTGTCCTTGATGTAATTATGATGTTTAACGATCAATGGTTGCAGAATACCATCTAGAAATGTGGAGATGGGCTGAAAGATGGACTCTCTAGCAGCTATGATGGGTCTGCCGGGCGGGGATGTGGCATTCTTGTGGATTTTGGGTACCACAAAGAAAAGGGGTACCCGTGGGTGATCCTGTTTGAGTGCCTCACACAGCTTTCCTGTTAGTAGATCATTGGACCGGGCCTGGTTGAGCAGCAGCTCCAATTCTTGCTGGTAGTCGGAGGTGGGGTCGTGGGACAATTCCTCATACGTCTCCGGATCTGCCAGTTGTCCCTCTACTTCTTTAATGTAATCGGAGAGGTTAAGGACAACTAAACCTCCTCCCTTGTCCGCAGGACGGAAGATTACATCGCGGTACGTTCCCAACTGTTTGAGGGCTGTTTGCTCAGCCCTGGAGAGATTCCGATGTATGGTTGGTGTCGCCGCTGTGTATTTGGCGACTGAGGCGTCCAGTAATCTGGTAAAAGCTTGTATGGAAGGGTTGGTTGAAGGGGGATCGAAGGTGGATTTATGTCGGGTCTGATAGAATCTGTCGCAGAAGGAGACTGTTGTTGGATCCTGTGGGTCACTGTGGGTCACTGAGTTGAACTTCACGGGGATATAAGGTAAGCTTTCACTCCTACACATTGTTATACACCTTGACAAAGGGGCATGTAAGCCCCGAAACGTCGGCCTCTTGTAACCTTTTTTTGAATACAGTTTACTTGTTTCACTAAATCCTCGAGTGCCGCTGTTTTCTTCTGGATTGCTACATCTTCACTTCAGAAGGCACCGGGGTACCCTCACGCCAGCCAGGAGAGTGCCAGTCCCATTTGGGATATTTATGCATTTTGGCGCTAACAGGTCACACTGTACGCCAGCCGGGGTCGAGGCACCTCCCCCTTTTGTGACTTCTTAGTTATCTTTTTCACCATACCGCACCCTTTTGTCCAGGTGGAGTTCCACAGTCACCTACACAGCGGTGTCCACTTTAGCACCAGGCACTCACAAGTCTATCTTTACGCATTCACCATGGAGACCGCATCCTCTTCAAGGCACGATGAAGATACACCGGGATGCAGAGGGATGCCATCAGTCCTGGGCGAATCCTTCAGTTTCACGGATGACGACGCGGAACGCCTTCGTTTCACGGAACAATTGGGCGCTTCAGAACGTACAGGGGGCATTGAGGATGTCTATCATCAACTACTGAAGCTGAAACGCCGTGAATGCGATTATCTACTTCACGGCATCTCATTGTCGGAATATCATCGTGAAAAGTTGATCCCAAGAGGCTTCAGAGTAAGGAACGTCCCCACCATCGGGCGGTACAATCCCGAGTTCTGCAAGAAATGGGTAGGCATACTCAACAAATGCAGCCTCGACTTGATCTTGCTGGTCGTGGAAGAATCGGGCCGAGAACTGAGGCAGACCAGGAACAAGATCTCCAAGCTTGAGATTGAACACAAGACTGTCCTGCAAGCGGATTGCAATCACGATTGGCTCACTAAACTGCAAAAACAATGCGATGAATATAGGAAAGACCTAATTAAATTTAAGCGCAATAAACAACAAATAGTCAGAGAAGACTATGACCTAAACAAGGTATACAGATGGCTGATGGGAGGAGAGGGTGGTCAAAACACCACCTATAATGCCAGAGGCAGACAAGGCTGGAGAAGACGGCGGGAGCAGAAGTCATTCACTGCCGGTACATCAAATAGCGACAGCGAGAGCGCCTTCTTAGACTCGGAAGGGTCATCCAGGGCACAGCCGGTCCCTTTAGGGACCCCCGGCGCTACCCCAGTAGAACAAGGCAGAAGAGGGCGCCCACCCGCAGGGGCAAGCAGTGCGCGCGAATCAAAGGCGCGAGCAGCCAAAAAGAATCCCTGATCTTCAACCTATCCAGCAGATCCTTCTCGGATATAGAACTGAGAGTTCTGGAGAAGGGTCTTTCTTTTGTACCCACCAATCCATTCAACAAATTCCAGTGGCAAATTGACCTGCACCGCTTTTCACGCAAGTTGAGACTGCAGGAATTTTTTCAAAATTCCGACCCACAGGATCCAACAACAGTCTCCTTCTGCGACAGATTCTATCAGACCCGACATAAATCCACCTTCGATCCCCCTTCAACCAACCCTTCCATACAAGCTTTTACCAGATTACTGGACGCCTCAGTCGCCAAATACACAGCGGCGACACCAACCATACATCGGAATCTCTCCAGGGCTGAGCAAACAGCCCTCAAACAGTTGGGAACGTACCGCGATGTAATCTTCCGTCCTGCGGACAAGGGAGGAGGTTTAGTTGTCCTTAACCTCTCCGATTACATTAAAGAAGTAGAGGGACAACTGGCAGATCCGGAGACGTATGAGGAATTGTCCCACGACCCCACCTCCGACTACCAGCAAGAATTGGAGCTGCTGCTCAACCAGGCCCGGTCCAATGATCTACTAACAGGAAAGCTGTGTGAGGCACTCAAACAGGATCACCCACGGGTACCCCTTTTCTTTGTGGTACCCAAAATCCACAAGAATGCCACATCCCCGCCCGGCAGACCCATCATAGCTGCTAGAGAGTCCATCTTTCAGCCCATCTCCACATTTCTAGATGGTATTCTGCAACCATTGATCGTTAAACATCATAATTACATCAAGGACACCACCAGCTTCCTGGAGCGAATCAACAACATTGGGCAGGTTCCTCCAGGGACACTAATGTGTGTGGTAGATGTAAAGAGCTTATATACGAGCATCCCCCACCAGGAGGGTCTACAGGTCATGCAGGATTTTCTCATTAAAGAAAAGATGGACACTCTTGACATTGGGCTCTTTATGCAACTCCTTACATTGACCTTAAAAAGGAACTTCTTCATGTTTAATGGGAAATTTTTCCAACAGCGAACAGGATGTGCGATGGGGAGCAACGTCTCCCCATCCTTCGCGAATGTCTTTATGTTCCAGGAGGAACAGGCGGTATTCTTTGACAACCAGGCCGTTGCGCAGAACATCTTGATGTTCGTCAGATTCATAGACGATTTGTTCCTACTTTGGACAGGGGACAAAGCACATTTTGAGCAACTTATGGAGGAAGCAAACAACAGACCATCCACGATCAAGTACACCTATAATATCAGTAACGAATCTGTGAATTATCTGGATGTCAGGATCATAATCAAGGACGGAACTTTGACCACCGGCCTGTTCTCAAAGCCCACAGACAAGAATGTGTATCTCAGGGCTAATAGTCATCACCCAAGACCCTTAAAAGAGGGACTCCCCAGATCTCAGATGATCAGGGCGTCCAGGATCATCAGTGACCGCTCTACCTTGGATCAAGCATTAGGAAACATGGTAGACAAGTTCGCCCAACGGGGTTACAACTACCATAAGCTCCAGGTACAGAAAAACGAGATCATGGCAACGCCGAGGGAAACCTTACTTAAGCCCACAGTCCGCAAGAACCAAGCGGTTATACCGTTTGTAAATCAGTTCAGTACAGCAAGCCCAGTAATCCAGAGAGCGGCTAGGGCTTTGTGGCCCATAGTGGCCTCAGACGAGAAACTTCCAATGTTTAGAGAACAACGTCCGATGCTATGCTTCACCAGAGGCAAAAGCATAAGAGATATTATAGTACACTCGGATATAACCGGGTTCCAAAGCGAGACACAACGATCCTCCACTTTTCTCTCAAAGGCCCCTGGATGCTATAAGTGCCCCAAGTGTACCACTTGTAACAATATGACCACAGGGTCTTTTTTTAAACATCCTCACAAAGAAAGGACCTACCAGATCAGACACGTGGTAACATGCACTACCACCCACATAGTGTATACACTTACCTGCCCGTGCCACCTAGTGTATGTGGGTAAGTCCATCAGAACTTTCAGAGAGAGGATGGCCCTACACAGGTCCGCAATTAAGCAGGCCCTTTTGGGCAAATCCTCCGAACAACCCGTGGCCAGACACTTCGCGGCGATGGGCCACTCATTGAATGACTTGAGACACCAGATCATCGACCACGTACCCCGCAGCATCCGAGGAGGGGACAGGGATCGAAGATTACTACACATCGAATCCAAATGGATCTTTGAATTGGGCACCATCAGCCCAGGAGGGCTGAATGAAAAATTTTCATGGAATATATTCGTATAATTCTATGCTGCTATGTTCCACTCTGCGTTTCGGGGTGACCCAGCCACTCACTGCATGTTTCCCCATCTTGGTCCAGCCTGACACACAGGGCGTGCACATTGTGTCCTTAGCTGACATCTGACAGAGCTCGGTGAAAGCAGGTCCCCCTCAGCAGCATATACGGCTCACATGTGGAGCATGTTTCTTTACCAGCAGGCACACCGGTCTTACAACTAGCCCAGCCATCGGGTTTTATGCCCATGCGCACCACAACGGTTGCAGTGCCAGACTGGCACGAGCCGTTGTCATTACCAGGGCACACGGTGGATCCCAGGAGTCAATATTTCCCACAGACTCCAGCATGTTATTACTTTTATTAGCTTTGAGGGTCCTGCTCCCACCGAGTCCTGCCACATGCATGCAACATTGTCCCTCTGCGCTCGGATCACATTGTGCCCCACGGAGATGTTAGGTTCCCCAGGCACCATTACACGTAGTCTTTTTTTGCACTCTGTTTATCACCCTGATATGGTCACCAGCTGAGTTACCATCACAGTTTTCGGCATCAGGCGTCCCAGTTGCCATAGCTACGAGCACACACACTCAGACGTCACGTAGCCACGGACGGCTATTCGGGCGTCCCAGTTACCACAGCAACGGGCGCAGTCTTTCAGACGTCACAGAGCCGCGACCGGAAGTCCGGCGGCTCCACCGCGTCTCCGTTCACACACCTGCACTGAGTTGAACTTCACGGGGATATAAGGTAAGCTTTCACTCCTACACATTGTTATACACCTTGACAAAGGGGCATGTAAGCCCCGAAACGTCGGCCTCTTGTAACCTTTTTTTGAATACAGTTTACTTGTTTCACTAAATCCTCGAGTGCCGCTGTTTTCTTCTGGATTGCTATATATATATATATATATATATAGCAGAGAGTCAGAACAAACAAATGTCCAAGACAGGACATGGCACTCCAGGACTTGAGAATAAAACTATTTTTATTGCATCCAATTAATCAACACACTGCATTGCTCCAGCAGCAAATGGTGCAGTGATAGACAGTAATAAAATGGCACAAGCATCTTACAGACTATGCAGCATTTCGGGTCTCGCAGGACCCTTCCTCAGGTCGCGCCAGTGCGTCAGACAAACAGGTGAACAAACATACATACAACATAGAACTCGCCTAAATAGCCCCCCATGCCGGCATCCTCAACCTCGGGACAGCGTGGAGCTTCCGGTCAGGCCGAAAGCGCCTGGGAGATGACGTGCTCAGGCGGCAGCGGTGACCATGGCAACCCGGCTCACGGAGCGCATAGCGCTTCCGGACAGGACAGGACGCCTGGATGATGTCAGAGGGATGCGACGGTAACCCTGGCAACCCGATGCCCGGAGCTACACACACTGTACCCGGTCATGTCGCCTGGCAGGGGAGGCTATAATGAAATAAACAAATACAGTGCATAATGAAAAAACAGCAAAATTAGGTGGAATAAAAAGTTACAATGCAAATATACATAAATGCTAGTACAAGGGCTAGTTTACAAAACATATGATATTAAGCCCATATATGCCAACTCCACAACATAAGCAAATAAAATGATCATGTGCAAAAGTAACTAAAGCTAACAGGCCAATAATTGGACAGTCATCTATGCTAATAACTATAGTCATAGAATAAATGCAATCATGGTGTAAAATACAGTTGCCATAAATAAACGGAATTATCTATATTGTAGATAATTCCAATTAATTTTCTCGTTCAGACCTGCTGGATGTAACGTATTTAACTTAATAATCCATTTAGCCTCCAATCTATGCAATGCCAGAGCCCTATCGCCCCCTCTGGGTAATACTGGTATGTGGTCAATGATTTGATAACGGAGATCAGACAATGAATGAGCCTTGGCACAACAGTGTCTAGATACCGGTTGTTCATTCGCATTACCTAATAGAGCCTGACTAATATTGGAGCGATGTAACGCCATACGTTCACGTAAAGTGCGGGTGGTAAGACCCACATAAAGTAATTGACATGGACAAATGATGTAATAAATGATGAATTTGGTCGTACAATTCAGCACATGCCTAATGTTAAATTTCTGTTTGGTAACTGGGTGTGTAAATGCTGATCCTGTAATCAAGGAGGAACAAGTGATACAAGACGGACATTTATAGCAACCAGCTTTCTTAATAGATCCAAAGATACCTGGTCGAGGGGAGTAGTCGGTGATGTCGGTTTTAACTAATACGTCGCGCAAATTGCGACCTCTTTTGTAACTCGTCATGATTTGGGTGTTCTTAAAACCCGGTAAGGATTGATCAGTCTTAATAATGGGCCATAACGCTTTGCTGGCACGTGGTAAGATGGGACTAGAAGTAGAGTATCTAGTCGACCAGATAAATTTATTCTGGTCAAATTGCTTTTCAGATGAATCTTGAAGTATGATCTCACGCTCTTGACTCATCACCCGGTGTTTGGCTAAATCTAAATCCCTACTGTTGTAGCCACGGCTTCTAAACTTGTTGACTACAATGTCTAGAGCATCGCTTAGCTGTTCCGGATTGCTGGTGATCCGTGCCACCCGGAGCATTTGCGAATAGGGAAGACCCTTCTTTAATGCTACCGGATGGTGGCTGCTGGCATCTAACAGTGAATTCCGGTCAGTGCTCTTATAAAACACTGTTGAACTCAGTTTACCATCAGACAAATGGACTGTGACATCGAGATAATCTATCTTATCAGGTCTACACACAAAAGTAAATTTAATAGGACCCGGTGTTGCATTGATCTTAACCATCATATCATGAAAAGAAACCTCGCTCCCTTGCCATAGCATGAATAAATCATCTATGTATCTAGTGAACCATTTAATGTTAACACTAGAGATGAGCGGGTTCGGTTCCTCTGAATCCGAACCCGCCCGAACTTCAGGTTTTTTACACGGGTCCGAGCAGGCTCGGATCTTCCCGCCTTGCTCGGCTAACCCGAGCGTGCCCGAACGTCATCATCACGCTGTCGGATTCTCGCGAGGCTCGGATTCTATCGCGAGACTCGGATTCTATATAAGGAGCCGCGCGTCGCCGCCATTTTCACACGTGCATTGAGAGTCATAGGGAGAGGACGTGGCTGGCGTCCTCTCCGTTTAGAGAAGAGAGAGACACAGTATTTTCGGGGAGCATTATTAGGAGGAGTACTACTGTATACTACTATACTACTTGCTGAAGTGATATTTATAGATTAGATAGTGTGACTGTAAGTGTATTATCTGACTTGTGGGGGAGACACTGACAGTGGGGAGCAGTTAGAGTCTGAGAGCAGGACTCAGGAGTACATATAACGTACAGTGCACACTTTTGCTGCCAGAGTCAGTGCCACACTGCCATTGTTGTGACCACACTGACCACCAGTATAATAATATATTTTGTGATTGTCTGCTTAGGCCTCGGAGTACTAGTTGCAAGTTGCAACGTGACCTGTCCTGAAGTGACCACCAGTTTAATAATCAATCACCACCAGTTTAATATATATATATATATATATATATATATATATAATTGTATATAATATATATATATATATATATATATAATATTGTATACCACCTACCCGTGGTTTTTTTTTTTTTCATTCTTCTTTATACATACTACTATAGTAGCTTACTGCAGCAGTCTGCGGTGCTGTGCTGACCTGACAGTGTCCAGCAGGTCCGTCATCAGTCATTACATAATAAATATATATAGTACCTGTCCGGCTGCAGTACTAGTGATATTATATTGATTTCATCTCATTATCAATAATTTATCATCCAGTCTAGACTCTATATTAGCAGCAGACACAGTACGTTAGTCCACGGCTGTAGCTACCTCTGTGTCGGCACTCGGCAGTCCATCCATAATTGTATACCACCTACCCGTGGTTTTTTTTTTTCTTTCTTCTTTGTACATACTACTATAGAGTATAGTAGCTTACTGTAGCAGTCTGCGGTGCTGCTGAGCTGACAGTGTCCAGCAGGTCCGTCATCAGTCATCATTACCTAATAAATATATTATCTACCTGTCCGGCTGCAGTACTAGTGATATTATATATACATACATATATATATTGATTTCATCTCATTATCAATCATCCAGTCTATATTAGCAGCAGACACAGTACGTTAGTCCACGGCTGTAGCTACCTCTGTGTCGGCACTCGGCAGTCCATCCATAATTGTATACCACCTACCCGTGGTTTTTTTTTTTTCTTTCTTCTTTGTACATACTACTATAGTATAGTAGCTTACTGTAGCAGTCTGCGGTGCTGCTGAGCTGACAGTGTCCGGCAGGTCCGTCATCAGTCATCATTACCTAATAAATATATTATCTACCTGTCCAGCTGCAGTACTAGTGATATTATATATACATACATATATATATTGATTTCATCTCATTATCAATCATCCAGTCTATATTAGCAGCAGACACAGTACGTTAGTCCACGGCTGTAGCTACCTCTGTGTCGGCACTCGGCAGTCCATCCATAAGTATACTAGTATCCATCCATCTCCATTGTTTACCTGAGGTGCCTTTTAGTTGTGCCTATTAAAATATGGAGAACAAAAATGTTGAGGTTCCAAAATTAGGGAAAGATCAAGATCCACTTCCACCTCGTGCTGAAGCTGCTGCCACTAGTCATGGCCGAGACGATGAAATGCCAGCAACGTCGTCTGCCAAGGCCGATGCCCAATGTCATAGTACAGAGCATGTCAAATCCAAAACACCAAATATCAGTAAAAAAAGGACTCCAAAACCTAAAATAAAATTGTCGGAGGAGAAGCGTAAACTTGCCAATATGCCATTTACCACACGGAGTGGCAAGGAATGGCTGAGGCCCTGGCCTATGTTCATGGCTAGTGGTTCAGCTTCACATGAGGATGGAAGCACTCAGCCTCTCGCTAGAAAACTGAAAAGACTCAAGCTGGCAAAAGCACCGCAAAGAACTGTGCGTTCTTCGAAATCCCAAATCCACAAGGAGAGTCCAATTGTGTCGGTTGCGATGCCTGACCTTCCCAACACTGGACGTGAAGAGCATGCGCCTTCCACCATTTGCACGCCCCCTGCAAGTGCTGGAAGGAGCACCCGCAGTCCAGTTCCTGATAGTCAGATTGAAGATGTCAGTGTTGAAGTACACCAGGATGAGGAGGATATGGGTGTTGCTGGCGCTGGGGAGGAAATTGACCAGGAGGATTCTGATGGTGAGGTGGTTTGTTTAAGTCAGGCACCCGGGGAGACACCTGTTGTCCGTGGGAGGAATATGGCCGTTGACATGCCTGGTGAAAATACCAAAAAAATCAGCTCTTCAGTGTGGAGGTATTTCAACAGAAAAGCGGACAACAGGTGTCAAGCCGTGTGTTGCCTTTGTCAAGCTGTAATAAGTAGGGGTAAGGACGTTAACCACCTCGGAACATCCTCCCTTATACGTCACCTGCAGCGCATTCATAATAAGTCAGTGACAAGTTCAAAAACTTTGGGCGACAGCGGAAGCAGTCCACTGACCAGTAAATCCCTTCCTCTTGTAACCAAGCTCACGCAAACCACCCCACCAACTCCCTCAGTGTCAATTTCCTCCTTCCCCAGGAATGCCAATAGTCCTGCAGGCCATGTCACTGGCAATTCTGACGAGTCCTCTCCTGCCTGGGATTCCTCCGATGCATCCTTGCGTGTAACGCCTACTGCTGCTGGCGCTGCTGTTGTTGCTGCTGGGAGTCGATGGTCATCCCAGAGGGGAAGTCGTAAGCCCACTTGTACTACTTCCAGTAAGCAATTGACTGTCCAACAGTCCTTTGCGAGGAAGATGAAATATCACAGCAGTCATCCTGCTGCAAAGCGGATAACTGAGGCCTTGACAACTATGTTGGTGTTAGACGTGCGTCCGGTATCCGCCGTTAGTTCACAGGGAACTAGACAATTTATTGAGGCAGTGTGCCCCCGTTACCAAATACCATCTAGGTTCCACTTCTCTAGGCAGGCGATACCGAGAATGTACACGGACGTCAGAAAAAGACTCACCAGTGTCCTAAGAAATGCAGTTGTACCCAATGTCCACTTAACCACGGACATGTGGACAAGTGGAGCAGGGCAGGGTCAGGACTATATGACTGTGACAGCCCACTGGGTAGATGTATGGACTCCCACCGCAAGAACAGCAGCGGCGGCACCAGTAGCAGCATCTCGCAAACGCCAACTCTTTCCTAGGCAGGCTACGCTTTGTATCACCGCTTTCCAGAATACGCACACAGCTGAAAACCTCTTACGGCAACTGAGGAAGATCATCGCGGAATGGCTTACCCCAATTGGACTCTCCTGTGGATTTGTGGCATCGGACAACGCCAGCAATATTGTGTGTGCATTAAATATGGGCAAATTCCAGCACGTCCCATGTTTTGCACATACCTTGAATTTGGTGGTGCAGAATTTTTTAAAAAACGACAGGGGCGTGCAAGAGATGCTGTCGGTGGCCAGAAGAATTGCGGGACACTTTCGGCGTACAGGCACCACGTACAGAAGACTGGAGCACCACCAAAAACTACTGAACCTGCCCTGCCATCATCTGAAGCAAGAAGTGGTAACGAGGTGGAATTCAACCCTCTATATGCTTCAGAGGTTGGAGGAGCAGCAAAAGGCCATTCAAGCCTATACAATTGAGCACGATATAGGAGGTGGAATGCACCTGTCTCAAGCGCAGTGGAGAATGATTTCAACGTTGTGCAAGGTTCTGATGCCCTTTGAACTTGCCACACGTGAAGTCAGTTCAGACACTGCCAGCCTGAGTCAGGTCATTCCCCTCTTCAGGCTTTTGCAGAAGAAGCTGGAGACATTGAAGGAGGAGCTAACACGGAGCGATTCCGCTAGGCATGTGGGACTTGTGGATGGAGCCCTTAATTCGCTTAACAAGGATTCACGGGTGGTCAATCTGTTGAAATCAGAGCACTACATTTTGGCCACCGTGCTCGATCCTAGATTTAAAGCCTACCTTGGATCTCTCTTTCCGGCAGACACAAGTCTGCTGGGGTTGAAAGACCTGCTGGTGAGAAAATTGTCAAGTCAAGCGGAACGCGACCTGTCAACATCTCCTCCTTCACATTCTCCCGCAACTGGGGGTGCGAGGAAAAGGCTCAGAATTCCGAGCCCACCCGCTGGCGGTGATGCAGGGCAGTCTGGAGCGACTGCTGATGCTGACATCTGGTCCGGACTGAAGGACCTGACAACGATTACGGACATGTCGTCTACTGTCACTGCATATGATTCTCTCACCATTGAAAGAATGGTGGAGGATTATATGAGTGACCGCATCCAAGTAGGCACGTCACACAGTCCGTACTTATACTGGCAGGAAAAAGAGGCAATTTGGAGGCCCTTGCAGAAACTGGCTTTATTCTACCTAAGTTGCCCTCCCACAAGTGTGTACTCCGAAAGAGTGTTTAGTGCCGCCGCTCACCTTGTCAGCAATCGGCGTACGAGGTTACATCCAGAAAATGTGGAGAAGATGATGTTCATTAAAATGAATTATAATCAATTCCTCCGTGGAGACATTGACCAGCAGCAATTGCCTCCACAAAGTACACAGGGAGCTGAGATGGTGGATTCCAGTGGGGACGAATTGATAATCTGTGAGGAGGGGGATGTACACGGTGATATATCGGAGGATGATGATGAGGTGGACATCTTGCCTCTGTAGAGCCAGTTTGTGCAAGGAGAGATTAATTGCTTCTTTTTTGGTGGGGGTCCAAACCAACCCGTCATTTCAGTCACAGTCGTGTGGCAGACCCTGTCACTGAAATGATGGGTTGGTTAAAGTGTGCATGTCCTGTTTATACAACATAAGGGTGGGTGGGAGGGCCCAAGGACAATTCCATCTTGCACCTCTTTTTTCTTTAATTTTTCTTTGCGTCATGTGCTGTTTGGGGAGGGTTTTTTGGAAGGGCCATCCTGCGTGACACTGCAGTGCCACTCCTAGATGGGCCCGGTGTTTGTGTCGGCCACTAGGGTCGCTTATCTTACTCACACAGCTACCTCATTGCGCCTCTTTTTTTCTTTGCGTCATGTGCTGTTTGGGGAGGGTTTTTTGGAAGGGACATCCTGCGTGACACTGCAGTGACACTCCTAGATGGGCCCGGTGTTTGTGTCGGCCACTAGGGTCGCTTATCTTACTCACACAGCTACCTCATTGCGCCTCTTTTTTTCTTTGCGTCATGTGCTGTTTGGGGAGGGTTTTTTGGAAGGGACATCCTGCGTGACACTGCAGTGACACTCCTAGATGGGCCCGGTGTTTGTGTCGGCCACTAGGGTCGCTTATCTTACTCACACAGCTACCTCATTGCGCCTCTTTTTTTCTTTGCGTCATGTGCTGTTTGGGGAGGGTTTTTTGGAAGGGACATCCTGCATGACACTGCAGTGACACTCCTAGATGGGCCCGGTGTTTGTGTCGGCCACTAGGGTCGCTTAGCTTAGTCATCCAGCGACCTAGGTGCAAATTTTAGGACTAAAAATAATATTGTGAGGTGTGAGGTATTCAGAATAGACTGAAAATGAGTGTAAATTATGTTTTTTGAGGTTAATAATACTTTGGGATCAAAATGACCCCCAAATTCTATGATTTAAGCTGTTTTTTAGTGTTTTTTGAAAAAAACACCCGAATCCAAAACACACCCGAATCCGACAAAAAAAATTCGGTGAGGTTTTGCCAAAACGCGGTCGAACCCAAAACACGGCCGCGGAACCGAACCCAAAACCAAAACACAAAACCCGAAAAATTTCCGGCGCTCATCTCTAGTTAACACTATATGTAGTGTTCTCAAAAAATAGTTTCTGTTCCTGATCAAACATGAACACATTGGCATATGCCGGAGCCACACTGCTGCCCATGGCACAACCAGATCTCTGTAAATAAAACCTACCATTAAACAGAAAATAATTTTTAGTGAGAACCAATTCCAATAGTTTAAGGAATAATGCCTTATCTAAACCAAATTCTACATCTAAATTGCTGATGAATCTATTCATGGCATCTAATCCCTCCACATGCGGTATAGATGTGTAGAGGGAAGAGACGTCCATGGTACAGAGTAACGTGTCTGCTGGCAAATCATCAAACTCCTTAATCTTCCTCAGGAAAGTTGTGGTGTCCTTCAGGTATGTAGGTCGTATGGTCACATGCGGTTGCAACAGCGAATCTAAAAATTCAGCTGTCGGCTGATACAGAGATCCCCTCGCCGACACAATCGGTCGGCCCGGAGGGTTCACTAAGCTCTTATGAACCTTAGGAAGTGTATATAGACAAGGGGTAATGGGATTCTTAGGGATGAGGGCCTCTTTCAGTCTCGGATTGAGCAACTTATCATGGACTGCTTGGTCTAATATGGTGTTAAGTTCCTTTCGGAAATCTGCCGTCGGATCTTTTGATAGAGTCAGGTAGGTCTCAGTGCAAGCTAATTGTCCCATGATCTCTTGGACATATTGTGTTCGATCTTGCAGTACTATGCCCCCGCCCTTATCGGCCGGGCGGATAATAATAGATGCATCTTGGCTCAGATCCTTCAAGGCTTTATGCTCATCTCGTGACAAATTGTTATAAATAGGTTTAGGAGTAACTAAGAATCTATTAACCGAATCGTCCATCAACCTCCCAAAGGTTTTCAGCGAGGCATTGTTGGAGACAGGATCAAATGTTGAGATCTGATATTTCCGTATAATGTGTTCTGCCGGATCCGGTGATGGTTGACTCTGAGAATGTTGGAAAAATTCCCTTAAGCGTAACTTCCTATTCATCTGATGTATATCGGCCTGCCACTCAAAAGGATTATGATGGTTAGTGGGAACAAAAGACAGTCCTCTATTCAATACAGCCTCTTCCGTAGAAGTTAATTGTCTCGAGGACAAATTAAAAATCAGGTTTTCTTGGACTTGTTCCCTTTTGATGATCCTTTGGTTTTGTCCACCGCGTCTCGTGGGCTTGGACCAGCCTCTGCCCTGGCCCTGGTGGTAGCCCCTAAAGGGGGACGTTTTGCAGATAGAGAATCGTCAGAATCTGCGACCACAAAGTCGCTGTCACTATTCGATGAGTGATGTCCTTTATCCTGGCGACCCCTACGTTGTCGATACGTGGTACGTGTCTGAGCTCTATAATTTGATTTGGAGGAATCCGTACCAGTCAGCCATCTATAAACCTGGAAATCTTCATAATCATTTTGCACAACTTGTAGTTTTGATTTCTTGAATTTAAGTAAATCTCTGCGGTAATTCTCTATTTGTTGTGTCAATTTAGCCCAGGTTGCGGCATGACTAGGGTCGGATATAATTCCTACATGAGTAGTATTGAGAGCTTCAATTTTAGATTTTGCGACTTGTAACTCACGACCCGATTCTTCTATAACAAGAAGCATCAAGTCGAAGCTGCACTTATTCAGTACAGAGATCCAACGTCGACAGAATTCGGGGTTAGTCCTCCCTATTGTTGGAGTGTTCCGGACGCGGAAGCCCCGAGGGATCAACTTTTGTCTAAAGTAATCTGAGAGTGTGGAACCGTGTAGTAAATAATCAGTTTCGCGTTTTCTCAAGCGTAACAGTTGTTTAAATACATCATCAACCGTGTCATCCAGTGCCTCCGGCACACAGTCTACAGCAAATAAAATACGGTCAGCTTGTACTTTGTTAAAACTCAGTGTATCACCAGATTGAGATGACACGTCCATGAGTGGATTAGCTTCCACTCTATCGGCACCGGTGGCTTCCATATTGTGGTATCTAGACACTGTTGTGCCAAGGCTCATTCATTGTCTGATCTCCGTTATCAAATCATTGACCACATACCAGTATTACCCAGAGGGGGCGATAGGGCTCTGGCATTGCATAGATTGGAGGCTAAATGGATTATTAAGTTAAATACGTTACATCCAGCAGGTCTGAACGAGAAAATTAATTGGAATTATCTACAACATAGATAATTCCGTTTATTTATGGCAACTGTATTTTACACCATGATTGCATTTATTCTATGACTATAGTTATTAGCATAGATGACTGTCCAATTATTGGCCTGTTAGCTTTAGTTACTTTTGCACATGATCATTTTATTTGCTTATGTTGTGGAGTTGGCATATATGGGCTTAATATCATATGTTTTGTAAACTAGCCCTTGTACTAGCATTTATGTATATTTGCATTGTAACTTTTTATTCCACCTAATTTTGCTGTTTTTTCATTATGCACTGTATTTGTTTATTTCATTATAGCCTCCCCTGCCAGGCGACATGACCGGGTACAGTGTGTGTAGCTCCGGGCATCGGGTTGCCAGGGTTACCGTTGCATCCCTCTGACATCATCCAGGCGTCCTGTCCTGTCCGGAAGCGCTATGCGCTCCGTGAGCCGGGTTGCCATGGTCACCGCTGCCGCCTGAGCACGTCATCTCCCAGGCGCTTTCGGCCTGACCGGAAGCTCCACGCTGTCCCGAGGTTGAGGATGCCGGCATGGGGGGCTATTTAGGTGAGTTCTATGTTGTATGTATGTTTGTTCACCTGTTTGTCTGACGCACTGGCGCGACCTGGAGAAGGGTCCTGCGAGACCCGAAATGCTGCATAGTCTGTAAGATGCTTGTGCCATTTTATTACTGTCTATCACTGCACCACTTGCTGCTGGAGCAATGCAGTGTGTTGATTAATTGGATGCAATAAAAATAGTTTTATTCTCAAGTCCTGGAGTGCCATGTCCTGTCTTGGACATTTGTTTGTTCTGACTCTCTGCTATATCTAAATATTGGACAAAGGCACACAGGCAGTTGGATTTTATTGGGAGTGCCGGATTATCTGGACATTGTGTATATATATATATATATATATATATATATATATATATACTTAAGGAGGACTTTAATTACAGTAAATTATTGCACTTAACATATTGAATGCACCTTCATTAAGCTAAATATATCGGCATAATGAGTTTTTTCTTGAACAATAGGGAGATCCATTATACATCTCTTCCCATCATTTTCCTGGACAGTTACTCAGCTTTCTCTAACGTCCTAGTGGATGCTGGGGACTCCGTCAGGACCATGGGGAATAGCGGCTCCGCAGGAGACTGGGCACAAAGTAAAAGCTTTAGGACTAGCTGGTGTGCACTGGCTCCTCCCCCTATGACCCTCCTCCAAGCCTCAGTTAAGATTTTGTGCCCGAACGAGAAGGGTGCAATCTAGGTGGCTCTCCTGAGCTGCTTAGAGTAAAAGTTTAAATAGGTTTTTTATTTTCAGTGAGACCTGCTGGCAACAGGCTCACTGCATCGAGGGACTAAGGGGAGAGAAACGAACTCACCTGCGTGCAGAGTGGATTGGGTTTCTTAGGCTACTGGACATTAGCTCCAGAGGGACGATCACAGGCCCAGCCATGGATGGGTCCCGGAGCCGCGCCGCCGGCCCCCTTACAGATGCTGAAGCAAGAAGAGGTCCATAAATCGGCGGCAGAAGACTTTCCTGTCTTCATAAGGTAGCGCACAGCACTGCAGCTGTGCGCCATTGCTCTCAGCACACTTCACACTCCGGTCACTGAGGGTGCAGGACGCTGGGGGGGGGCGTCCTGGGAAGCAATGAATTTACCTTAGTTGGCAAAAAATACATCACATATAGCTCCTGGGCTATATGGATGTATTTAACCCCTGCCAGTTTTCCAGAAAAAAGCGGGAGAAGAGCCCGCCGTGAAGGGGGCGGGGCCTATCTCCTCAGCACACAGCGCCATTTTTCCCACACAGCTCCGCTGGTAGGAAGGCTCCCAGAATCTCCCCTGCATCCTGCAACTACAGAAACAGGGTAAAAAAGAGAGGGGGGCACTTATTTGGCAAAATAACAGATATAAGCAGCTATAAGGGATAGACACTTATTGTAAGGTTGTCCCTATACATATATAGCGCTCTGGTGTGTGCTGGCAAACTCTCCCTCTGTCTCCCCAAGGGGCTAAGTGGGTCCTGTCCTCTATCAGAGCATTCCCTGTGTGTGTGCTGGGTGTCGGTACGTGTGTGTCGACATGTATGAGGAGGAAAATGATGTGGAGGCGGAGCAGAGTGTCTGTAACAGTGATGTCACCCCCTAGGGGGTCGACACCTGAGTGGATGTACTGTTGAAAATTACGTGACAGTGTCAGCTCTATATAAAAAAACAGTGGTTGACATGAGACAGCCGGCTACTCAGCTTGTGCCTGTCCAGACGTCTCATAGGCCGTCAGGCAGATGGCAGATACAGACGCCGACACGGATACTGACTCCTGTGTCGACGGTGAAGAGACAACCGTGATTTCCAGTAGGGCCACACGTTACATGATTGAGACAATGGAAAATGTTTTATACATTTCTGATAATACGAGTACCACCAAAAAAGGGGTATTATGTTCGGTGAGGGAAAAACTACCTGTAGTTTTCCTGAATCTGAGAAATAAAATGTGTGATGATGCGTGGGTTTCCCCCCGATAACAATAATTTCTTAAAAAGTATTGGCTGCATACCCTTTCCCGCCAGAGGTTAGGATGCATTGGGAAACACCCCCTAGGGGGGATAAGGCGCTCACACGCTTGTAAGAACAAGGGCTCTACCCTCTCATGAGATGGCCGCCCTTAAGGATCCTGCTGATAGAAAGCAGGAGGGTATCCAAAAAAAAAAGGTATTTACACACATACTGGTGTTATACTGCGACCAGCTATCGCCTCAGCCTGGAGGTGCAGTGCTGGGTTGGCATGGTCGGATTCCCTGACTGGAAATATTGATATCCTAGATAAGGATTGTATATTATTGCCTATAGAGCATTTAAAAGATGCATTTCTATATATGCATGATGCACAGCGGAATAATTGCCGACTGGCATCAAGTATAAGTGCGTTGTCCAATTCTACCAGTAAAATGGTCAGGTGATGCGGATTCCAAACGTCATTTGGAAGTATTGCCTTTGAAAGGGGACATTTGGGGTCGGTCTTTTAGACCTGGTGGCCACGGCAACAGCTGGGAAATCCAC
Organism: Pseudophryne corroboree; assembly: GCF_028390025.1. Taxonomy (NCBI): domain Eukaryota; kingdom Metazoa; phylum Chordata; class Amphibia; order Anura; family Myobatrachidae; genus Pseudophryne; species Pseudophryne corroboree. Next base: position 546,172,679 of record NC_086448.1, on the reverse strand, counting down.
GTTTGTACCCCAGGTCGCCTCTCAAAATAAGACGCCGTATTATCAGGCGCAGTCCTTTGTTGGCAAGCGGACAAAAGGTTCCTCTTTTCTGCTCGTGACAGAGGGAGAGGAAAAAGGCTGCAGAGATCAGCCAGTTCCCAGGAACAGAAACCCTTTCCAGCCTCTGCCAAGCCCTCAGTATGACGCTAGGGCTTTACAAGCTCAGGCACGGTGGGGGCCCGTTCTCAATGAATTTCAGTGCGCAGTGGGCTCACTCGCAAGTAGACCCCTGGATCCTTCAGGTAATATCTCAGGGGTACATATTGGAATTCGAGACGTCTCCCCCTCGCCGTTTCCAAAAGTCGACTTTACCGACGTCTCCCTCTGACAGGGAGGCAGTTTTGGAAGCCATTCACAAGCTGTATTCCCAGCAGGTGATAATCAAGGTACCCCTCCTGCAACAGGGAACGGGGTATTATTCCACACTATTGTGGTACCGAAGCCAGACGGCTCGGTGAGACCGATTCTAAAATCTAAAATCTTTGAACACTTACATACAGAGGTTCAAATTCAAGATTGAGTCACTCAGAGCAGTGATTGCGAAACTGGAAGAAGGGGACTACATGATGTCTCGGGACATCAAGGATGCTTACCTTCATGTAAAAATTTACCCTTCTCACCAAGGGTACCTCAGGTTTATGGTACAGAACTGTCACTATCAGTTCAGACGCTGCCGTAGGGATGGTCCACGGCACCCCGGGTCTTTACCAAGGTAATGGCCGAAATGATGATATTCCTTCGAAGGAAGGGAATTTTAGTTATCCCTTACTTGGACGATTCCCTGATAAGGGTAAGATCCAGGGAACAGTTGGAGGTCGGTGTAGCACTATCTCAGATAGGGTTGCGGCAGCACGATTGGATTCTCAATATTCCAAAATCGCAGCTGGTTCCGTCGACGTGTCTTCTGTTCCTAGGGATGATCCTGGACACAGTCCAGAAAAAGGTGTTTCTCCCGGAGGAGAAAGCCAGGGAGTTATCCGAGCTAGTCAGGAACCTCCTCAAACCGAGCCAAGTCTCAGTGCATCAATGCACAAGGGTTCTGGGTAAAATGGGGGCTTCCTACGAAGCAATCCCATTCGGCAGATTCCACGCAAGAACTTTCCAGTGGGACCTGCTGGACAAATGGTCCGGGTCGCATCTTCAGATGCATCAGCGGATAACCCTGTCACCAAGGACAAGGGTGTCCCTCCTGTGGTGGTTGCAGAGTGCTCATCTTCTGGAGGGCCGCAGATTCGGCATTCAGGACTGGGTCCTGGTAACCACGGATGCCAGCCTGCGAGGCTGGGGAGCAGTCACACAGGGAAGGAATATCCAGGACTTATGGTCAAGCCTGGAGACATCACTTCACATAAATATCCTGAAGCTAAGGGACATTTACAATGCTCTAAGCTTAGCAAGACCTCTGCTTCAAGGACAGCCGGTGTTGATCCAGTCGGACAACATCACGGCAGTCACCCACGTAAACAGACAGGGTGGCACAAGAAGCAGAAGGGCAATGACAGAAGCTGCAAGGATTCTTCGCTGGGCGGAAAATCATGGGATAGCACTGTCAGCAGTATTCATTCCGGGAGTGGACAACTGGGAAGCAGACTTCCTCAGCACGACCTCCACCCGGGGAGAGTGGGGACTTCACCCAGAAGTCTTCCACATGATTATAAACCATTGGGAAAAACTCGACAGGTATTGCGCCAGGTCAAGGGACCCTCAGGCAATAGCTGTAGACGCTCTGGTAACACCGTGGGTGTACCAGTCAGTGTATGTGTTCCCTCCTCTGCCTCTCATACCCAAGGTACTGAGATTGATAAGATGGAGAGGAGTAAGCACTATATTCGTGGCTCCGGATTGGCCAAGAAGGACTTGGTAACCGGAACTTCAAGAGATGCTCACGGAGGATCCGTGGCCTCTACCTCTAAGAAGGGACCTGCTCCAACAAGGACCCTGTCTGTTCCAAGACTTACCGCGGCTGCGTTTGACGGCATGGCGGTTGAACGCCTGATCCTGAAGGAAAAAAGGCATTCCGGATGAAGTCATCCCTATCCTGATCAAAGCCAGGAAGGATGTAAACGCAAAACATTATCACCGCATTTGGCGAAAATATGTTGCGTGGTGCGAGGCCAGTAAGGCCCGACCGAGAAAATTCAACTGGGTCGATTCCTACATTTCCTGCAAACTGGAGTGTCTATGGGCCTGAAATTGGGGTCCATTAAGGTTCAAATTTCGGCCCTGTCAATTTTCTTCCAAAAGGAACTAGCTTCAGTCCCTGAAGTTCAGACGTTTGTAAAAGGGGTACTGCATATACAGCCTCCTTTTGTGCCTCCAGTGGCACCTTGGGATCTCTATGTAGTTTGGGGTTCCTAAAGTCACATTGGTTTGAACCACTTGAATCTGTGGAGTTAAAATATCTCACATGGAAAATGGTCATGTTGTTGGCCCTGGCCTCGGCCAGGCGCGTGTCAGAATGGGCGGGCTTTATCCTGTAAAAGCCCTTATCTGATCTTCCATTCAGACAGGGCGGAATTGAGGACTCGTCCTCTTTTTCTCCCTAAGGTGGTTTCAGTGTTTCATCTGAACCAACCTATTGTGGTACCTGCGGCTACTAGTGACTTGGAGGACTCCAAGTTGCTGGATGTAGTCAGGGCCCTGAAAATATATGTTTCCAGGACGGCTGGAGTCAGAAAACCTGACTCGCTGTTTATCCTGTATGCACCCAACAAGCTGGGTGCTCCTGCTTCTAAGCAGACTATTGCTCGTTGGATTTGTAGTACAATTCAGCTTGCACATTCTGTGGCAGGCCTGCCACAGCCAAAATCTGTAAAAGCCCATTCCACAAGGAAGGTGGGCTCATCTTGGGCGGCTGCCCGAGGGGTCTCGGCTTTACAACTTTGCCGAGCAGCTACTTGGTCAGGGGCAAACACGTTTGCTAAATTCTACAAATTTGATACCCTGGCTGAGGAGGACCTGGAGTTCTCTCATTCGGTGCTGCAGAGTCATCCGCACTCTCCCGCCCGTTTGGGAGCTTTGGTATAATCCCCATGGTCCTGACGGAGTCCCCAGCATCCACTAGGACGTTAGAGAAAATAAGAATTTACTTACCGATAATTCTATTTCTCATAGTCCGTAGTGGATGCTGGGCGCCCATCCCAAGTGCGGATTGTCTGCATTACTTGTACATAGTTATTGTTACAAAAATCGGGTTATTGTTGTTGTGAGCCATCTTTTCAGAGGCTCCTTTCTGTTATCATGCTGTTAACTGGGTTCAGATCACAAGTTGTACGGTGTGATTGGTGTGGCTGGTAATGAGTCTTACCCGGGATTCAAAATCCTTCCTTATTGTGTACGCTCGTCCGGGCACAGTATCCTAACTGAGGCTTGGAGGAGGGTCATAGGGGGAGGAGCCAGTGCACACCAGCTAGTCCTAAAGCTTTTACTTTGTGCCCAGTCTCCTGCGGAGCCGCTATTCCCCATGGTCCTGACGGAGTCCCCAGCATCCACTACGGACTATGAGAAATAGAATTATCGGTAAGTAAATTCTTATTTTCTCATTCCTTTGTCAGGCTAACATTTTTTCTTTCATTTGTTAAGGTTTTACCTTTGTATTGCCTTTATTTATTGACAGCGTTTTTTGTTTTCTTCTTTTTACAGCACATTGTCTTTTTCTTCCTGCCATTCCTTTTTTCCCCTTTCTCCCTTTCCTTCTCTTCCTTCTCTCCCACCCTCTATTATGACTGACTATATACCTACTGTAGCTATGACTATACCCTAGTGTAAATGTAATAGGTAATTTATTTTCGCAGTGTAAACATATGTAAGGGAAGTAAGTACTGTGCACCACTAGTTTGTGTATCCTCCACCCCTCCCCTAGGCAATATGTTGCACCCCTACTCATGGTTTTGCACAAGATGTATGTTACTTTGACAAAGCTTCTATTTTCCATAGGACATGTGTAAATGGTGTGCAAGTCTGTTCTAGGACACCCTTGTGGCATGGAGACAGAATCCTTTGGGGAAACAACCACTTCTTCAGGTACTTCTTTACACAAGTCTACTCCTTTATAATTTAGAAATATGTTTAAGCCAACTAAACATAATACTGTTTGATCAGGCTCAACCTGCCAAAGAGGAAGAGAAAAGATTGGCTGAGAGAGTTTGAGAAAGAAGCGAACTGTTCAGAGATTGATCTGGATGCAACAAGTGAAGCTTCGTCAGAACCAGACTATAATTATGAATTTGCACAGATGGAAGTTATAATGAAGGCACTGAACAGCAATGGTAAGTAAGGCCATTAAATACCAGTGAAGTGCAGGATACAAGACACTAATCTCTGCTGCTGGTCAGATGAGTTATTTTATAAATCTACATTTCACTGACCCTCCAATATATCTTCTCCATCCTACAACCTAATTCTCTGCTTCAGAACTTCTGAATTAAATGTGGAGAGTGGCTTTTCTTAACTTATAAAGGCCCACGTAATACCATATCAGTTTATATCTGCATGGAATTGAAACTTGGTAAGTGTGGCCACTCACCAGGAATTGGTCAATCAATGACAGCGTTGTGCAATATGTAATGATCATTAGCATTAATAGCATTATTAATATGCAAGGCAGTGTGTGCAGCATGTGGTACTTTCAGTGATCAGAGAGGGGAGGCTGAGGCGTACTCACCCCCAGTGCTTCCCTGTCCCCCCCCCACCCCTTTTCCTTAATCCATCTCTGGTGTCTCCTCTGTAGTAGTGGGTGAGTTGGTAATAACCCTTTCACACACAAACCCCCGGGTCAGAGATGGAATATTGACACACAATTAACCTATGCTGCATCTTTTCACACCACGCTGGAAGAGCGATAATGTACCAACAAATCAGCGTATACCTGTCATATCACAGTCTGTGTTCGAAAAATGACCGTTACTGTAGGAGCTGATTGGTTGGTACGATATTTCTATCTCATCTTCCTCTCTCCAAGCTTTGATACATCTGCCTAAAGCTGCAACATACCCTGGTCAACAGTTTAGTTGTAAAATGTTTTGGTCAGTTCAGGTAATTACAGTTATAAATAAAGTGACAATTTCTGGAGCAGAGAATTTTGTACTAAATGGAAGATATTATGGTGGAGGGTCTGCACTTAGTCCTCTATACCAGGCCTGTACAACTGCAAGTACAAGCCACAGCATGCTCTGCCAACTGATATCTTACAGTATATGCTAAAACTTGTAGTTTTACAACACCTCAAATGCCACAGGTTGTCCAGGTGGGTTGGGTACAAAATACAAGCAGATGCAATCCAGTCAGTCAGAAGAATGACAACGGGATGTCGGCGACTAGAATCCCAATGACTTCCGGGTACGTATTTCACCCTACTCCTAATCCTAACAGCACCACAACCTAACCATAACTTCTCCCTCCCAAAGCCTAACTGTAACTGTCCCCACCCCCACAGCCTAACCTCAACTCCGGTACTTACCTCTGGGATGTGTTGGGATTCGGACCATCGGGATCCCATTGTCTATGTTCTAACTGTTGGGATCCCTATTGTCTGTATTTTGACCACATTCAATTCAGATTTGTGCTCTACAATTCCAAGTTATGTCCCATATGTATATATCTACCTTTATGCAATCTTAGTAGTGCCTTCAAATGTTCTTTTATTGGAACACACAATGTCATTGGTCTGATTTTGTGCTGAGGAAGAAGTGAGGCTGTGCAGCTGGAACTCTTCTGTGTGGGTATTTTGCTTCAGGATCTTGCCTTCTGTCCAGTGGAGTGAGGTCATCCAGTACTTACACCATGGCTGGAACAAAGGTCTAGTATTGAGTGGTTCTTGCATGGGACTGCTTGGTCTGCTTGGCCTCAATGTAAAACAAGGAAGGACACAGAGGTAGTACCGAAAACAAAAAAGCACAAAGCATTAGTTACACAGGGTCTAATTCTGAGTTGCGAGCAAAGCAAAAAAGAGCAAGTAACTTTTCACCTGGACAAACCATGCTGCACTGCAGGTGGTGCAGATGTAAAATGTGCTTTAGATTTGAGAGGGGCGTGTACAAACTCAAACCTTAATTGTAGTGTAAAAATAAAGCTGTCCAGTATTTACGAGGTGCATGCAAAATTAAAAAGTGTATATGCACGCCTTGCAGTGCAACATGTTTTATTTCAGGTAGTATATATTATTTTTTATTTATTAACAGTTTATTTACTTGCTTTTCTTTTGCTCCCATCTCAGACCCATAGGGGTATATTTACTAAAGTGCGGGTTTATCGAAATGGAGATGTTGCCCATAGCAACCAATCAGATTCTAGCTATTATCTTCTAGTAGGTGCTAGATCAGTGTTTTTCAACCACTGTGCCGTGGCACACTAGTGTGCCCCGAGCAGTCTCCAGGTGTGCCGCCCAGTGGTGCAAGTAGAAAAGATGTCTTACAGGTACTCTGTGCGCGCGACAAAAAATGGGTGTGGCCAATGAAAATGGGGGCGTGATACACATATGGGGGGGCAGATACACATATGACCTCAATAGTGCCAGATATACATTGCCCCACAGTGCCAGATACACATTGCCCCACAGTGCCAGATACACATTGCCCCACAGTGCCAGATATACATTGCCCCACAGTGCCAGATATACATTGCCCCACAATGCCAGATACACATTGCCCCCAGAGTGCCAGATTCACATTGCCCCCAGAGTGCCAGATACACAAATGCCCCCAGAGTGCCAGATACACAAATGCCCCCAGAGTGCCAGATATATATTGCCTCACAGTGGCAGATAAACATGCATTGCCCCACAATGCCAGATACACATTGCCCCCACAGTGCCAGATACACATTGTCCCGCAGTGCCAGATACACATTGCCCCACAGTGCCAGATCCACATTGCCCCACAGTGCCAGATCCACATTGCCCCACAGTGCCAGATACACATTGCCCCACAGTGCCAGATACACATTGCCCCACAGTGCCAGATACACATTGCCCCACAGTGCCAGATACACAAATGCCCCCACTGTGTCAGATATACATTGCCCCACAGTGTCATATGCACAAATGCCCCCACAGTGCCAGATATACATTGCCCCACAGTGCCAGATATACAGTTCCCCACAGTGCCAGATATACATTGCCCCAGAGTGCCGCCCCCCCACCCTCTTGTTCACCACTGCCTTTGTTGCTGCTGTGTGATGGGAGTAGATTAGCACAGCGGCAACTTGCAGGGCCGGGGTCAGTGTGATGGGAGTAGATTAGCGCAGCGGCAACTTGCAGGGCCGGGGTCACTCAGGGGGGAGCCGCATTAGGAGCACCGCACGTCAACCCCCAGTGTCCTGTGCGCGGCCGCCGCTTCATCATGATCACGCTCCCAGCAGGCTTGGAGGGGAGGTGGCGTCGGCGGCAGCGAGCAATGGTGAGTGCAATGAGCGACGGTCCGGCGGCGTTGGGTACGGAGTACCCACGGCTGAATTCTTAAGGGTATGCCATACCCGCGCGTACCCGCCCACTTGCACCGCTGGTGCCGCCATAGAAGCAGAGCCAGGCCTGTCGGTGTTTTGCCGCTACTGAGGTCCTGGAACGATCAATACTGGTGGGTTTAGTGGTTGCAGAGCCAGTTCTAATTTTGGGCCCGGGCAGTGTTGGGCTCTTCTGGCTTTCTCAGATGTGGCTCAGGCGTTACCTATGGAGAAGCTGCGACATGACATCCTAGGACACGCAACTGCACCATGCATCACCATTATATTTGAGTGTGCCTTGGCAATACAGTATTTAAATCTTGTTCAGTGTGCCGTGAGTTGTAAAAGGTCTAAAATCTCTGTGCTAGATAAATGATAAGTAGAATCTGATTGGTTGCTATGGGCAACATCTCCACTTCTATAAACCTGCACTTTAGTAGATATACCCCATAGAATCCTAAATGTAATCAATTGCTCTGTTCTGAATTTTACTTTCTCTGCGCCCACATCCCCCATCAAAGCTCCCACACAGTTGTCCAATCCCATCATATTGGCCCTGCCCCCTCCTCACAATATTGGTAATATTGTCATTGTGTAGCGGGACTATGGTGATACGGTTGCGCAGTCAAGCGCCCTGTTCCACCCTCTATTTCACATCATGTTTCCCCACCACGCCCACTCATGCCGCACCACCCCCTCCCGCTGTGCCAGTCTGGCTGCCCCCTCCCTATGCTACAAGGGCTGGTGGTCTCAGGCAAGTGGAGGCAGACGCAGGTTCAGTTTGGCTGGTGTGACTGACTGTGATTAGGTTGCAGAGATGCAAGTTTTTCATAAATTCCATATTGTAAGTGAGTTTATAGAGTGACTCCAAATAAGGCCCTCTGTAAGGAGACCTGGACAATATGCTCTGAACTGCTGCATGGGTACACAATGGGCAAATCCGATGAATCAATAAAGCACTGTATTTTAGTGTTACATTTTGGAGGGGAAAAAAGTAATAATGTAGTAGTGATAGTATATAGTATATAAAATAAAATACTGCAAAATTTTCTGTAAAAGACAATTATAAATAACAAGCCATAGCAATAACATTACAAAAAGCCTAGCAAATTTGCTAAATTATTTACAGAACATTCGGAATCACACTGAAATAGAAAATACCTCAAACCCCATAAATTGTTGACAGATGTAACTGATGTAACTAAACAGACCAACACAAAATACAGGCTTTATGGTAGTAGTGGAAAAGGTAGTGCAAGTGCAGCCTTCTTTATGAGAAGTTACCCCCGCCACACACACACACACACACACACACACACACACACAATGTGCTATATACAGATGTGTCCTGTTGCATCTTTGCTCTGAGCACAGCATTCAAGCCTCCCAGTCCCGGCAGGTTATAGCGTAAGTCCCTATGGGCCACAATGGAATCCACGCCATGCAATACACAGTTGAACCGCTGGGCGGGGAATGCTCCACAGACAAAAACTACAGTCCTCAAAACAATATTGTGTCATTAGAAGGTGATCCCTGATAATCCGGCCAATCATAATCAGGCAGTGTAAACAGTCGCTGTGCTCTGCACCTCCCAAGCTTCATTTCTACAGTATGCTACTTTACTGTATGCCACCAAGCTGCATTGAACTCTAAACCCCTATTGACTTTGTAGTGTACCTTACCGTTGCAATGACGCAAACTGGCACACATACTATGCTACAGCAGCTTAGAGTGTAATGCAGCTGGGTGGCCTAACACAGAGAGGAAGGAAGGGGGAGAGCGTGAAGCAACATATAAAATGGTGCTGGGTATAATCTCTCTTTTTGAAAAACTTCCTGTGCGTCTTTACAACAGGATTCTGTACATCATGTAATGACAGTTTATGGATGGCCCGGTAAAGGGTTGAACACAATGTCAGTAGTGGTTTAGCGTATTGTTAGCAAACACAGGGCCCACACACCAAACACAGGACCCACACACCTAATGATTGAATTCTTGATTTATTCCTGTATCTAAAATAAAAATACTAATAAAAAAGAAATATAAAAAAAAGAAAAATAATTTACACAGTGACCTTGTCCCTGTCCAGGCCTCGAACCCGAGACACCGGCTATATAAGGCGCTGACCTTACCCACTCGGCCACGCAAGCCAGCCAAAGCAGCTTCCACACCTGTTGGGAATGTGATGTTAAACCTGCTCCTGTAGGCCACGTAGGGTGTACAATATAATGTCATCAATAGGGACTTATAGGGGTATATGCAATTCACGGCGAATCGCGGCAATTTTTCGCCGTTTTTTAATTCGACTAAATTCGCCAGGTGAATTCCGGAAGGTGGCTTCCGGAATTCACCATATTCAATGAAAAACGGTTTCGCCAGAATCGCGGGCGAAAATCGGCCGATTTGGCGGATTTTGCCGCGATTTTAAAAAACGGGAAAAAACGGGAAAAACCCGAAAAAAAAATGGCGTGGGGTCCCCCCTCCAAAGCATAACCAGCCTCGGGCTCTTCGAGCTGGTCCTGGTTCTAAAAATGCAGGGGAAAAATTGGGCAGGGATCCCCCGTATTTTTAAAACCAGCACCGGGCTCTGCGCCTGGTGCTGGTGCCAAAAATACGGGGGACAAAAAGAGTAGGGGTCCCCCGTATTTTTAACACCAGCATCGGGCTCCACTAGCTGGACAGATAATGCCACAGCCGGGGGTCACTTTTATGCCGTGCCCTGCGGCCGTGGCATTAACTACCCAACTAGTCACCCCTGGCCGGGGTACCCTGGGGGAGTGGGAACCCCTACAATCAAGGGGTCCCCCCCCCCCCAGCCACCCAAGGGCCAGGGGTGAAGTCCGAGGCTGTCCCCCCCCATCCAATGGGCTGCGGATGGGGGGGGGGGGCTGATAGCCTTTTGTGATAATAAAAAGATATTGTTTTTTCCATTAGTACTACAAGTCCCAGCAAGCCTCCCCCGCAAGCTGGTACTTGGAGAACCACAAGTACCAGCATGCGGGAGAAAAACGGGCCCGCTGGTACCTGTAGTACTACTGGAAAAAAAATACCCAAATAAAAACAGGACACACACACCGTGAAAGTAAAACTTTATTTCATACGCCGACACACACATACTTACCTATGTTGACACGCCGACTGCCACGGTCTCCGACGATCCGAGGTACCTGTGAAAAAATTATACTCACCTTCCAGCGTCCAGAGGTACATCCAGGTCCAGAGATAATCCACGTACTTGGCAAAACAAAAAAACGAACACCGATCCATACCGGACTAGAAAGGGGTCCAATGCTTTCACATCAGACCCCTTTCTCCCGAATGCCGGGACATCACGTGACTCCTGTCACTGAAGTCCCTTCAGCCAATCAGGAAGCGCTACTTCCGTGGCGCTCATCTGATTGGCTGTGCGCTGTCTGTGATGTGACAGCGCATCGCAAAGCCGCTCCATTACTTTCAATGGTGGGAACTTAGCGGCTAGCGGGGGGGTCACCCGCCGGTCAGCCGCTGACCGGCGGGTGACCTCACCGCTAGCCGCTAAGTTCCCACCATTGAATATAATGGACTGGGCTGTGCGATGCGCTGTCTGCTCAGACGCACAGAGCCAATCAGATGAGCGCAACGAAGTTGCGCTTCCTGATTGGCTATAGAGACCTTTCTGTGACAGCTGTCACTGACAGGTCTCTCTGCATTCGGGGATAGGGGTCCCATGTGTCAGCATGGGACCCCTTTCAGTCCGTTTGGTCGGGTATTTGCGGATTGTTATTTTCTACAAGTACGTGGATGTATCTCTGGACCATGGCTGAGGTGAGTATATTGATCTTTTTTTTCAGGTACCCCTGGATTCTACATGGAGAAGAGGACCGATGTCGGCGTGTGAACATAGGTAAGTATGTGTGTGTCGACGTAAGAAATAAAGTTTTACTTTCACGGTGTGTGTGTGTCCTGTTTTTATTTGGGTATTCTTTTTCCAGTAGTACTACAGGTACCAGTGGGCCCGTTTTTCTCCCGCATGCTGGTACTTGTGGTTCTCCAAGTACCAGCTTGCGGGGGAGGCTTGCTGGGACTTGTAGTACTACTGGAAAAAACAATATCTTTAAATTATCACAAAAGGCTATCAGCCCTCCCATCCGCAGCCCATTGGATGGGGGGGGACAGCCTTGGGCTTCACCCCTGGCCCTTGGGTGGCTGGGGGGGGGGACCCCTTGATTGAAGGGGTCCCCACTCCCCCAGGGTACCCCGGCCAGGGGTGACTAGTTGGATATTTAATGCCACGGCCGCAGGGCACGGCATAAAAGTGACCCCCGGCTGTGGCATTATCTGTCCAGCTAGTGGAGCCCGATGCTGGTGTTAAAAATACGGGGGACCCCTACTCTTTTTGTCCCCCGTATTTTTGGCACCAGCACCAGGCGCAGAGCCCGGTGCTGGTTTTAAAAATACGGGGGATCCGCTGTCAATTTTCCCCCCGCATTTTTAGAACCAGGACCAGCTCGAAGAGCCCGAGGCTGGTTATGCTTTGGAGGGGGGACCCCACGCAATTTTTTTTTCGGATTGTACCGTTCCAGCAATAAAAAAAAAAAATATATTTTAAAAAAATTATAAATAATATTTGTGCCTCCAAAAAAAAAAAAAAAAGTACCTAATCCCTTCTAATATAAATAGATCTGCTATTCCCAAAAAAAAAAACACAAAAAAAACCATGTTTAAAATTTTTTTATTTGTTTTCACCCTCCAAAGTGTGGCGGATTGAAAATGACGAATTTGCTGTCTAAAAGCACTGCTGTCGAATTTCCAAACTTGAATTGAATATGCTTTGGTCGAATTGCAGCACTTATATCATTGCAGAAAAGTCGAATTTGCAAAAATTCGAATTTTAAAAAGTCGAATTTTGAAAGTCCGTTTTTTGGTCGGAAAGCACTGAATTGCATAGGCGATTTTTTTTTTTGGTCGAAAATGACCCGAAATTCGACAATTTCGGGAATTCGACCGCAATTGCATATACCCCATAGTGTAATGCAGCTGTGTGGCCTAATACAGAGGAAGGGATGGGGAATGCGTGGAGCTATACATAAAGTGGAGCGGGGAATTTTCAGAATATTGAACCTGAAATTATCTCTCTTTCTGAAAAACTTCCTGTGCGTCTTTACAGCAGGATTCTTTACATGAAGTAACGACAGTTTATGGATAAGTAAAGGGTTGAATACAATGTCAATAGCGGTTTAGCGTTAAATGGAGCTAGGTGGCATAACATACAAAAGACAGGTGATGGCAAGTTGGGAGCAATGTTTTTGAGTTCGGCAGAGTACAGTACCTTAAGAATAAGGAACTCTAATTGCTCTGCCTACAGTACAGTATATGAAATGCTAGGAGTGGGTTTTCACACCAACCCAAATATCAGATATGTATTGTTATCAAACGCAGGACTTACACACCAAATTTTTTAAACCTTTTTCTCTAACGTCCTAGAGGATGCTGGGACTCCGTAAGGACCATGGGGAATAGAAGGGCTCCGCAGGAGACATGGGCACTTTAAGAAAGACTTTAGACTCTGGGTGTGCACTGGCTCCTCCCTCTATGCCCCTCCTCCAGACCTCAGTTTTAGACTGTGCCCAGAGGAAGATGGGTGCACTGCAGGGAGTTCTCCTGAGTTTCCTGCTAAGAAAGCATTTTGTTAGATTTTTTTCTTATTTTCAGGGAGCTCTGCTGGCAACAGGCTCCCTGCATCGAGGGACTGAGGAGAGAGGAGCAGACCTACTTAAATGATAGGCTCTGCTTCTCGGCTACTGGACACCATTAGCTCCAGAGGGAGTGGAACACAGGTTCGTCCTGGGCGTTCATCCCAGAGCCGCGCCGCCGTTCTCCTCACAGAGCCGGAAGAAACGAAGAAAGAAGACTACTGAGGCGGCAGAAGCCCTCGGGTGCTTCACTGAGGTAACGCACAGCACTGCAGCTGTGCGTCATTGCTCCCATACACCTCACACACTCCGGTCACTGTAAGGGTGCAGGGCGCAGGGGGGGCGCCCTGGGCAGCAATAGAATACCTCTCCTATGGCAAATGACTATATACATGTACAGGTGGGCACTGTACATGTATATAAAAGAGCCCCCGCCATATTTCATTAAGTTTGAGCGGGACAGAAGCCCACCGCCGAGGGGGCGGGGCTTCTCCCTCAGCACTCACCAGCGCCATTTTCTCTCCACAGCACCGCTGAGAGGAAGCTCCCGGACTCTCCCCTGCTTGACACACGGTGAAAGAGGGTTTTAAAGTAGAGGGGGGCACATAATTGGCGATTATACATTACAGCAGCGCTACTGGGTAAACATTCTGTGTTTTTCTCCGGGGTCATATAGCGCTGGGGTGTGTGCTGGCATGCTTTCTCTCTGTCTCTCCAAAGGGCCTAAAGGGGAACCTGTCTTCAGAAAAGAGTTTCCCTGTGTGTGTGGAGTGTGTCGGTACGCGTGTGTCGACATGTTTGACGATGAAGGCTCACCTAAGGAGGAGGGGGAGTGCATGATTGTCAGGTCGCCGTCGGCAACGCCGACACCGAACTGGATGGATATGTGGAATGTCTTGAATGCTAATGTAAATTTATTGCATAAGAGATTAGACAAGACTGAGGCTAGGGATCAGTCAGGTAGTCAGACCATGCCTGTCCCAGTAGCACCGGGACCTTCTGGGTCTCAGAAACGCACATTATCCCAGATCACTGACACAGATACCGACACGGATTCAGATTCCAGTGTCGACTATGAGGATGCAAAATTACAGCCAAAAGTGGCTAAAGGTATTCGTTACATGATCATTGCTATTAAAGAGGTTTTGCATATTACTGAGGAACCCCCTGTCCCTGACACGAGGGTACACATGTATAAAGAGAAAAAGCCTGAGATCACCTTTCCGTCCTCATTTGAGCTAAGCAAATTGTGCGAAAAGGCTTGGGAATCTCCAGACAGGAGACTACAAGTTCCCAAAAGGATTCTTATGGCGTATCCCTTCCCAAAAAAGGACAGGATACGATGGGAATCTTCGCCTAAAGTAGACAAGGCGTTGACGCGCTTATCCAAGAAGGTGGCACTGCCTTCCCAGGATACTGCTACCCTCAAGGATCCTGCGGATCGTAAGCAGGAAGTTACCATTTAGTACATTTACACACATTCTGGTACTATTGTTAGGCCGGCTATGGTATCGGCCTGGGTTTGTAGTGCTGTCGCAACATGGACAGATTCCTTGTCTACGGAGATTGAGACCCTAGATAAGGATACCATTCTAATGACCCTAGAGCATATCAAGGATGCTGCGTTATATATGAGGGATGCTCAAAGAGACATTTGTTTACTAAGCTCCAGAATAAATTCTATGTCTATTTCTGCTAGGCGACTCTTGTGGACCCGACAGTGGATGGGGGATGCCGACTCAAAGCGGCATATGGAGTCTTGCCTTACAAGGGGGAGGAGTTGTTTGGAGAAGGCCTCTCGGAAATTGTCTCTACTGCTACGGCTGGTAAATCGAATTTTTACCTTATGTTCCCCCACAACATACTAAGAAGGCACCTCATTACCAAATGCAGTCCTTTCGTTCAAATAAAAGCAAAAAGGTATGGGGATCGTCCTTTCTTGCCAGAGGGAAAGGCAAGGGAAAAAAGCTGCACACAGCTAGTTCCCAGGAGCAGAAGTCCCCCCCCTACGTCTGCAAAATCCACCGCATGACGCTGGGGCTTCCCTGGTGGGGCCAGATCAAGTGGGGGCACGTCTTCGATTTTCCAGCCACATCTGGGTTCACTCACAGGTGGATCCCTGGGCAATAGAGATTGTTTCTCAGGGATACAGGCTGGAATCCGAAGAGATGCCTCCTCGCCGGTTTTTCAAATCGGCTCTGCCAGCTTCTCCGTCAGAAAGGAAGTTAGTGTTAACTGCAATTCAAAAATTGTACCTGCAACAGGTGATAGTCAAGGTTCCTCTTCTCCAGCAAGGAAAGGGGTATTACTCAACCCTGTTTGTGGTTCCGAAACCGGACGGTACGGTCAGACCCATTTTGAATCTGAAATCCCTGAACCTGTACTTGAAAAAGTTCAAGTTCAAGATGGAATCGCTTAGAGCGGTCATCGCCAGCCTGTAGGGGGGGGGATATGATGATTTCCCTGGACATAAAGGATGCTTACCTTCATGTTCCGATTTTTCTTCCTCACCAGGCGTTCCTGAGATTTGCGGTACAGGACTGTCATTACCAATTTCAGACGTTGCCGTTTGGGCTTTCCACGGCCCCGAGAATTTTCACCAAGGTAATGGCGGAAATGATGGTGCTCCTGCGCAAGCAGGGTGTCACAATTATCCCATACTTGGAAGATCTCCTCATAAAGGCGAGATCTCGAGAGAAGTTACTGGACAGCGTGTCACCGTCAGTGAGGACGTTGCAACAGCACGGCTGGATTCTCAATATTCCGAAGTCCCAGCTGGTTCCTACAACGCGTCTGACCTTTTTGGGCCTGATTCTGGACACAGAACAGAAAAAGGTTTTTCTTCCGATGGAAAAGGCTCAGGAGCTCATCGCTCTGGTCAGGAACCTATTAAAGCCAAAAAAGGTTTCAGTGCTTCACTGCACCCGTGTCCTGGGGAAGATGGTGGCATCGTACCATCCCCTTCGGCAGGTTCCATGCGAGGACTTTTCAATGGGACCTACTGGACAAATGGTCCGGGTCCCAATTACAAATGCATCAAAGGATCACCCTGTCTCCCAGAGCCAGGGTATCTCTCCTGTGGTGGCTGCACAGTGCTCACCTCCTGGAAGGCCGCAGGTTCGGCATTCAGGACTGGATCCTGGTGACCACGGACGCGAGCCTCCGAGGTTGGGGAGCAGTGACACAGGGGAGAAATTTCCAAGGACTTTGGTCAAGTCAAGAGACTTGTCTTCACATCAACATCCTGGAACTAAGGGCCATATACAACACCCTACGTCAAGCGGAGATCTTACTTCGCAATCGACCAGTTTTGATCCAGTCAGACAACATCACCGCAGTAGCTCATGTAAACCACCAAGGCGGCACAAGGAGCAGGGTGGCAATGGCGGAAGCCACCAGAATTCTTCGCTGGGCGGAGAATCATGTAAGCGCTCTGTCAGCAGTGTTCATTCCGGGAGTGGACAACTGGGAAGCAGACTTCCTCAGCAGACACGATCTGCATCTGGGAGAGTGGGGACTTCATCAGGAAGTCTTCGCGCACATTGCAAGTCGGTGGGGACTACCCCAAATAGACATGATGGCATCCCGTCTCAACAAAAAGCTACAAAGGTATTGCGCCAGGTCAAGAGACCCTCAGGCGGTAGCTGTGGACGCCCTAGTGACACCGTGGGTGTTCCAGTCGGTATATGTGTTTCCTCCTCTTCCTCTCATACCCAAGGTGTTGAGGATAATAAGAAGAGGAGTGAGAACAATACTCATTGTTCCAGATTGGCCACGAAGGACCTGGTATCCGGATCTGCAAGAAATGCTCACAGAAGATCCGTGGCCTCTTCCTCTAAGGCAGGACCTGTTACAACAAGGTCCCTGTCTGTTCCAAGACTTACTGCGGCTGCGTTTGACGGCATGGCGGTTGAACGCCGGATCCTAGCGGAAAAAGGTATTCCGGATGAGGTCATTCCTACGCTAATAAAGGCTAGGAAGGACGTGACGTCTAAACATTATCACCGAATATGGCGAAAATATGTTTCTTGGTGTGAGGCCAGGAATGCTCCTACGGAAGAATTCATCTAGGCAGTTTTCTTCACTTCCTACAAACTGGAGTGAATTTGGGCCTAAAATTAGGCTCCATTAAAGTTCAGAATTTGGCCTTATCCATTTTCTTTCAAAAGGAATTGGACTCTTTACCTGAAGTACAGACTTTTGTGAAGGGAGTACTGCATATTCAGCCTCCTTTTGTACCTCCGGTGGCGCCTTGGGACCTTAACGTTGTGTTAAGTTTCCTTAAGTCACACTGGTTTGAACCACTTAAAACAGTGGAGTTGAAATATCTCACTTGGAAGGTGGTCATGTTGTTAGCCTTGGCTTCGGCTAGGCGAGTTTGGGAATTGGCGGCTTTATCACATAAAAGCCCCTATCTGGTTTTCCATATGGATAGAGCGGCGTTGCGGACCCGTCCTCAATTCCTACCTAAGGTGGTCTCATCCTTTCATATGAACCAACCTATTGTCATGCCTGTGGCTACACGTGACTTGGAGGATTCCGAGTCCCTTGATGTGGTCAGGGCTTTGAAAATTTACGTGGCCAGAACGGCTAGGATCAGAAAAACAGAAGCACTGTTTGTCCTGTATGCAGCCAACAAGGTTGGCGGCCCTGCTTCAAAGCAGACTATTGCTCACCTATTGCTCACTGGATCTGTAACACGATTCAGCAGGCGCATTCTACAGCAGGATTGCCGTTACCGAAATCGGTTAAGGCCCATTCCACTAGGAAGGTGGGCTCGTCTTGGGCGGCTGCCCGAGGGGTCTCGGCACTACAGCTGTGCCGAGCTGCTACTTGGTCGGGGTCAAACACTTTTTGCAAAGTTCTATAAGTTTGATACCCTGGCTGAGGAGGACCTCATGTTTGCTCAATCGGTGCTGCAGAGTCATCCGCACTCTCCCGCCCGTTTGGGAGCTTTGGTATAATCCCCATGGTCCTTACGGAGTCCCAGCATCCTCTAGGACGTTAGAGAAAATAAGATTTTACACTTACCGGTAAATCTATTTCTCGTAGTCCGTAGAGGATGCTGGGCGCCCGTCCCAAGTGCGGACTTCTTCTGCAAGACTTGTATATAGTTATTGCTTACATAAGGGTTATATTATAGTTCATCGGTTTGGACCGAGACTATGTTGTTTGTTCATACTGTTAACTGGGTAGTTTATCACAAGTTATATGGTGTGATTGGTGTGGCTGGTATGAATCTTGCCCTTGGATTAACAAAAATCCTTTCCTCGTACTGTCCATCTCCTCTGGGCACAGTTTCTCTAACTGAGGTCTGGAGGAGGGGCATAGAAGGAGGAGCCAGTGCACACCCAGAGTCTAAAGTCTTTCTTAAAGTGCCCATGTCTCCTGCGGAGCCCGTCTATTCCCCATGGTCCTTACGGAGTCCCAGCATCCTCTACGGACTACGAGAAATAGATTTACCGGTAAGTGTAAAATCTTATTATTACACAGTCAACTGCACATCTGCATTCATGACAAAATGCTGTTCAGTACTACTGTTTAGTGTAATGAATGACAGGTTCCGTCAGCCAATCAGCTTCATTGGCTATTCGATGCTTGCGAAAAGCGACATCTGGTGGACAAAAAGTTGTATTACAGTCGCTTTTTCAGCGCTAGATTACGATATGTTACAACGTTATGTTACATTAAACGACTTAGAACAGCAGGCAGGAGCAAGGGAGGACTAGCAAGGCCTGCTACATGGCGTAAGGAGCAAAGATGTAGCAGGACACATTTGTATTGAATTTCAGTTTTGCAAAGCAAATTGTCAGTTCAACCTGCAAATGACCCAATAGAATGATGATTTGGACCAATTATTTGGTGGCTAAAACCCAACTTCACCAAAACCAACTCACATTAATTTGAGATCCCTATACAGCATTGTCGCCTGCCACTAGACTATGTAGATAACAAAGAAAGCAGTGTGAAATGTCATGATCCTTACCACTGTATTTTTTTAAGTCATGGAGAAAGCGCACTAAGGGGTATATTCAAATTGGTGTCGAATCCCACAGTGGATTCGACAGTTTTCCGATTCAACAGCATTCGACTGTCGAAACCCTCCTTTCCAGGCACTGAATTCGACATATTCAATTTGAAATGGATTCGACACTCCTCCGGTCGGAGAGGGACCAATGGTCGGATTGTGGGAGGCCGGGATTCAACTTCATAAACATCACAATCTGGTCAGAAAAAGGCTCCATTATTGTAGTCAGTGTAAAAAAATATGATATATATGTTAAAGCCGCAGATTGCCCTAAAAAAAACGATTCCACAAGACAGCTGACTGTGTAATGGCTGCTCCTCTCCCTAAAGTCTCAAGCATAGGGAGTGGCTTTGGTGAAGTGTAACCTGGGTAAAAATGTTGATCATGGGTACATTCCTTTCCTCAGCCCAGTAAAGAAAAAAATATTCCGGAAAAATTCAAAATATAATAATGTCGCTCATAAATACAAAAACCAATTATATAATTACTTAAAATATAAAAACGTAAAAAAAAAATGTAAGTATTTAAATTTCTTGTCAGCTCACGACCGAAAAACAATGAAATTGTCGAAAGTCACGTCAAAAACCACTGATACCGATTCGACAATCTTCAATTGAATATACTGTTGTGAAAAGCCGGGTTTTTAACATTACAGACACTCGACTGTCGAAAAGTCGAAACTGATCCAACAGGTTTTTTGACGAAAAGTGGCTTATTGAATTGTCGAATGCAATTCAACAGGTTTTTTTTTTTTTTTTTACGAAAAAGCCCCGTTTTCCGACAAAACAAGGGATTCGACAACAATTCAATATACCCCTTAGGACTTTTTATGCCAAGCTAGCCTTTTATTCCTCTTACGATACACAGACTGCTGTTCTGACCTTGTTCATTTGCAAGGTAGTCTGCAGAGGATGCAGTTGTGTATATATAAAGTAATAATATACACAGCAAGCCTCATAATCATTAAGCTTATTGCAATAAACAATCAGAAAAAATACCCCCTTTTCTCTGACGTCCTAGTGGATGCTGGGAACTCCGTAAGGACCATGGGGATAGCGGCTCCGCAGGAGACTGGGCACAAAAGTAAAAGCTTTAGGACTACCTGGTGTGCACTGGCTCCTCCCCCTATGACCCTCCTCCAAGCCTCAGTTAGATTTTTGTGCCCGAACGAGAAGGGTGCACACTAGGTGGCTCTCCTGAGCTGCTTAGTGAAAAAGTTTAAGTATAGGTTTTTTATTTTCAGTGAGTCCTGCTGGCAACAGGTTCACTGCACTGAGGGACTAAGGGGAGAAGAAGCGAACTCACCTGCGTGCAGAGTGGATTGGGCTTCTTAGGCTACTGGACATTAGCTCCAGAGGGACGATCACAGGCCCAGCCATGGATGGGTCCCAGAGCCGCGCCGCCGGCCCCCTTACAGAGCCAGAAGACAGAAGAGGTCCGGGAAATCGGCGGCAGAAGACGTCCTGTCTTCAATAAGGTAGCGCACAGCACCGCAGCTGTGCGCCATTGCTCTCAGCACACTTCACACTCCGGTCACTGAGGGTGCAGGGCGCTGGGGGGGGGCGCCCTGAGACGCAATAAAAACACCTTAGATGGCGAAAAATACATCACATATAGCTCCTGGGCTATATGGATGCATTTAACCCCTGCCAGTTTTCCTTAAAAAAGCGGGAGAAAGGCCGCCGAGAAGGGGGCGGAGCCTATCTCCTCAGCACACAAGCGCCATTTTCCCTCACAGCTCCGCTGGAAGGACGTCTCCCTGACTCTCCCCTGCAGTCCTGCACTACAGAAACAGGGTAAAACAAGAGAGGGGGGGGCACTAATTTGGCAGATTAATCAATACAGCAGCTATATAAGGGAAAAACACTTATATAAGGTTATCCCTGTATATATATAGCGCTCTGGTGTGTGCTGGCAAACTCTCCCTCTGTCTCCCCAAAGGGCTAGTGGGGTCCTGTCCTCTATCAGAGCATTCCCTGTGTGTGTGCTGTGTGTCGGTACGTTTGTGTCGACATGTATGAGGGGGAAAATGGTATGGAGGCGGAGCAATTGCCTGTAATAGTGATGTCACCCCCTAGGGAGTCGACACCTGACTGGATGGTCTTATGGAAGGAATTACGTGATAGCGTCAGCACTTTACAAAAGACTGTTGACGACATGAGACAGCCGGCAAATCAGTTAGTACCTGTCCAGGCGTCTCAAACACCGTCAGGGGCTCTAAAGCGCCCGTTACCTCAGATGGTCGACCCAGACACGGACACTGACTCCAGTGTCGACGGTGAGAAAACAAACGTGATTTCCAGTAGGGCCACACGTTACATGATCACGGCAATGAAGGAGGTTTTGAACATTTCTGATACTACAAGTACCACAAAAAAGGGTATTATGTGGGGTGTGAAAAAACTACCCGTAGTTTTTCCTGAATCAGATGAATTAAATGAGGTGTGTGATGAAGCGTGGGTTTCCCCCGATAAAAAACTGCTAATTTCTAAAAAATTATTGGCATTATACCCTTTCCCGCCAGAGGTTAGGGCGCGTTGGGAAACACCCCCTAGGGTAGATAAGGCGCTCACACGCTTATCAAAACAAGTGGCGTTACCGTCTCCTGATACGGCCGCCCTCAAGGAGCCAGCTGATAGGAAGCTGGAAAATATCCTAAAAAGTATATACACACATACTGGTGTTATACTGCGACCAGCAATCGCCTCAGCCTGGATGTGCAGTGCTGGGGTGGCTTGGTCAGATTCCCTGACTGAAAATATTGATACCCTGGACAGGGACAGTATATTATTGACTATAGAGCATTTAAAGGATGCATTTCTATATATGCGAGATGCACAGAGGGATATTTGCACTCTGGCATCAAGAGTAAGTGCGCTGTCCATTTCTGCCAGAAGAGGGTTATGGACGCGACAGTGGTCAGGTGATGCGGATTCCAAACGACATATGGAAGTATTGCCGTATAAAGAGGAGGAGTTATTTGGGGTCGGTCTATCGGACCTGGTGGCCACGGCAACGGCTGGGAAATCCACCTTTTTACCCCAGGTCACCTCTCAGCAGAAAAAGACACCGTCTTTTCAGGCTCAGTCCTTTCGTCCCCATAAGGGCAAGCGGGCAAAAGGCCACTCATTTCTGCCCCGGGGCAGAGGAAGGGGAAAAAGACTGCAGCAGGCAGCCTCTTTCCAGGAACAGAAGCCCTCCCCCGCTTCTGCCAAGTCCTCAGCATGACGCTGGGGCCTTACAAGCGGACTCAGGTACGGTGGGGGGTCGTCTCAAGAATTTCAGCGCGCAGTGGGCTCACTCGCAAGTGGACCCCTGGATCCTGCAGGTAGTATCTCAGGGGTACAAATTGGAATTCGAGACGTCTCCCCCTCGCCGGTTCCTGAAGTCTGCTTTACCAACGTCTCCCTCCGACAGGGAGGCGGTATTGGAAGCCATTCACAAGCTGTATTCCCAGCAGGTGATAATCAAGGTACCCCTCCTACAACAGGGAAAGGGGTATTATTTCACGCTGTTTGTGGTACCGAAGCCGAACGGCTCGGTGAGACCTATTTTAAATCTGAAATCCTTGAACACTTACATACAAAGGTTCAAATTCAAGATGGAGTCACTCAGAGCAGTGATAGCGAACCTGGAAGAAGGGGACTATATGGTGTCTCTGGACATCAAGGATGCTTACCTCCATGTCCCAATTTGCCCTTCTCACCAAGGGTACCTCAGGTTTGTGGTACAGAACTGTCACTATCAGTTTCAGACGCTGCCGTTTGGATTGTCCACGGCACCCCGGGTCTTTACCAAGGTAATGGCCGAAATGATGATTCTTCTTCGAAGAAAAGGCGTCTTAATTATCCCTTACTTGGACGATCTCCTGATAAGGGCAAGGTCCAGGGAACAGTTAGAGGTCGGAGTAGCACTATCTCAAGTAGTACTACGACAGCACGGGTGGATTCTAAATATTCCAAAATCGCAGCTGATTCCGACGACACGTCTGCTGTTCCTAGGGATGATTCTGGACACAGTCCAGAAAAAGGTGTTTCTTCCGGAGGAGAAAGCCAGGGAGTTATCCGAGCTAGGCAGGAACCTCCTAAAACCAGGCCAAGTGTCAGTGCATCAATGCACAAGGGTCCTGGGAAAAATGGTGGCTTCTTACGAAGCGATTCCATTCGGCAGATTCCACGCAAGAACTTTTCAGTGGGATCTGCTGGACAAATGGTCCGGATCGCATCTTCAGATGCATCAGCGGATAACCCTGTCTCCAAGGACAAGGGTGTCTCTCCTGTGGTGGTTGCAGAGTGCTCATCTTCTAGAGGGCCGCAGATTCGGCATTCAGGACTGGGTCCTGGTGACCACGGATGCCAGCCTGAGAGGCTGGGGAGCAGTCACACAGGGAAGAAATTTCCAGGGCTTGTGGTCAAGCATGGAAACGTCATTTCATGATGGCGTCCCGCCTCAACAAAAAACTAGACAGATATTGCGCCAGGTCAAGGGACCCTCAGGCAATAGCTGTGGACGCACTGGTAACACCGTGGGTGTACCAGTCAGTGTATGTGTTCCCTCCTCTGCCTCTCATACCCAAGGTACTGAGAATCATAAGAAGGAGAGGAGTAAGGACTATACTCGTGGCTCCGGATTGGCCAAGAAGGACTTGGTACCCGGAACTTCAAGAGATGCTCACGGAGGACCCGGGGCCTCTACCTCTAAGAAAGGACCTGCTCCAGCAGGGACCCTGTCTGTTCCAAGACTTACCGCGGCTGCGTTTGACGGCATGGCGGTTGAACGCCGGATCCTGAAGGAAAAAGGCATTCCGGATGAAGTCATCCCTGCCCTGATCAAAGCCAGGAAGGATGTAACCGTGCAACATTATCACCGTATTTGGCGTAAATATGTTGCGTGGTGTGAGGCCAGGAAGGCCCCTACAGAGGAATTTCAACTGGGTCGTTTCCTGCATTTCCTGCAAACAGGACTGTCTATGGGCCTAAAATTAGGGTCCATTAAGGTTCAAATTTCGGCCCTGTCGATTTTCTTCCAGAAAGAACTGGCTTCAGTTCCTGAAGTTCAGACGTTTGTCAAGGGGGTACTGCATATACAGCCTCCTTTTGTGCCTCCAGTGGCACCTTGGAATCTCAATGTAGTTTTGGGGTTCCTAAAATCACATTGGTTTGAACCACTCACCACTGTGGACTTAAAATATCTCACATGGAAAGTGGTAATGCTGTTAGCCCTGGCTTCAGCCAGGCGTGTCTCAGAATTGGCGGCTTTATCCTATAAAAGCCCTTACCTAATTTTTCATACGGACAGGGCAGAATTGAGGACTCGTCCTCAATCTCTCCCTAAGGTGGTTTCAGTGTTTCACTTGAACCAGCCTATTGTGGTACCTGCGGCTACTAGGGACTTGGAGGACTCCAAGTTGCTGGACGTAGTCAGGGCCCTGAAAATATATGTTTCCAGGACGCCTGGAGTCAGAAAATCTGACTCGCTGTTTATCCTGTATGCACCCAACAAGCTGGGTGCTCCTGCTTCTAAGCAGACTATTGCTCGTTGGATTTGTAGTACAATTCAGCTTGCACATTCTGTGGCAGGCCTGCCACAGCCAAAATCTGTAAAAGCCCATTCCACAAGGAAGGTGGGCTCATCTTGGGCGGGTGCCCGAGGGGTCTCGGCTTTACAACTTTGCCGAGCAGCTACTTGGTCAGGGGCAAACACGTTTGCTAAATTCTACAAATTTGATACCCTGGCTGAGGAGGACCTGGAGTTCTCTCATTCGGTGCTGCAGAGTCATCCGCACTCTCCCGCCCGTTTGGGAGCTTTGGTATAATCCCCATGGTCCTTACGGAGTTCCCAGCATCCACTAGGACGTCAGAGAAAATAAGAATTTACTTACCGATAATTCTATTTCTCATAGTCCGTAGTGGATGCTGGGCGCCCATCCCAAGTGCGGATTGTCTGCAATACTTGTACATAGTTATTGTTACAAAAATCGGGTTTTTGTTGTTGTGAGCCATCTTTTCAGAGGCTCCGCTGTTATCATGCTGTTAACTGGGTTCAGATCACAGGTTGTACGGTGTGATTGGTGTGGCTGGTATGAGTCTTACCCGGGATTCAAAATCCTTCCTTATTGTGTACGCTCGTCCGGGCACAGTATCCTAACTGAGGCTTGGAGGAGGGTCATAGGGGGGGGAGCCAGTGCACACCAGGTAGTCCTAAAGCTTTTACTTTTGTGCCCAGTCTCCTGCGGAGCCGCTATCCCCATGGTCCTTACGGAGTTCCCAGCATCCACTACTGACTATGAGAAATAGAATTATCGGTAAGTAAATTCTTATTATACTAATCTTGACCCCGGGCTACCACCAGAAACACCTTCATTATAGTACACCACAGTAATTATGACTCATAAAGGTAAACTAAGTTGTGCATCTGTGTATGTCACAGCTTTGCCTGTCTACATGATTTAACATGCTTGTCGGTGTATTGATTTTGCTCCTTTTAACTTTCTACAGATGTTTTAGAGATATCTTAATTTGAGATATATGAATGAAATAAGCATGTGCACCTGTATATAACTGGGGGGTTTATGTATTAAACCTAAATTGGCCATGAACCATGCATAGGTTTACTCTTTGCGTCTCTTCCCTCAGATCCTGTCCACAATGTTGTCCAAGTCCTTGAGAAGCAGTATCTGGAGGAGAAGAGAAATGCTCTGGAAGAACAGCGGCTCATGTATGAGCGAGAGCTAGAACAACTGCGACAGCAGCTTTCCCCAGAAAGGCAGCATCAGCACAGCAATGAGCGTCTTTCCTACACGTCTCAAATAGCACAGCAGAAAATTAGCATATGGGCTGAAGAGAGGTAATAACATGCCATTTAAGATGCATTCTGATGTTTCAGTACTAATAATAATAATCAGGGTGTTATTACGTGCACATTCTGAACTTACCCCGTGTTGTGCATGATACAATATACAGTAGTTTAGGATCCCTGATGGCAGCCTCATGGTTTTATGTATAGCCATACTGAAGCATTATCTAGCTCAGACCATTTTGTACATTGTCAAAAAATGACATCCAGATGTAGCCATGTTCATCTTTTGCTGCGATGCGGCTTGCTACATTTCTTGCCGGGCTACGACTATTCGCAGCCGCGATCGCCACATTAAATCCTTATTACATTTTTTATTAAGCATATAAAGAATGGAGTTAGCCAGCTGTCTGTGTAACTGAGGTATTGGATTGGCAGCGTGAGTGTGATGTTCTATCCTTAGGGAAACATGACTCGCCCACTGCCATAATGTGTTTAGCCTAACACAGCGGACCCAAATCTCTGTGCAGTGGCACCATGGTGTACCTCACGCCACTTATAGGGGTGCTCTGGATTGGTGGTCAGGACCAATATAAATTGTTTATGGTCAATGTAATAGGCAAAACCAATGCTTATGTCTTCCCATCATAAAATATATGGACAAACCGAAGCGCAACCCTGTCCCTCACCATATAGCTGAACTTATTATATTAAATTTTTAGTTAATTTAATATTATTTTCTGAATATCACAATAAAAAACATTAGGCTTAGGGGGCTGTGAAAAATGTTCTAATACTCTAGGGCACCGTGATTCTAAAAAGTTTGAGAACCACTGGTCTAATTGGTTGATCCATGGCTGGATCCAACTAGGGGCGACCAGGGCGGTAGTCCTGTGGCCCCCACACATTAGGGTCCCCCACACTCTCCCCCTGCATTGCGCCCGCCGGCACACACTCCGCTGCGTACAGCTACAGCGGCGTCTCTTCACTGCATTGGTGGGTGGGTGGGCGGCCGTCCGATCACCGCCGCAAGCAGAGAGACCAGTCGCGGCTAGAAGAAGGGATCTTGTTTCAATCCTCCATCGCCACAGGCAGCAGGTAACTGGGGTCCCCGGCGTGAAGGTTTCGGAGGTGGGGAGACCGGGCTCCCGACGCCCAGCGGACAGCACTCACTGGAGCCAGCCACTGGTATAGGGCAGGGGGAACACTGACAAGGGCACAGCTGGGTAAAATGAGGCCAAATAAGCCCCTAAAAAAGGGAGATTAGGCCGGAGCTCCTCAGCAACACGTCTTCTCCGATAGCCAGCCAAGCCACGCCCCATCCACTTCCACATTATTAACATTATATATATATATATATATATATATATATATATACACACACACTATATAGTATACATACCTAGCACTGTGTCTGGCTGCAGCACACAGCAGCCATACACAGTGCTGTGTTTGGATTTTATATATATATATATATATATATATATATATATATATAAAAGCCCATAGAAAAAATGGCACTCAAAGACAACAGTATAATCAAAAGCAGTGTATTCCCATCAGTCAATGTTTCGGGGCTCCAAACTCCATCGTCAGGACCAAAAACCACTGCTGTTTGGTCCTGACGACGGGGTTTGGAGCCCTGAAATGTTGACTGATGGGAATATACTGCTTTTGATTATATTGTTGTCTTTGAGCCCCGTTTTTTCATACTATGGGCGGTATTCAATTCCTTTCACCCCCTTCCACACCCATTCTGTTTCTACTGACCGGTATGGTATTATCATTTCAGCTCGCTACCTCTGGGGTAGCGAGGCACCCTATCCCCTTACGCAGCTAAATGTGATTACTATGGGTGTGATATGGACGATAATGGGGATCAGTTTAGAAAGGAGATTGGGGCGTGATATATTATTTGAATACCACCCTATATCTTCTTTCTTAAGGAATTGAACACAATCACAATGCTGATTGATAAATTATACTTTATTTTTATAATATTGCCATTATATCACTTTTATTGATAGGGGCCCCCACAAGTTAGTTTGTTGTCCAGGGCCCCCACAGACCTTAATCCAGCCCTTGGTTAATCCATTTGAACGGTATAAACTAACTAAGAGTAATTCGCACGGCTATTAAGATCTAGGTATTGCATACTAATAGCAAATATGCTTTCTTGCCCTACTGAGGTGGTCATAATGGCATGGAACACAGTACATTATGAAATGCTACCTTATTATACAAGAGGTCGGGTGTTCACATACTGTAGGTACCACTGCTACAAATGCATTAAACTGATGTGACATACTCTAGAAGATCATGGGTCTTCAACCTGCGGCCCTCCAGCTGCTGTGGAACTACACATCCCAGCATGCACTGCCTCAGTTTTAGCATGCCTTAATAGCAAAACTATGGCAGGGCATGCTGGGATGTGTAGTTCCACAACAGATGGAGGGCCGCAGGTTGAAGACCCATGCGCTAGATGGTAAAGAGAAATTAGGAGAAAACATCCAGAGATATATTCGGCTGGAGATATGTTAGTTGTCTGTAATGGCTCCTCTGATTGTTTATAGTGACTTTCCTTGTAAATAATTGTAATTGCAAATAAATAAGTCTTGCCTTCTAGTTGCATAAGCTTTTAAAAATCACAAATCTGCCAGATCAGCTACTGCTACTGTTTGTGTGTCATAGAATGTTGTTCCTGTATGTCAACTCAAAAAGTTTCCGTGGAAATCATTATAAACCATGATGGAAGTCTAGTTGTTAAATACAGTACACACTTATAGAGTCTAATCTAACTCTGAATACAATACGTATTGCTGCACTAATAGTCTTTAGTGCATACCAGGGTGTATTTTGCACCTCCCAGGTGCAGTTTCACGTAGCAGCATATTTCAAGGCATACTAAAAGCAATGGAAAAGCACAAACATTGTTACATGGAATTTATTCAGTGTCCCATCACTCTCATGATCAATTTACACCGTGATTGATGCTAAACTGAACAGAATTTTGCCCCGCTCTGAAAAATGAATGCAGTGTAGAAAGAGAAGGTGGTCCGTGGCTAGAGATGGCTAATAAGTTACCCAGTGGTGTTTACACTCTACTTTCTGTGGGCCAGCTCAGGGCAGGAAAATTATTTGTATCCACTGTTGGCAAACTAAAGTTCACAAACTGGAAGCACACAAAACAGGTAACTCAGAGATAGCTAAAGGATTACATTCAGGAATTAAGACATCTCTTAAATACTTCGCTAGGTATGGGCAGAATGTCTGGGACACTTGGAGATAGAATAAAAAGTAAGCCTTACACTTAAATGAGAACGAATGCTGAGGTTTCTGAGGAGTGACATACTGTATACGTGCTTTCATCGGGATGCAGTCAATTTACCTACAATCAAAATCCCGATGGTCAAAATCCCGACAGTCAAAATCCCGACAGGTCATAATACCATCATTTAATATGTCAGCAGATCAAAAAGTCGACATGAGTTTTTTGTGATTTTTTCATTGAAACCGACTTGTTCATACTTTACCATCTTAGTGGCTTTGGAGGGGGAATATAATAGTATGCCAAGCACAGCCAGGCACCTTGCTCGAAGCTTGGCGAGCGCAGCGGTACACTTATACGGTGTCCATGTCGACCTATGTCGACATACACACACGGAAATGACTACACCTCGTGTCGACTTTTTGACCTGTCGACATATTAAATGTTGTTATTTTGACCTTGTCGGTCATTTGTTGTCGGTATTTTGACTGTTGGGATTTTGATTGTAGGTATTTCATACTAAACCCCTTTCATCATATGTTCTACGTTGCAGGGATGTACTGTTCAGACAGAGTCTTTCTAAGCTCAGGGAGCAAATAGTCAAGGCTAACACATTGGTGAGAGAAGCCAACTTTCTGGCTGAGGAAATGAGCAAATGCACAGACTATCAGGTCACGCTTCAAATCCCAGCAGTCAACCTAAGCGCAAATCGTAAGGTAAGTAGTTGAAACATCAAAGAGCCCATATAATCTGTTATGCTATATGTATTTTTTATATCTTTGACAGCAAATGAACATATGTTACATAACAATATGTTTGTTTTTGTTAAATGCACTATTGTAGTTATTTTACAATTGAATATACTTTTCAGAGGTCTATAGAATATTTGGGTATCTATATTTTGTATGAATGCAAGTTTATGAAAAAAATTAACAACTTTCCCTAAATTATATCAATAGTTTCACACTACCGGCAATGAGGGTTACATTATCCTTCCTATATTTACGGACACATATATTATAGAGGTTTACAGTAAGTCTGTATCTTGCCTGATTAATATTAACCTCCAAATAATACAATCCTGTATTGAAAGGGATGTCTTGGCAACCTCACAGCCCATATTTTTGTATGCTATATCTTAAAGCCATTTTTCTGTTGATCTAGGGTTTGATGTATCCAGCAGTGAAAACAGTGGAGAGGTTGCCCATAGCAACCAATCAGCTTTGAGGTAGCATTTATCAAGTACATTCTTTAAAATGATAGGTATATGCTGATTGGTTATTATGGGCACCTTCTCCACTGGTACTCCTCTTCTCTGTTTTCACTGCTTGATACATCAACCCCTACTAGTCACTTATGAATAATATACAGGTTGAGTACCCATATCCAAAATGCTTGGGACCAGAAGTATTTTGGATATTGGATTAAATTAAGTAAATTGTGTTTATATGTCATCCTTAGGTTCAATTATGTGGTAAGGAACAAGATTTACATCTGTTTGTCCACATATTTTATGATTGGCAGCCACTAGCACTAATAGGTTTTGCCTATTACATTGACCATAAATAATTTGAATTGGTCCTGGACCACCTACCTGAGGCACCCCTGCAAGTCTCCCCCCAGGGTGCCACAGCACACAGTTTGAGAACCACTGCCATAATGAGCTATGGCGATGGGACCCAAGTCTAAGCACAGAATGCATTTATGTTTCATATACACCTTATACACACAGCCTGAAGGTAATTTTAGCCAATATTTTTAATAACTTTGTGCATTAAACAAAGTGTGTGTACATTCACACAATTCATTTATGTTTCATATACACCTTATACACACAACCTGAAGGTCATTAAATACAATTTTTTTAAAATAACTTTGTGTATTTAACAAAGTTTGTGTACATTGAGCCATCAGAAAACAAAGGTTTCACTATCTCACTCTCACTCCAAAAATTCTGTATTTCTGAATATTCCGTATTTTGGAATATTTGGATATGGGATACTCAACCTGTATTTCTACTAGCAAAATGTGATAATTATTGTTATCCATTGGCTAGATGTGACTGTACCTAAATTGTTTATTTTGTGTTTGTTTCTAGCCCATGAACATTACAGTAACTAGAATATAAATATATATGTGTGTGGACTTGTTCTGACCTTGACATAAACCAAACATGGATAGGAACCCTAAATTGTTTCATACCTCATCTTATTTTCTCTTTTACTGTTTAAACCAGATTAAAAATTGCTTGTGCAAGTATGATTTATACACAAGCCTGGGTCTCTGAGTTACAACAATAACAAAAGTTCTAGGTATCGTTATACTGAAATCTTCTTTTGATGTTATACCAATCTTTACTTAACACACTAATGCTGGCTCGTCCAGCATGTCCCTCCATGTGAATTTTTTCAAAGTGTCTGGTCGGCTACATCGGGAAAGTATGCCCTACCGCAGTCGACCGACATACATTTCCCCTGTTCTTTCACACGGGAAGGAATAGGGAAATGTCTCCTTCCCGGGGTGGAGCACCGATATCAGATGACATACACTGGGAGAGATCTCAGCGTATGTCCCGGATATGTGTAGTGGCAGATAAAATACCTGTCGGTCTGATAGGCATGTTATCTGACCGTGTATGCCCAGCATAACATATTAATATTAGTATATGCTTACAGATTCATTCACACACTGAAGTACAGTAGCACTTAATACATAGTGTATTGTTTTTAATGTCACAATTCATCTGTTGTCAGAGAGGAGCGATAGTAAGTGAACCAGCCATACAGGTGAGACGGAAGTGTAAAGGCACTCAAGTTTGGAATATCGAGAAGTTGGAGAATAAGCTCATCGATATGAGGGATGCTTACCAAGAATGGAAAGAAGGACCAATTGAGGTAATTATTTGATCATTTAGAGTGGATATTATGTCATGGGCATGAGAGCTATATAAACACCTGGTTGTTTCTATGGCATGCGGTCAATTTACCTACAATCAAAACCCCGACGGTCAAAATCCCAACAACTATTGGGTCAAAATCCCGACAAGGTCAAAATCCCGACATTTAAAATGTCGACAGGCCAAAAAGTCAACCAGTTTTTCATGGTTTTTTTTTATTGAAACTGACTTGTTCATACTTTACCATCCCAGTGGACCAGCAGGGGGGGGATATAATAGTGTGCCAATGCGAGGGTACGTGGTACACTTATACGGTGGCCATGTCAACTTGTGTTGACATACACACCAAAAACAAAATGAAAAACTAGTTGACTTTTTGAACTGTCGACATTTTAAGCGTTGGTATTTTGACCTTGTCGATATTTTAAATGTCGGTATTTTGACCTTATCGGGATTTTGACTGTCG
Source organism: Pseudophryne corroboree (assembly GCF_028390025.1). NCBI lineage: Eukaryota > Metazoa > Chordata > Amphibia > Anura > Myobatrachidae > Pseudophryne > Pseudophryne corroboree. Next base: position 546,140,078 of record NC_086448.1, on the reverse strand, counting down.
GTCAATTGTTGTCAGGATTTTCACCGTCGGAATTTTGATTGTAGGTATTTCATACTGATCCCATTTCTATGTTCTGTAAGCACCACAAACTTTATTGAATACCGTTGCTATAAAAGCAGTTGGATAAATGAAAGATTTAATTTCATACTGCGGAGCACTAAACTCCATGTATTCCTATTTAAAGTTTGAAAATGTGCACCTGTGGGCAGATACTTGTCAACAGTAACATTACGCCGATATATATGAGCTAAAACATTGTAACAGTGAGTAACAACAATCCTTACGAAAAAGAAAGAAAAACAAGCTTCTTGTGAGAGGAGAGTCTCCATATCTGTGCTTGGTATCACAGTGTGTTTTGCACTGAATTAAGGTAATTTGTGACTGTGCACTTAACATTGGTGCACATCAACGTACAGATCCTGGCTTTTACAGTTGGCACTTGAAAATCAGCCTTGCTTGTTTACTTTTGCAAGATTGCAGATCCATCTGGAAATGTTCATGGTCTGAACTGTGGGATATTTACCTTACCTTATTCAACAGGGGCAGATTGGGATGGAAAACCAGCCTGGGAAATTTGTGGAAGCAGCCCTAATGGGGGAGCGGTCTGATGAGGGTGTGTGGTCTGTGGCCACATAGGGCCTGATAGCACGCAGTTGTGGCCTTCCTTGCGTCTTTTGCTGCAGTTGTGTCTGAGACCAGGGTTGGATTGGGAACTTAAACATGGGCAGCGCAAATGGTATAACATATCGTATAGCCATGGCAACATCACTGGATGGCAGAGTTGCTGTACTGCAGAGATGGAATAACAGAATGAATGGGGACAATGCAGTGTGCTGAGTTCTGTGGGCTTCCTGTCATGTGAGGGGTGGGGCCACATGACAACACACAAAAGAGGCCCCACAGACCCGTTGGCCTACCAGGGATCTTCCTAGTGAGCCCTATGGCCAATCCACCCCTGCCGTCCACCGAGCTAAACGTTTAGGATCACTACTGTCCACCTTTCTGTTTTTCTCTTTAAATACTTCTGTTTGCTTTAGCTTCAGTTATGTCGGAAATTTATTGTGAAAGTGAAGGGTCTGTTACTATTCTTATTATATGTCACATTTTTGTGTTCGAATTTTTATTGTTTTGCTCAAAAGTCACCTAAAAAATGCACTTTTCCATAAAACTGCTTCTGGAAGGTGCACAAGAAATCTGACTAAAAGCACAGGATAACTATTTTTTTGAAATGATAATTAAATGGTGAGTCACATACAGTACCTCGTGCACTGCAGATAGATGAGTGCATGGATTAAAGCTTATTGTTCATGTAAAATGTTGTGGTCCTATATTCAGTTGCAGCTCATTTTCCCATATATGAGCAACATACAATAAACCTGTGGCACTTGTGTTCATTTCAAATGGATTTGCACTAATCCTCACATCCCCTGAGGGGCAGCCAAACTTGCAGATCCTCGCTGTATCAAGTGTAAATGTACAATGAAAACAAACTGTTCCTTCTTGTACAATAGTTTCATAGAAACACCAGTGTGAGCCATAACAAATTAAATAAAGGTGGACTCATACAAAAATATAGATACAAACAGTGCTTGTCTGAACCAGTCTTGTGAATAGGATGAGGTAATTCTTAGATCCAAACTGAAGAAAGTATCGCTGTCTCATACAAATTCACTCCAAAAAGAAAACATAAGGAGGAATCATAGCGGACCACATTATCTCATTTTATTAGACTGATAATAAACACATGTACTATGTTAATAATATCAAAGAGCTTATCTCAATAAAAATGAGGGAGTTTCAGCTTGTTGAACACAAACATTTTGTCTATAGCATGAGTACCACGCCTACTTGGGCTTCAGGGGTATGTCAGAGAAAGGGCACGGATTCTGTGTATTCAAGCAGAGCCACGAGAGTATCCCCTATCATCCTCCCACAGCAGCGTTCAATCCCTTATGCTGACATAGCGACTGCTTTGGTAAGCATACACACTTACAAATCAGTCAGTCTATATGCCTGTCCTGAAGTCACAACTGATATAGGGCTAGTTGATGTAGGGCAGGGGTATTTAACATGCACCCCTACAGCTGCTGTGTAACAACACATACCAGAGTGCAATGCCACCGTTTTAGCATACCGTAATAGCAAAACTGTGGCAGGGTATGCTAGAATGTTTAGTTCCACAGTATCTAGAGGGAGGCATATGGATTACCCCTGATCTAGGGTATCTTGTGTGAGTCTCACTGTGCATGGCCAGATCAGTGAGCGCATGGTTACGCACCTATGCAGCTTTACGTGAGTCTGCCACTTACGCCACCTCCTGGATACAGGAGGTGTTAATGTGGAAATTCTAATTTAGGCCAAATACTACAGGACTAGGTGAATGCTTGCACAACTGCAAACAGTTGTAGTCTGAGGAAATTGAAAAACTGTAACAATTGAGACATAAGTAAGTATCTGTGAGGTGATTGGTGTGAACCAGGTGCATATGATACTGTCACTGGTGGATTGAGCTTTCCATATGTGCATAAATAAAGTATTTTAGCATGTAACTTTATTACATTTTATATTATGCTCACATAGCACCTTACAAAGCTACAAGAAGTAAATAATACGTAGTGGGAGCAACATCACATAGGAAACAACCTTTCTATTGAATTTCCTGTCCTAGAAAATGTAATTGATTGAAAAAGGCATTTGTTAATCCTGCATAAAACTTTAAGTGTTTAACTTGTGAATATGATTAAAAGTGACAAAGGCCCAGGTAGTGCTTGGACCAGTGCTACTGATTTGAGGGATTTTATGTTTTCTTCTACTGACTGTTATCTTTAGAGTTATGTTCAAAAACTGCAATTGTGTGTCTATTTCCTGTAGATATAATATATTAAAAAGTCACATCTACATAAATACCATTGTTTTAGAAATGTGTATCCTGGCATCTGGAAATATGAAAATAATTTACTTAAACATCCACATAATTCGTAGGCCCATTGCAAGTACATAACTTCCAAATGAAGGGCAGTCATGGGCATCGGAATTGGGAAAGGAGGGGGGAGGGGGGTTGGGGCCAAGGGGGCAGCATGCCCCACCCAAACACCACAGCGGCGCAGGCGTGGGGAGGAGGAGCGCTTACCCCCCAGATCACCGTGGAGAATGTGACTTCAAACTCCGGCGCCATAGTGTGCTGCCCCGTGTCCTGTTCAGCCCAGTGACGTGTGGTGAGCTCACCGGCTGGGGAGGCACTGGCAGCTAAACACCGCCACCCACCTCCCCCCCACCCATTGAGAAAAAAAAAAAGTGCAGTCCCCCCACATACCACTAAAACCAGCACCAGGCAGAACCAGCCAGGGGGGGTAATGCCATAGCAGGGGAGACAGTCAGTGTGGGGTCCCCCTGCCATAACATTAAAGTGCCCCCCCCCAAGCCAGTCAGCCCAGGGCTGGAATTCCTCGGAAAGTGGGGCCCCAAAAAAATAAAAATGGGGTCCCCCCTCCAGAGCAACACCCCTGGTGGCGGTGGGTGCGGGGTTCATTGTATGTTAATATTGTTCTTTACAGGTGGCCTACAGGTCCCAGCAAGCCTGCCCCAGCACGCTGGCACTTGGAGAACCACAAGTGCCAGCATGCCCGGACATAAAGGGCCTGCTGGCACATGTAGTCCACCTGTAAAGAAAATATTAAAAGAAAAACACAACACGGTCTATAAAAAAAAGTTTTATTACACAGGGTCTTCACCTGGGGGCGGCGGTATTTAAGCTCTTTTGCGTGGCCGCCGCCTTCCCAGGGCTTCTGGCCTCTTCACCTGGAGGGCGCCACCTCCCCAGGGCTTCCGGCGTCTTCCTCCGGCGTCTTCACCTGGGAGGCGGCGGCCTTTAAGCTCTTTTGCATGGCTGCCGCCTTCCCAGGGCTTCCAGCGTCTTCACCTGGTGGGCGGCGGCTGTTAAGCTCTTTTGCATAGCCGCTGCCCATCCAGGACTTCCACAGTGTCTTCTCTCTTCAGGAGCTCTTCTCTGCTCCTCCTCCGCCATCGGACTGACAGCCGCTGCCTCGCGCTGACTTATATAAGTCAGCGGGAGGGGGCGGGGCGATGACGCGGCAAGCCATGATGCTCAGGGTGGCCATCTTGCATTTAAAAAATTACGCTACAGCGCCATTTTTTAAATGGGTACCGCTCCGCTGCCAAACTCTGCACAATGGCCCTGACTGCTGCGTCCTGCCGCTGCCACCGCCGCCCGCACCTCCGCCGCCAGGGCCGCCGCATCTCCGCCGCCACCGACGCCCACACAGTGATTGACAGCGGATCCAGTGCTTTCATAGGTTGAAAGCACGTCCCTGTATGAAAGCGGCACCTCTAATGGTGCCATTTTCCCATGCAATTTCAATGGGCTTTTCCTGCCCATGACTTGCCCACGCCCGCCCCCCGCTCCCATATCTTTCCCCTTGCACAATGGGAGGCACCACGATCGGTGCCTCCCAAACACACTTTAAACCTATAATGATGAGTAAAATAATAAAGAAGATACTTATGACACAGAATATGTGTCATAAGTGTCTTCTTTGTATTATTTTACTCATTAATGACAGGGGAGGCCCTGCCTCCCTTGACTGCATGTCCCTGGTTCAGCCGGCTCTTCACAGAGGTATTATTGGGAGGAGGCGGGGATGTCCCAGCAGGCTCAGTATGGCTACGCCTCCTCCTAACAATGCATCTGAGAGTCGGTTAGGACAGGAGGACACGGGGCAGCACGCTGCAGCGACGGAGTTTTGAATCAGATTCTCTGCAGTGATCTGGGAGGCATAGATTTTGTATAGAGTTTTGTATTTTGTATAGATTTTGTATGAAGTTTTGTAATTTGTATAGAGTTTGTATATATTGTAATGTTGATGATCTAGCACCCAAAGAGAAAAATGTAACCTACCCCTTACTTATTACATAGATGGAGTATTTCTTTTAAATGCTTCATATGAAAAGGCTAATTCTTGCTAATGGTGATCACAGCTGTGGTTAAACCGTTTACAGAAATGATTGTATGGAAAAAACACAGCACCCCATCATGCTAGTCTGTGGAGGATGAGAATGTTGTGTTAATTTCTCTGACGTCCTAGTGGATGCTGGGGACTCCGTAAGGACCATGGGGAATAGACGGCTCCGCAGGAGACTGGGCACATCTAAAGAAAGATTTAGGTCTATCTGGTGTGCACTGGCTCCTCCCCCTATGACCCTCCTCCAAGCCTCAGTTAGATTTCTGTGCCCGGCCGAGCTGGATGCACACTAGGGGCTCTCCTGAGCTCCTAGAAAGAAAGTATAATTTAGGTTTTTTATTTTACAGTGAGACCTGCTGGCAACAGGCTCACTGCAGCGAGGGACTAAGGGGAGAAGAAGCGAACCTACCTAAGTGGTGGTAGCTTGGGCTTCTTAGGCTACTGGACACCATTAGCTCCAGAGGGATCGCACACAGGACCCGACCTCGTCGTCCGTTCCCGGAGCCGCGCCGCCGTCCCCCTTACAGAGCCAGAAGCAAGAAGGTCCGGAAAATCGGCGGCTGAAGACTTCTGTCTTCTCCAAGGTAGCGCACAGCACTGCAGCTGTGCACCATTGCTCCTCATGCACACCACACACTTCGGTCACTGATGGGTGCAGGGCGCTGGGGGGGGGGGGCGCCCTGAGCAGCAATATTAACACCTTGGCTGGCAAAACTGACACCATATATAGCCCCAGAGGCTATATAGGTGTATATTACCCCTGCCAGAATAACACAAAAAGCGGGAGAAAGCCCGCGGAAAAAGGGGCGGAGCCATCTCCCTTAGCACACTGGCGCCATTTTTCCTCACAGCTCCGCTGGAAGATCGCTCCCTGGCTCTCCCCTGCAGTCCTGCACTACAGAAAGGGTAAAAAAGAGAGGGGGGGCACAAATTTAGGCGCAGTATAATATATATATGCAGCTATAAGGGAAAACACTCTTTATAGGTGATATCCCTGTGGTATATAGCGCTCTGGTGTGTGCTGGCATACTCTCCCTCTGTCTCCCCAAAGGGCTTTGTGGGGTCCTGTCCTCTGTCAGAGCATTCCCTGTGTGTGTGCTGTGTGTCGGTACCGCTGTGTCGACATGTATGATGAGGAAAATGATGTGGAGGCAGAGCAAATGCCTGTAAATGTGTTGTCACCCCCTGAGGGGTCGACACCTGTGTGGATGGACTTATGGAAGGAATTACGTGACAGTGTCAGCTCCTTACATAAAAGGTTTGACGACATAGGACAGCCGGCTACTCAGCTTGTGACTGTTCCAGCGTCTCAAATGTCATCAGGGGCTTTAAAACGCCCGCTACCTCAGATGGCAGACACAGATGTCGACACGGATACCGACTCCAGTGTCGACGACGATGAGACTAGTGTACCCTCCAATAGGTCCACCCGTTACATGATTGAGGCAATGAAAAATGTATTACACATTTCTGATAGTACCCCAGGTACCACAAAAAAGGGTATTATGTTCGGTGAGAAAAAACTACCAGTAGTTTTTCCTGCATCTGAGGAATTAAATGAGGTGTGTGAGGAAGCCTGGACTTCCCCCGATAAGAAATTGATAATTTCTAAACGGTTATTGGCAGCGTACCCTTTCCCGCCAGAGGATAGGTCACGTTGGGAAACGTCCCCTAGGGTAGATAAAGCGCTTACACGTTTATCAAAACAGGTGGCACTACCGTCTCCGGATACGGCCGCCCTAAAGGATCCTGCTGATAGAAAGCAGGAGGCTACCCTAAAAGCTATATATACACACACGGGCATTATATTGCGACCAGCGATTGCATCAGCATGGATGTGCAGTGCTGCTGCTGCGTGGTCAGATTCCCTGTCGGATAATATTGATACCCTGGATAGGGACACTATTTTGCTGACAGTAGAGCATATAAAGGACGCTGTCTTATACATGCGTGATGCACAGAGGGATATTTGCCGGCTGGCATCAAAAATAAGCGCAATGTCCATTGCCGCCAGAAGGGGGTTATGGACTCGGCAGTGGTCAGGTGATGCCGATTCAAAAAGGCACATGGAAGTTTTGCCTTATAAGGGGGTGGAACTGTTTGGGGATGGTCTTTCAGACCTCGTTTCCACAGCTACGGCTGGGAAATCGACATTTTTGCCACAGTCTACCCCACAGCAAAAGAAGGCACCGTATTATCAAGTACAGTCCTTTCGGCCCCATAAACACAAGAGGGCGCGAGGCGCATCCTTTCTGCCGAGAGGCAAAGGTAGAGGGAAAAAGCTGCAGCATACAGCCAGTTCCCAAGAGCAAAAGTCCTCCCCCGCGTCCGGTAAGTCCACAGCATGACGCTGGGGCTTCACAGGCGGATCCGGGTACGGTGGGGGCCCGTCTCAGAAATTTCAGCACACAGTGGGCTCTCTCACAGGTGGATCCCTGGGCCCTTCAAGTAGTATCTCAGGGGTACAGGCTGGAATTCGAGACGTCCCCCCCCCCCCCCCGCCGTTTTCTAAAATCTGCCTTACCAGCAACTCCCTCTGCCAGGGAGGCAGTGTTGGTGGCTATCCAAAAACTGTATTTACAGCAAGTGATTGTCAAGGTACCCCTCCTTCAGCAAGGGAAGGGTTACTATTCCACAATGTTTGTGGTACCGAAACCGGACGGTTCGGTGAGACCCATCTTAAATTTAAAATCCTTGAACACTTATATCAAAAGGTTCAAGTTCAAGATGGAATCGCTCAGGGCGGTTATTGCGAGCCTGGACGAGGGGGATTACATGGTCTCCCTGGACATCAAGGATGCGTACCTGCATGTCCCCATTTACCCTCCTCACCAGGAGTACCTCAGATTTGTGGTACAGGACTGTCACTATCAGTTCCAGACGCTGCCGTTTGGGTTATCCACGGCACCGAGGGTCTTTACCAAGGTAATGGCCGAAATTATGATACTCCTTCGCGAGAAGGGAGTTTTAATTATCCCGTACTTGGACGATCTCCTGATAAAGGCGAGGTCCAAGGAACAGTTGGTAGTGGGGGTAGCACTTTCTCGGGAAGTGCTACAACAGCACGGCTGGATTCTCAATATTCCAAAGTCACAGCTGGTCCCGACGACACGTCTTCTGTTCCTGGGAATGATTCTGGACACAGACCAGAAAAAAGTGTTTCTTCCAGTGGAAAAAGCAGAGGAGTTGTCATCTCTAGTCAGAGACCTCCTAAAACCGGGACAGGTGTCGGTACATCAATGCACACGAGTCCTGGGAAAAATGGTAGCTTCGTACGAAGCGATTCCATTCGGAAGGTTCCAAGCAAGGACTTTCCAGTGGGACCTGTTGGACAAATGGTCCGGGTCCCATCTCCAGATGCAACAGCGGATAACCCTGTCGGCAAGGACCAGGGTGTCGCTGCTGTGGTGGCTGCAGAGGGCTCATCTACTAGAGGGCCGCAGATTCGGAATACAGGACTGGGTCCTGGTGACCACGGATGCCAGCCTTCGGGGCTGGGGCGCAGTCACACAGGGAAGAAATTTCCAAGGACTGTGGTCAAATCAGGAGATTTCGCTTCACATAAATATTCTAGAGCTAAGGGCCATTTACAATGCCCTAAGCCAAGCAAGGCCCCTGCTTCAGAACCAGCCGGTACTGATCCAATCAGACAACATCACGGCGGTCACCCATGTAAACAGACAGGGCGGCACAAGAAGCAGGAGGGCAATGGCAGAAGCCACAAGGATTCTCCGATGGGCGGAAAATCATGTGTTAGCACTGACAGCAGTGTTCATTCCGGGTGTGGACAACTGGGAAGCAGACTTCCTCAGCAGGCACGACCTCCACCCGGGAGAATGGGGACTTCATCCAGAAGTCTTCCAAATGCTGGTAAACCGGTGGGAAAGACCACAGGAGGACATGATGGCGTCCCGCCTCAACAAAAAGCTAAAAAGATATTGCGCAAGGTCATGGGACCCTCAGGCGATCGTTGTGGACGCTCTAGTAACACCGTGGGTGTACCAGTCGGTTTATGTGTTTCCTCCTCTGCCTCTCATTCCCAAGGTACTGAGAATAATACGAAGGCGAGGAGTGAAAACTATACTCGTGGTTCCGGATTGGCCAAGAAGAGCTTGGTACCCAGGACTTCAAGAGATGCTTTCAGAGGACCCTTGGCCTCTGCAGCTCAGACAGGACCTGCTGCAGCAGGGGCCCTATCTGTTCCAAGACTTACCGCGGCTACGTTTGACGGCATGGCGGTTGAACACCGGATCCTGAAGGAAAAGGGCATTCCGGAGGAAGTCATCCCTACCCTGATCAAAGCCAGGAAGGATGTCACCGTAAAACATTATCACCGCATTTGGCGGAAATATGTTGCTTGGTGTGAGGCCAGGAAGGCCCCAACGGAGGAATTTCAACTGGTTCGATTCCTGCATTTCCTGCAAGCAGGGGTGACGTTGGGCCTCAAATTGGGGTCCATTAAGGTCCAGATTTCGGCCCTGTCGATTTTCTTCCAGAAAGAACTGGCTTCACTGACTGAAGTTCAGACTTTTGTCAAAGGAGTTCTGGGTATTCAGCCTCCTTTTGTGCCCCCAGTGGCACCTTGGGATCTCAATGTGGTTTTGGAGTTCCTGAAATCACATTGGTTTGAACCACTTAAGACTGTGGATTTGAAATATCTCACGTGGAAAGTGGTCATGCTGTTGGCTCTGGCTTCGGCCTGGCGTGTGTCAGAATTGGCGGCTTTGTCCTATAAAAGCCCTTATCTGATTTTCCATATGGATAGGGCAGAGTTGAGGACTCGTCCTCAGTTTCTCCCGAAGGTGGTATCAGCGTTTCACTTGAACCAGCCTATTGTGGTGCCTGCGGCTACTAGGAACTTGGAGGATTCCACGTTACTGGACGTAGTCAGGGCCCTGAAAATTTATGTTTCCAGGACGGCTGGAGTCAGGAAAACTTACTCGCTGTTTATCCTGTATGCACCCAACAAACTGGGTGCTCCTGCTTCTAAGCAGACTATCGCGCGCTGGATTTGTAACACGATTCAGCTGGCGCATTCTGCGGTGGGACTACCGCAGCCTAAATCTGTAAAAGCCCATTCCACAAGGAAGGTGGGCTCATCTTGGGCGGCTGCCCGAGGGGTCTCGGCTTTACAACTTTGCCGAGCTGCTACTTGGTCAGGGGCAAACACGTTTGCAAAATTCTACAAATTTGATACCCTGGCTGAGTAGGACCTGGAGTTCTCTCATTCGGTGTTGCAGAGTCGTCCGCACTCTCCCGCCCGTTTGGGAGCTTTGGTATAATCCCCATGGTCCTTACGGAGTCCCCAGCATCCACTAGGACGTCAGAGAAAATAAGAATTTACTCACCGGTAATTTTATTTCTCATAGTCCGTAGTGGATGCTGGGCGCCCATCCCAAGTGCGGATTGTCTGCAATACTTGTAAATAGCTATTGTTACACAAATCGGGTTGTTATTGCGAGCCATCTGTTCAGTGGCTCCGTTGTTATCATACTGTTAACCGGGTTTCCTATCACGAGTTATATGGTGTGATTGGTGTGGCTGGTATGAGTCTTACCCGGGATTCAAAATCCTTCCTTATTGTGTCAGCTCTTCCGGGCACAGTGTCCTAACTGAGGCTTGGAGGAGGGTCATAGGGGGAGGAGCCAGTGCACACCAGATAGACCTAAATCTTTCTTTAGATGTGCCCAGTCTCCTGCGGAGCCGTCTATTCCCCATGGTCCTTACGGAGTCCCCAGCATCCACTACGGACTACGAGAAATAGAATTACCGGTGAGTAAATTCTTATTTTAAAACAGAAAGTTCTGTAACTTTCAATTATGTAATGGAGTTTCATAAATCAAATTACCACGTAATGTTAGTAACTAAATTGTTACAGTGATGACATATAATACACTATTTTCTAAAAATGATATACATTAATATGCCATTGTTCATTCCATGTCATCTTTTGCAGAATAAAAGACTTATTTATAGGAAAGGGGATCCATTTTATGAAGCTCAAGAAAATCACAACCTTATTGGAGTGGCAAATGTTTTCCTAGAGTGTCTATTTTATGATGTTAAACTTCAGTATGCAGTGCCTATCATCAGCCAGCAGGGGGAGGTAAGAATAAGCTTTCATCTTTATATTTTATTAGTGTTTGACTGGAGTTTTAATTATGGGGAAGAGTTTGTGAACTATGAAAGATTTCTTAAACTCAAATACATATAATAAAAAGTGTACATGCAGATGGGCTTATGTAGCGTAGTTCACCAGTTTGCGTGGAGTCTCTCTGAATGCTCAGAAAATGGATGCACACATATGCGTCTATGGAAGTTTGCATGGTTCAGGCAATTACACCAGCCTGCGCATGGAGAGATGGGACTGAAGAGGGAAGGGTATTCTAACATAGAATATAGTGGTATCCGATCCACTAATGGCCGATATGCATTAGGTTGACATGTTCAAAAGGTCAACATGTAAAGAGTAGAAAGTACAAAAGGTCGACAGGTTCAAATGGTTGACATGACAATGGTTGACAATTCTTTATTTTATTTTTTTATTCATGATTTACCATCCAAGTGGACTATGATTGGGAATAGTAACCTTGCCGGAAGCCATGCGAGGAGACGTGGTACACTAATGTAGCTTTTTTTTTTCTGTTGCAGAATAGTGACAAAACACGCACAAAAAAATATTACAAAATGTCATGTCGACCTTTTGACCCTGTTGACCTTTTCTACTGTCTACCTATTACATGTCAACCTTTTCACCATGTCCACATGTTCCATGTTGACCATTTGTGGTTGACCTATTGCTGTAGACCTTTTTGTATCTTTTTGTATTTTGATATCTAATAACCCACACCTGAGTATTGTAGGGACATAATTGCCCACTTACGAATACATACAGGCTGGGTCACGCAAGAATATACTCCAGAATATACTCCAGAATATACTTGCAGATGGTCAAGAGCAGGTTCAAATAGTGGATGATGTGAAACATTGCATGGGTTTGATTGCAGATTTCAGGTCTTTGCAGGAAGCAAGAATGCAGTGAAGCTAAGGTGGATGCTCCTAAAACTGGCCTATTTAAGGCCACCACCATTCGAAGTGCTTCAACTTTAAGGGATAGCATGTATAGGAAGATAAAAGCCACAATTAAGTCCATTTACATGAGTGCAAAGGCCTCCCTTAACATGGCATAGATTCAGCTTGGCTCAATAAGGCTATGGAGATGTGGTCCAATCAATGGGCAGATGGTTGGAATACTCAGACTTTGGTGGAACATATCTATGAGGCATCAGAATATCTTCGAAAGCTACCATTGAAGTAGGGCTCAGTGGAGGTAGGATTCCACCTCTGCAGTGGTGTTATGGTTTGCTCGCTGGCTTCAGACTTAGGAGGCAAGAGGACTCTGAAGTCCCTTCTAAACTTGAGAGGTCTTGCTTTGTTCTGATCTGGATAAGATTGTCCCTGGCTACAGAGGGAAAGAGTTCCTTTCTCCCTGGCAATGCCCCCAGACCAAACACCAGTAAAGATTGTGTCTTTGCTTATATCACTCTCTTGTCTAGAAACCAGATTACTTTCAGCCTTCTCTGTACCTAAAATCTCTAACTGTTCAATAGCAGGTGGGCAGGTTCAAGATGGAGTACTTGAGATGGTCAACATAAGCATGGTGTTCATGGACATCAAGGAAAGTCCAGAACTGCTATAGACTTGCTGTTATCTATGGTTATTACAGAGACAGGTTCTGGTACTAGGTTATTTTACATATAGCTATGTATACTAACACTAGGTACTTCTTTTGGACTTAATACTAGGTACTTCTCTTGTGTACATCTTTGAGAGTTCTCATTTTAATCTTCCAGTTTATAAACCTTGCATGTCACACCGAAGGTACCCCTGATCACACAGAAATTATTCTAACACAATACCACATATGCAGCATGGTGCTGAGCATGGAGGCCTTTGCAGTGCATAGGTTAAAAAATATTAACTATTACTTACAGGTAGCTGGTGTTTTTTTTCCTATTTTTTTAAAATGTTATTTACAGCACCAATCTCACTCCAGTCATAGGGTCCGATTGAGACCTGATCGCTGTTGTGCGAATTCGCAATGCGGTTGATTATTGATCGACTGCGTATGTGTACGGATCGTAGTGTCCATGCACGAGGCCAAAGTGCAAAAAAATCGAGCGACTTGTTTGATCGCTAGATGTGCG